>NC_052631.1:39896262-40200638 GCF_016161935.1 Mauremys reevesii | reverse complement strand
GTTTTCCAACCAGTTTTGTACCTATCTCATAATAGCTCCATCTAGGTTGCATTTCCCTAGTAATAGCAGCTAATGAAATCCCTGTGCTATGCCCTAAGGAGATTAATATTGTTTATAACAATTTATAATATTTTAGAGGTTATATTGGTAAATTTTTGCATTTAAAAAAAATTGCCAGTACTCCTGTCAGTGGAATGAGCCTCACAACCATCCTTGCCTACCTCTTTCTAGGTCAAGGTTTAAGAGCATTGATGGGGTGTTTGGCAGAGAAAGCTTGCAGTGCTGTTGCCCCCCGCACTGTCTATTATAAGGATGGATCGAGAACTTCATATTTTCGATTCTGGGCCTTTTTATATAAGCACTGAATTCTCTTGGCAAAAGAATAAATGTGTGTTATATAATTGTAATTGCAAAACAACCTAAATGAAGCCAGTTCTACAAATAGTTTCTTTTCTCTCTCCCTACTCCCCGTCCTCATAAAAACCCAGTGGTCTTGACTGATTTGATGTGACATGCATTCTGTTCCTTTTAACCTACCTCCCTATGATGATGTTCTTTAGTCAGAGACACACAAGGCTAGAAGCTGCACTTCCAGTTCTGGGAAAATGACTTTAGGCTCACTAGCACTGTCTTTTCCCACCCCTGTCCTGGATTTAGGATTTTGAGGACACCTAGTGTGAATTTAGTTTGGGGGTTCCCAGGTTCTCTCCACCAGGAAATATTTGAATTACCCTCACATTATGTCTTCTGCATCTGTGCAGGCCAGTGGAACATCACAATGTAGTGGAAGGGGAAGCAGAGGGCTTCCCTCTGCAGGAGTGAGGACAGTACTTTCACATCACCAGCTCAAATTGATTATTGGGGCTCCCTGTGGCCGAAGGTGTGAGGTTGCTGAAAGCTTTTTTGACTTGTAAATCACCAAATTAAGATATTTTAAGAGACTGTTACTGTGAATGGTACTTTACAGATAAGAAGGGTTCTTTGACCCAAGGAAGTAAAATGTATATGGCCATACTATGAAATGATGACATACCACAAATATTGGTGGAAGGGAGAAGAGGAGGTGAAGGTCAAGAAAAACAGCTTAGAAGTGCAATTTGTGGGAGACTATTTACAAAGCATTCAGGTCATTTACGTTTGGGGGTTTATATTTTTCCTAGACTTTTGTCGCCTTTTTGGGCCACATGCTCAGGCGTGTCATGTACTGTCCTGTAAACCTGCTCACAGCACTGGTTGTGTGAAACTGCTGAAAAAGAGGCACTAGGTTTGTTAAAGATGATGTAGATTGCCATTGTTTTGCTCTAAGGTCCATGCAAACACTTATGCATGTTCTTAACTTCATGCATTTGAGTAGTTCCTTTGAAACCAATGAAACAACGGGTGTTTATAAAGTTAAGGATGGATTTAAGTGCTTTTAGGATCAGGGCTTAAGTATGCAGTTCTTGCTTTCCATCATCCAGTAAGAATGTCCCCTTTTTCTGTGCTCATTTACAGTATGTCTGCATTGAATTTACATTTATGTCAGAAGGCAGCATTCATTTGCAAATGATGCTAGTAACATAGAGATATGCTCGATAATGTACTGTGGATTGTATGCTCTTCTGAGTAGGGATTGTGTTTGGAAAGTACCTTGCACATCTGAAAACTAACACAATACAAATAACAATCCTTTCTATATGCTGTGGCCATCACTAGCTGCTCATACGAGTGCACTGCTATATTGCATCACTGCAACCTTTTGACCTTCAGGGCAAAGATTGTGTGGCTGGAGTTTTAGAGTCTATGTTCCACTAGTGTCTACTGGTCAAAACCTGTGAGGGAATGAATATATCCTGTAGATTGTTAACTGATACAAGCTCCAGTAAACACACCTGAATCATTAAATCATAGAATCATAGCACTGGAGGGGATCTCAAAAGGTCATCGAGACCAGTCCCCTGCACTGAGGCAGGTCTAAGTATTATCTAGCTTGTTCCTGACAAGAGTTTGACTAACCTGTTCTTGAAAACTTCCAGTCATTCCTGGTCACTTCCCCTGGGGTCATGAATTGAACTGAGTGAGAAACTTTTTTCCTGTCCCTGAAATATTTTTGAGCTTTTGAATTTTTTCCCTCAAATCAGGATGAGAAGTCAAAATCTTTGTGAGCCCCCCCCCAAAACCCCCAACAACCCCAATTTGAGTGATTCAAAACACTTTGTTTTGATAATTTTGTAACTTGTTTCTAACACTTTTTTTTTTGAGTTGGGAAATTTGACATCTGAACCTGTTTTGCAAACAATTTTGGTTTTAATGAATCAGCATTTTTGACCCAAAAAAAATGCCTGACCGGCTCTACTCATGAAGAAATAGAGTTAAAATTTCTCATTCTATTTGGATTATGGAATAGTGACTATTTTAAATAGTTGCTATAACACTAAAAGTTGATAAACAGCACTGGGGATGCACTACTTTAAGCTTTGTACAGACAGTTGCCAAATCATTGCATCAATCTTGTTATATCCCTGTTTACATAATGATGTGATGTAATTTCTGCATTTGTATAGCTGCAAGCAGTTTCCTGGGTTCTCAAGCTTGATACAAACACTCTCTGTTAGCCCTGCTATTTCTAGGTGCACCTTTACAAGTAGCAAGCTTGTTGTTTTAGAAGTGGTGTTGTCAGATTTATGTACATGGATCTTAAATAAATGGTTTCTATCCATCAAAAACACAGAGATCATGGTTTTGGCTGCAACAGGCAGTGTGATTCAGATTCAAAGGTTTAATATCACATCTGTGGAACTTGTACTTTTTTTAGACTGTAGAAACACTGTTAGATTATTTGAGCAGGGATTGTCTCTATTTTATGTTTGCCCAGCAATCTGTGCAATCAGGATTGGGGCCTTTGGATGCTTTGTAATGTAAATATTTAACAATAATAGCAATCATAAATATAACATGGGACATACAATCACTCCATTCCCAGTCCCATATCCATATAAAGAAAATGGCCCATGTATAGTAATGTTAGACACATGGGGCAAAAATATTTGAACCATCTCTTTCACGAATATCCTGGGACCAACATGGCTACAACGAAGTTGCAAATCTCTTTAATTTATAATTCATTAGGGGCAATGTGTGCCTCTTGCTTATCCCAATAGAAATGATAATAGGAGTTACAACTTTGGTGATCTGTGGGCTACCCACCATTTTATTCTTACCACAGACCCTACCAAGGGAATAAGCAGAGGTGCTTCTCTCAGGAACTTGCATGTTAACAGTTTGTCTTTATTATCATTACTTTTTGAGTTTTGCCGTTATGTAATCCCTCCTGCAGTGTTCAATTGTTGATGCTGTTCATCTGTGACTGGCAGATAGCTATTCTTGGCTCAGTTGTATCTTGGACATTAATGACTCATACTTATTTTCTGTTACCATTTCCTACCATTATCTTGCCTTTGAACAGTGGACTTGTGGACTGTGTGCTCTCATACTGCATATTCTTTGGCACTGTAAATAATTCTATTTTATCCTATAGTTGGCAAACTCTGGGCCTGATCCTGTTCTTTTTGGGAAAAATGCCATTGACTTCAAAGGGAACAGGATCAAGATTTCTTTCTTCCATTAACAACTCAATTTTTTGGTGAGAGCAGAGTGTCCTTTGAATACATTAACAAGAGTCTTGGCTAGTGACAGACTGTGATCATCAGATATGATTACTGAGGGTAACAGACCCAGAACAGAATAGCCAAATTGCTTTGCTTTGAACTTATCCATCTGTAGTTAGAGATGTTGTTCTGAGAAGACCAATATACTTTTGATTCCCTTAATGCTTACCTATCTTTTAGAGCAATCATTGGATATGCAATAGTGTGATCTCTTGAAATACCAGAAATAATTATTTCTGTGTTGTGACACCTACAAGATCAGAAATATTGTAAAAAAATGGGGTTAAAGTTGATTTCTATAAATACATCAAGATGGTTTTAACCTTTCCTGACTTCTGTAGGAGTGATTTATATATTGTATCTCTCTTATAACTGCATTTCTGAGCCACGTTATAAGAGATATGAGAAGTTTGATTTCAGTCAATTATTCTTTTGACAGGAGCCACTATAGTTAATATAACAGGATACGCTGACATTTTTCTTCATCTTTTTTTCTTTTACAAAAAGAAATTTAGTATAAATATTGTTTCAAAATTCAACAACTCACTCGAAGTAAAAATCTAAATAAATACAGATAATATGCATAGATGAGAGGACGTGCTTTTACTGGAGTAATGAAAACCAAATGATTAGTTTGCAGTGAATGAACTATAAAATATATAATTACCATTCATTGTTCCAAACATTTTGCAATAAAAAGCATGACATTTGCAATAAAATATATCCCATTTGCAACACTCTAGGACAAAAGCTGATATGCTATGAGTCTTATTGAATCTTATTTATTAGCTGTTCATGGACTAGTTGATAATTGAGGGAGAATTTAGTGATGTAGTCTGGAAAAAATATTATCTGATAGTCAGACATCAAACCTAACAAATGAGCTAAAATAATTAGAAATGTATAACTAATAGATCCAATTTCATTCTTCCTTAATCACTTTGTCACACATCAGCTATACATTGGCCAAAAAGCCGAGTTCTTAGCCCTTACTCCTGTGGCTAATTAATAGATGACTTCTGTGCTTATGCAGGAATCTTAGTAAAGAGAGTTGAGAAGCACTGAAGTTCCAGATTCACAAAGAATGGAGTACAAGAAACATGGCAAAAAGGAAATGCACTCCAAACCCATAAAAAATAATAAAATTCCTGTGGAAATACTGATATCAGCCAACTCTGATCCCATTTTATTCAGATGTTATAGAATGTGCTGTGATTCCTAGAAAAATATTGCTTCCCATGACTGAATGTTTCTTTGACACATGTTCTATCTTTGAAGGGCTATGTAGCTGTCTTCAGCTCCCACATATAATGCATAGGCTAGACTTTCCAGTCCCTAATTGCTGGGACCTTCAGGGTGTCTAAATGCCATCATGTTAGTTCATGCTTGTTTACTCAGCTGTTTGGATATCATCTGGTATCAGACTGGTAAAACTTTTCTAACATTGCGTAATGAATAAAACCATGATTGAAAAGTGAATTAGTTTTGCCATGTTGGACTGCAGTGCTGTTGTCACTTTAGCCCTGTCAGTTAGACTCTATTGTATATTTTTGACATGAGCTTTATTGTGCAGTGCACAAAATGTTCAAAAGCATGCACCTGTGTTCTATGTATCAAATGTAATTGCCTATCTGAGTGACCCTGCACTTGCACATGCTTCAACATTTTCAAAAGGTGGTACTTGAGATTCAAGAAATTAGTGTGCATCTAAGCGAGAGCCAGGGGCGGCTCCAGGCCCCAGCACGCCAAGCGCGTGCTTGGGGCGGCATGCTGCGGGGGGCGCTCTCCCGGTCGCCGGAAGGGCAGCAGGCGGCTCCGGTGGACCTCCCGCAGGTATCTCTGCGGAGGGTCCGCTGGTCCCGCGGCTTCGGTGGAGCCGGGAGGACCACCGGAGCCGCGGGACCGGCGGACCCTCCGCAGGCATGTCTGCGACAGGTCCACCGGAGTCGCGGGACCGGCGACCAGCAGAGCGCCCCCCGCGGCATGCCACCGTGCTTGGGGCGGCGAAATGGCTAGAGCCGCCCCTGGCGAGAGCACCAAAGCAACTGTGTCAATCTGGAACATGGTCACTTGTTTACTGTAGGTGTGTAATTGCATTTTCAACATAATTAAGCACCCTGTTTCATTTGCAAAGTGAGCTGAATGCAGGTAAAGATGAAATTCATTAACCCCGAGCAGTGCTCTGTCCATACGGTGAGTTGCTTTCAACTTAACTCCATGCATTCCCTGATTTTCCAGAGACGTATCAACAACAGTTCCTCCAGGGAACATGGGCCCTCTGACTCCAGTTCCCCGATCATCTTCCCTATTGTAGAAACCTTTTAATATAAACATTAAAACACATAATTGACACCTAGATCCCCACCCCCTGTCCCTTTTGCCAGAGGTTGCTAGCACATAGCCAAAATGGAGTCTTGTGTTTACCACAGACTCGGCTGGTTACGTAGTCTTTGAGATAGTTTTGTCTCCTTAGCAAGTGACTATACTGGAAGTGACCTCTTTCTGTCTCCCTATCACCTGCCTCTGAGTGTAGCGAACTGTGTCCGAGGGATTGGACTCTGGATGGTTCTCTCTCTCTCTCTCTCTCTCTCTCTCTCTCTCTCTCTCTCTCTCTCTCTCTCTCTCTCTCTCTGTGTTCTATGATGATCTCTGTAGGCTTTCTCAGGGTGTTGTGTTGCTGGCTAGTAAATTTTTCCTGTTCCTTCAGATCACTTGTCCCTCGGTGTAATCACCTCTTATGACTTGTAAAAGCAGCAAAGAGTCCTGTGGCACCTTATAGACTAACAGATATATTGGAAAGCTCACCCACGAAAGCTCATGCTCCAATACGTCTGTTAGTCTATAAGGTGCCACAGGATTCTTTGCTGCTTTTACAAGTCATAAGAGGTGATTACACCAACAGACATATTGGAGCATGAGCTTTCGTGGGTGAGCTTTCCAATATATCTGTTAGTCTATAAGGTGCCACAGGACTCTTTGCTGCTTTTACAGATCCAGACTAACACGGCTACCCCTCTGAGTCTTATGACCTGGATGCCATTGCACCCTTTACATCTCCTTCGATACACTCCTTTTGGTCTCTCTCTAATGTCTGGATCCTCACAGAAGTGCCTGTCTCAGGCTGATTGGACCTTGGCTGACCTGTCATACTCCAGTGCCTGCTTTCCTCTGTTGGTTCCCCATCTCCTCTCAACAGTATTTCTATCCTTATGGCTGCGACAGGTCTCCTCTCACTGGTAGCAGGGTTTTGGTCCTTAATCCCATCCTTGCCTGTGTTGGACTGTTTTGCCACCCCTGTATTGGGGTATTCCTGTGAGCCAAAAATACTAACAAGGGGTCTGAGCTGGATGAAACAGCCTTGTGTATCAGTCTTTTAGCTGTGTTCACAGCTGATTCCATCTTACCATTACTCTGTAAATATGCTGGGAAGGAGGTGTGGTGGTCATACTTCCTTTCGTGTGCAAATTCCTTGAATACTTCCAAAGGAAATTGGGGTCTGTTTTCAGTGAATACAGTGGAGGGAATGCCATATCTCACAAAGTGGGCCAAACACTGACTTGCTTCTTGTATCAGGCAGGGCATCAACCTCCCAGAAGCAGGGGTGGTGAGTTATATGGACCCGTGGTGCTTGGGTTCTGGTAAATTCAGGGCCCGGGGGGCCTGGCTCCACTAATGTTCCGGGACGGGTCTCTCCCCTGGCCCTGCCTTCCGTCCCAGCGCGTCTCCCCCAGAGCATTCCCCGGCCCCGGCTGCCTCCCCCCACGCATCTCCCCTGAGCGTCCCTGCCTGCCCTGGGCAGCGGGTGGCTGCCCCCTGCAGCTCCACGCTGCGCTCCCTCACTGGCCTCTGCCAGCTACAAGGGAGCGGCTCCAGGGGCAGGTTGAGGTAGCTGCTGCACCTGCGGAGGGAGGAGGCACATGGCAGCCACCCTGTCCCTGGAAGGTGACTGCAGGGGGGTCGTCGTCGTCTTCTTATTCACTCCCTGTGGAGCATAAGGCGCCAACCACTCTCCTCCATTCATTTTGTTCTTGAGCGAGACAGCAGAGTTCATCCCACTTCTTTCCCATACCTTTCATTTCCTCTTCAATGGTCCTTCGCCACGTCCCCAATGGTCTACCTCTCCTCCTTCTTCCTTGTGATGTCCATCGTAGGGCAATACGAGGGTGTCTATCAGCATCCATTCTCAACACATGCCCCAGCCACCTCCATCTTCGTTGTTTGGCTTCATCCACTATATTGTTGATGCCCGTTAATCGGCTCACTTCAACATTGGTGATACGCTGCGGCCAATGTATGTTAAGAATTCGCCTAAGACACCTTCCTTCAAAGCCCCGAAGCTGACTTTCTATCTTCTTGTTGGTCCTCCATGTTTCCGCCGCATAGAGCAACACAGAGTGGACGTTCGACGTATAGATCTCTACCTTGGTTTTCATTTGCAAGATGGTTGACCTCCAAATATTCTGAAGTCTATAGAATGCATTTGCTGCAAGACCGATTCTGGTAGATATCTCCTTCTGAATATTGCCATCAGCCGATATGTAACTACCAAGATATTTGAAGTCGTTCACCTCCTCCAATTCTACGTCACATAACACTGTCTTCGTCGAGCTGGCTATTTTTACTTTCATTATTTTGCCCCTTCCGGCATGGATATTAAGTCCTACGCACCTTGCTACTCTACCTACTCTATCAGTCTTCTCTTGGAGGTCCGTCTGAGAGCTCGAAATCAGGGCGATATCATCCGCAAAGTCACAGTCTTCAATATGACCAGAGGGTCCCCATGCGATCCCTCTTGGCCTATCTTCAGTGGTTTTCTGCATCACCCAATCTATGACCACAAGAAATAGGATGGGCGAAATAACGCACCCTTGTCTAACTCCCGTTCTCACATGGAACCACTTGCTCTGCTGTCCTTCATGGCGAACACAACACTTATTGTCGGCATACATATCTTTGAAGATGTTAATCACTTTTGAAGGGAATCTATATATTTTTAAGATATTCCAGAGAGATGGATGGTGGACGCTATCAAATGCCTTCTCAAAGTCGAGGTAATTAATAAACAGTGGCGAGTTCCATTCAAGAGATTGTTCCATTATCGTATGTAGTACAAATATCTGATCAATGCATCCTCTCACACTCCTAAATCCTGTTTGTTCTTCCCTCAGGATCTCTTCTACTGCTTGTCTTATTCTCTGTAACAGAACTCTGCAGAAAACCTTCCCGAGCACTGATAGCAAGTTTATACCTCTCCAATTACCACACAAAGACAAATCACCCTTCTTTGGTAATTTCACGATGATACCTTTCTTCCATGCTTCAGGTACCTTCTCTTCTTCCCACACCTGGTTGAATAGCTTCTTTAGAATCCCGGCACTTGTATTCAGGTCGGCTTTTAGCATTTCTGCGGTTATTCTATCTTCACCTGGTGCCCTGTTTGCTTTTGTCTGTCTAATAGCCTCTTCTATCTCTCGCTCTATGATAGGTCCACATTCTACCTCCATCTGAAAACTCTTTTCCTCTATTTCAACTACCTCTTCAGGATTTGATCTATTTAAAGTCTCTCTAAAATGCTCTGCCCATCGATTGATTTGTTCTTGCTCTTCTATCAATATTCTCCCATTCTTTCCTCTAACTGCTGTTGACCTATTGCTGAACCCTCCTGTCAAAGTCCTTGTGATTCTATACACAGTTCTTGTGTCGCCCCGCGCGGCTGCTGACTGTGCCTCTCTTGACAGACTGGTAATATAATCCCTTTTGTCTTTTCGGGCACTTCTCTTCACAGCCTTGTTTTTCTCCTTATATTCTTTGTTCGCAGCTTTCTGTTGTTCATCCCTTCCAGTTAGCATGCATAGTTTTACTGTCTTCCTCTCCTCAATGAGTTTCCATGTGTGATCTGAAATCCATACTTTCCGCTCTCTTCTCTTGTAGCCAAGCACTGTCTTGCTGGTCTCTACATATGCCTTCTCAACATTGTCACAAAAAGTGTTTATATCACCAGTTCGCAAGTCATTTAGAAGTTGAAACTTTTTCGAGAGCTCCAATATGAACTGTGCCTTTACCGGCAGTTCTTCCAACTTCCTTGAGTCGAAAATTTGTTGCCCATAAACTTTCTTTGTCTTTCTCAGTTTTATCTGAAGCTTGCTCAATACAAGGTGATGATCACCACCTACATCTGCACTTCTTAATACTCTAGTATCCAGCAGTGACCCTCTCCACTTCCGATTGATTGGAATGTGACCAATTTGGTTCCTGGTTTTCCCATCCGGTGACATCCACGTCAGCTTGTGTATTGTCTTATGTTGGAAGATTGTTCCACCTATCACCAGTCCATTCTCAAGACATAAGTCTACAAATCATTGACCGTTGTCATTTCTCTCTCCAACTCCTTCCCGCCTATGCAAGCTTCATACCCAGCATTGCTGGAACCGACTTTAGCATTGAAGTCGCCCATCAAAATCAGGATGTCGTGGCATGGGGTCTTAAGTATCTCTTCCTGAAGTCTGATATAGAACAAGTATTTTTCCTCCTCCTCAGCTTGTTCAGTAGGTGCATAACATTGGATGATGATAGTTTTCACATATCTGGAGAAGAATCTCGCTCTTATTATTCTGGAGGTAACAGGACTCCATCCTAACAAACTCTTTCTCGTCTCTTTGTCGACAATGATGCCCACCCCTTCATGGTGATGTCCATCTGTGTGTCCTGAATAAAAAAATTGTCTCACCAGAGTCCAGTATTAACATACCAGTGTCCGTCCACCTCATCTCACTGATCCCAAGAATGTTAATGCCATATTTTCTCATTTCCTTTGTTACTGATGCTGTTCTCCCTGTTTCATACATTGTTCGAACGTTCCATACCGCTATCTTTATTTGTTTTTTGGGTTTGACCAGAGACTCCATCGAAACAGGGACTTCCTTTCGGCTTTGATCCCCGTTTGTCATATTTGGCATTACAGCCTTTTGAATCTCCGGCTGGCTACCCACAATTTTATGAATTTCTGAAGATTTGGTTGACGTTTCTGTAGCACTTGTTTACGTGGTGGGTTGCCAGCGCAATACACAACCCTCCTCCTTTCACATCTTGGGCTTGGGACCAAGCAACGGCGGGTTGGAGGGGGCTTATCCTGGCCGGACTTCCTGAGCAGCAGCCTAGGGGGGCTTAGGTGAGTGTCGGGCCAGGGAGGGTGTCCCCTTCCCTCTCCCCCAGAGCTCGCTACTGCTGGCGGGGAGAGGGCTTGGGGGGAGTCCTCCTCTCTGACCATCCCTGTCCCAGCTCCGGGGCAGCCTGCCTGCTGCACCCTAAACTCCTTATCCCTGGCCCAACCCACACTCCACACCCCCTCCTGCACCCCAACTCTGTCCTAGCCCAGAGCCCACACCCAGAACTGAAACCTCCTCCCAGTGCCCACACCGAGCACCCAAACCCTCTACTGCACCCAGCACCCCAAACCCTATTCCGCACCCCATCCTGCATTCCAACCCCCTGTCCCAGCCCAGAGCCTGCACCAAGCACCCAAACTCCCTCCTGCACCAAACTCCCTCCCAGAGACTTAGGCAGGTGTGTGTGGGGGGAGGGGGGGGGCTTGGACCCATTCTGAACATCACCAAAAATTATACAAACCTGCTGCCCCTGCCCAAAGAATGAGTAGTAGACCACTGTAATCAAATACCACTTTTCCTTGAAGGTAAATAAGTCCACTCCTGTCAAGGACAGGCCAGCTGGGAGCAGTGACTGGCCTGCTCCCTGACTAACTTCCCTGCTAGGCTATCAATGAGCTCAGCTGCACTGTCTTGGACCCAGCCCCTTGTGGGCTTCTGGTTTAGCAGCCTTGCTTATAAACCTGGCCCCAATTGTGTTGAGCAGCCACTGAACTGCTCACCACGCCTGCAGCTGGGCTTGCCCTTGTTCCAGTCCCTGCTCCCCTCTGGCTTCAGACTTCCGTCTTCGACCCCCAGCTCTGCCTCTGGCTTATGAGTCTGGTTTATCCCCACTCTGGCTCTGGCATTTGGCTGCTGCCCCTCTGCTCATTTCCTGGACTCCTCCTACTCTGGACCTCGCTCTATCTGGTAGGCTGAACTCTTGCCTTCACCATTAGGCCTGACTGCCCATGGCCCACCAGGCAACAGCTCCCATTTTTCCCATAGTTGGGTGGGCAGCTTATGTGGTAACAACTGGCAGGTGTTACACCCTTCTATCCAGGAGTGGAGTTTTGCATTCATTCCCAGACAGTAAGCATAAACTCAAGTCCATCTAAGACAATTGTCCGTCCCAGGTATGAGGCACATGTTTTTTGCATGACATCCTTACGTACTGAGGTGGGACAACCACTCTCTGTCCTGAAGATACGATTCCATCTTGAATGTATAATATAGTTCTGCTCCTACTGGACTTGGCTTTTGTCTTCTGGCCACCCTGCTAGTATTGCTCTCCTGACTATCTGTCACTGGCTGTCCTTTTCTTTAGTCAATTTTGACTTCTGTCAACTTCATTGTTGAAACTGGGAGATTGAATCCATTAACATGCTGCACTGTGTCCTGGTCCCCTCTCCCCGAGTTGACATTTGCCTTGCTCAGGGTGTCAGCTAACACCAATAATCATCCTAGACAATAGCTGATCTCTACCTGGTAGCATTGGAGGTGCATCAATATGTGCTGCAGTCTCTTTGGAGAAGAAAGAAGGATCTGTGCCATTATTTTCTCTAGCAGTGTGTTGTCTGATTGCACTATTACTTGGTAGCCATAGGCGTACCAATGCAATCACTCCACTCTAAATACCATAACCAAAGAGAAAAGGAGATTCTGGGCATATGCCTGTTCGGTCTCTGACAGGGCTCTGCTGGCATAAATAACCAGCTGCTCCTTTCTCTGATGCATTATGCTGGAGTGTCAGTGGCTCTCCTGGTTGGTAGTACTTCAGAACAGGACCATCTGTTACCATTTGTTTTGGTGTGTCAAACACTAGCTGTTGGAGACCTGCCCAGTCCCACTCAACATCATGCCTTGTGAGCTGACATATGGGTTCCTCTACTCTATCCAGGAGTGGACAGAACTTGGATAGAACATTTTATCATTCCTATGAAGCGCTGTACCCCTTTCGCGTCCACTCGAGCTGGCATGTCTCTGACTGCCTTGAGTTTGTTGGGAACTGCTTTCAATCCTTCTGTTGTGAACAGATGTCCAATGTATGTCATCTCATTCTGAGTCATGCTTTTTGGGGTTGGGTTTTATGTTCTTGTTCCTTCATTGATGTAGAAAAGCTTGTCGTTTTCTGTCATGGTCTCGTTCAGCTTCTGTATCACTGTTACCTTTACCTACAGTGAGGATATCAGCAATTATTTTCACCCCAGGCAGTGCTTCCAGTGCATGGGCGAGTCTTCTCTGGAACACCTCTGGTGCTGGATGAATGCCCATTGGCATGCCCAGCCATCTGCAGCAACCAAATGGTGTTGCAAAGGTTGTCAATATGCTGGACTCTCTTTATACAGCCTTTATATGCCAAAAGCCATTTCTCATATCACAGATCATGAAGATTCTGGCTTTGAAAAGTTCTGGGAACATACCACTATCCACTGCCCACAATTGATACTTTTTCAATGCTTGGTTCAATGGCTTTAATTCAATGCAGATGCATAATTTGCATGATGGCTTCTATACCACCACATGCTGCTTGCACAGGCTGTACTGGCCTCTACAGTTGCTATGATATCCCTGCTCTGCAGACTTTCAAGCTCCTTGCATAATGGATTATGCAGTGTTACTGGAATTTTTCTTCATGGTAAGCCTATAGCTTCCACTGTGGAGTCCAATTCCATAACTTTATTCAAGGCACCCGTTGCCTTTGAAAACAACCCTATATGCTTTTAAAATCGTCTCCATTGTCCATGGGACTCCTTCTTTTGTATCTTGAACTGCAGCTATAAAATTACGATGTTGCACCCTGATTAAATCCATGTCTTGTATGGCTGTATTTCCCAAGAGGGGTCTATGGTCCATCACTACAAACTTCAGCTGGTACCATTCAGGTTAATTACTATGAGGTCACATTTCCCACAGACTGCATTATGCTCTTTTTGTACATTATTAGACTGTGCCTGCCTCATGAAATGGATGTGTTCAAATCCAAATCACCCCAAGGAATATGACTGCAGGAGGCCTTGCTATCCAGTTGAATTTGCACAGGGCATTTCCTATTAACAGTGTTGCATGAACAGAGGTTGGCATTGTCCCTTGTTGTTCTCCTGTCCTGACAGCCTAAATCTGATATGCACTTAGACTCAAGGAGGGTGTCATGGTTATCATCACTGCTATCTGACGTGCCATCCCCCTCTTTTACAAGTCTGACTGAGTCTTTGAGGGCTTCCTCTGCTCTTGCACACACTACTAAAATGGTTCAACTTGCCACATTCCTCCCAGTGCTGTCCTACTTCAGGGCACTTCTCCTTTACCCACTCATGCTGTCTTCCACAGTAATGCATCTCACTATGGGTATGGAAGCCTGGCCACCTGGCTCTCCTTGACTGTTTTCTCACTACATGTACTTCTGGCAGCGTTGTGCCTCTTAGGACTTTCATCCTTTCTCTTGAGGCTTCCGCAAGTGATTATCCCAAGTGCTACAGACTATTCTTCCTGAATTAGGGGTTCTGTCAAGTCCTCACAATTGCATGTACCACCCAGTGTACATATGGCAATAACATAGGGGTCTATCCCTTCCCCCTTTGGATTGCTCTCTAGTGAAAACTGTAAAAAGAAAGGAGTACTTGTGGCACCTTAGAGACTAACACATTTATTTTAGCATAAGCTTTCGTGGGCTACAGCTCACTTCTTCGGATGCATAGAATGGAACATACATCCTGTTCTTTTTGCAGATATAGACTAACACGGCTGCTACTCTGAAACCAGTGAAAACTGTGTATCCCTTCACAGTTTCGTTGTGCTTTGGGGAGCAATAGTTCCCCAGAGCTCCAAGGATTGCTGTGAGGCTTGAGGCAATGGTGAGCTTCAGAGTGGTGCAGATCTCACTGCTATGTTCCCCAATAAGGTAAAATAATAGTTTTACTTTCCTGCTGCTCTTGTCCTCCTGTGTGGCCAGGTCTACGTACTGCTTGAACACCTGCACTAGGGCTAGGTTTGTGTCTGCAGAATCCAAAGGGGCCTCAGACTGAGTTCCATGGCTCATGCTGACATCTGCTGAACTTCGGACAACTTACAGCTCAGACTCTTCCACTAGATTTTATTTGCAAAGACTGAAGTTGGAAGCACATTAAGTTGAACAAGTAGAACTTGATTAAACTCTGTGCATGTGACTGAGTTGATTCCAGCGTAACTTCCCATTTTCCTGGTGTCCCATCAATAACAATCCTTCCAGAGAACATGGACCCCCTCTCTCTAATACATGCCCAGTTGTGTGTCTAATCATAGATGAGATGCGTGTGCTAGTAATTGGGATTTATTTTAAAGCACTGCAAGCCAATTTCCACCCTCAAATATGCATGAGCAGCTCTTATGAACAGTTTGGTATCTTTAAGTCACTTCCTTTCCATTTATTGTGTTATAATGCTGACATTAGGATGCTAAATCTGAAACAAGATTTCCATGTCTATGTTGCTTGATATCAGGGTGTAAGACTTTCCGGGCATGATTTTCCATCACCTTGCGCCTTGTGTAATCATTGCCATCTGTGCAAAATACGTGTAAAGCATTGCCACCAATATCAGAGTGTATAGAATTCTAATTTAATAGCATTTGCCCCTATTTTGCATGGGGAAAAGATGAGTGTGTAAGGTTCAAGCCAATGGACAATCAAGGTTTCTTTCTTTCTTCAGGTTTGCAGGAAACAACCCTAGTTATCTGCATTGATCAGGGTAGTTTACAGCTCCAGTAATGCCATACTACTGAGTTACCTCATGCTATAGCTAAAGATATCACACTATATCACACAATAGCTCTTTCTTTATAAGAACTACTTTGTGATCTCATGAATGCAGATGAAAATTTGTCTGTGCTATACATGCTTTCTTAAATAGCTTAAGTTTTGTAATGTTAGAAGAAAAGGGGTTTACAGAGGTGTCACAAGCTAATTCCGTAGTGAAATAATGCATGATATTTCATAGTACCAATTCAGTAATAATGAAATAACTCCACTGGAAATCATTATAATTGCATAATAATATGCAATCTGATAACTGTTGAAGTAACTCCAGTCATAGCTATGCAGGTAATGCTATTGTCTATCATCCACACACCCCTCAGCTCATTTCTCCTCCTTGGAATTTCAGTCTCTCCTCTGTGTCCCACTGTTACAGCCCTTGGTGAAATACCTTAACTCCTCTGCCATACTCTGTTTAACCAAGACCATGAATGAAGGGTTTGGCTTCAAAAACAGCTTTTACCATTTTTACCTCTCCTTAGAACCTGAAGGTCTTTGCTTTCTTTCAGGGCTATCTGCATGAAGTTACCCCGACAACATGCAAGTCATATAATTGTATTTTAAAATAGTGGTTTATTAAAAATAGAGAGCAAATTAAATTAAACGGTTTTCCTAACATCTCTGTTCACATTTGAATACTTTGCAAAGCCCAGTGTGCTGGACACCTCTTAATTTTGTAACAGAGGAAAAAGGAAAACCTTGCTTTCTAGCTGTGTAAGTCTCTTCTCTTACCTCCACTGCTTGGACAAAACCAAGAGATTGTCTGAGATCTTCTCGGGCCATCATCCAACCCGTGTTAGAGTTCATTATTGTATTGGCATCAGGTGAACAGTGCTGCAAGAAGTGTTTTATTGGGAGTACCCCTTGAAGACAATTAAATCCGTTTGTCACATCATTTTGGAGGGGTGCAGTTTGGCATAATTCATAGGGAGGCTGTTTGGGGAAGAGAACCTAGGATTGGAATTATGTGAGGGCAGGAGCATGTTAGGTAAGCATCAAAATTTCATTGCCAGGACTCTGAGGAAGATTGTTTAGTATGTGCTCATTCCATTCCACATTGCAATCAAATAATGTTAATCCCTCATTTTCACGAGCACCAAATTCACTCAAAATTTAAAAACAAAATTACAGAAAGGAGTAAGGCATATTTGCTAATCTATGCATTACATTTCCAAACAAGTCTGGTGGCGCCCTGATTTCTATATAAATAAACTGGCATGTTTTAAATTATATAGAAATTGAGAGGAGCTCGATGTGAGCCATAAAAGGAGATAAGAGACCGTTTTCAGATAGAAATGCAGAGGAAATGGGTGAAATAGTACTGAAGACTAAACCATTTAAGGCAATATACTGTGGGAGACAAGAATTTGCCTTAAAAAAAAAAAGCTGTATTGATGATGAAGAGGAGCATAAAAGAAAAAAACCCTGTATTAAACAGCACATTAAAAAGTCAGCGCTTATTATAGTCAGAAACACTCTTAAAGCTGAGGGGAAATATTTATCTTGAGCAGTTGCTATGTCCGAACCACGATTTAATCTGAAATAAATGAACAGAAAAATTAAATCTTAGATGGAATGTGGTTGAAAAATTCAGCATTGTTATGAAAAACAGGATGTCTTTATAACTCAGAATGAAACTATTCACCAGACAGATATACAGCTTATACATTCTTCTAGCCAATGTCTTAGGCAATAGAAAGCTGAAATACCTAGGACCTACTTTTTAGAGGGACTGAACACATTGACTTTGATTGGCAGAATTACTTATTTGTGTTGTGGTAGCAAGTAAGACTCTACTGTACAAACCCCTAACAAAATGACAGGCCTTGCCCCAAAGAACTTACACTCTAAAAATGAAAATTAGGAACCTATAATAAGAGGCAGCTTCTGAAAATTCTGATTTAAGTTACTTATCCATCACGTATGAAGTCTGTGACAGAGCCATGGATACAATCCAGTTCTTCGGGATCCTAGTGGAATGGCCTAACCACAGGACCATCCCTTCTCTTCTTGTCTCCCCTTGCTTTATTCACTATGTGTATTGCGACTTCTGCTGTGACTGAAGTGGACAGCTACCTCATTCACTATCTGTCTACTTCTCTGAATGCAGCAGGGAGCCTGTGTGTGTGTGTGTGTGTGTGTGTGTGTAAAGTATAGGCTCATATAATAAAATACGGTATTGCAATATATATTTTGGGGGAGGGAGAAATTACATTAAAATAGAATTAAGGTGGAAAGTACATATCAATGATTTAGGGTAAAATACATTATATAGGTGTTGTAATTATCCCAAAAGCAAACACGGATGTAGGAAATTCAGAATTAAAGTTACATTTAAGATCAATCCAAACATATTAAGGTATGGGAATGCACAGTGAAAGCACCAAAATAATCTTAATTCTGCCCTTCCCTGTGATGCATTTGTCCCTAAATTCTTGACATGTGCTCTCAACTTAAAACTCAATCTTAACATAATTTTTTGTCTTGGAGTTTCCTTGAGTTGTGTGGGCTTTTTATTATTACTAAAAATTGTATACATAAACAGTAACCAAGAAACTCTAGGATAATGTTACCACATATGTCTAGTGATTTGAAGATATGTAATAAATGTCACATTGATTTTATTATTTTTATTATTATTATTTTTAGGGCCAGATTCACTGTTATGCTTTACCTGTTTTACCCTGTTCTGAAGCAGCACAATACAGCCAGAGTGTACTGGCCAGTTGCCCCCAGCTGCCAACTCTGTGTTTCCTTTTGTGCTCATGTGCACCCACCCCATTTTCCTCCCCCTTCTACCCCTACAAACCCCTGCTCATACACACTTCAGTTATTTCCTCATACTACCCCCAAGTTTTCTCTTCTTGCCTTGCCTGTTGAGTAGGTCTGATGTAATGTTTAATTTGGGGGGGATTAATATAAAACACTTAAACTTTTTGCTGTTATTCTTAAAATGAAAACTTAGCCTGTGTTGTAGAACAGTGTTCTTCTACAGAGACATCTATGAAGAATTGTCCTTTATCTAAATGGCAAACATCTCTTAGTTCTCTTAACAGGATTGAGGCAGCAGACTGTTTTCAGGGAAGATAGAGTCCCCTTTTTCAAAAAGGCTACCACCACTTTGAGGGCAGCTTGGCTTCACTTCCACTAGGAACATTGAGAGGTGGTGGCCATTTTGAAAGGTAGTCTGCAGGTGATCTGGGGCATCAGTCCCATTGGGAACAATAGATGGCAGCCACTTTGAAAAGTTCTCCCACAGAAGTACATTATTCTTCAGCCCCTGTGAAGAAGAAACTCTCAAAAAGAGATGTGCTAGAAAATAAACTTTTTTTTTTAAAAGGGTCAAATCCCAGCCCAATGACTCCAATGCGGACAGGATTTTACCTGAGAATGTAGTGAGTTTAAATTATATTGGAAATCAAAGTTTGAAGAGTCTATGATATTAAGATCATCTTAGTCAAAAATATAAATTACCTCCCTCCTTCCAAAAAAAATCTATTTTTAATGTAATTTTAACTCACAAATTGATGGATTTACTTGTAAATTTTCAAAAACTCATTCTGAACTCTGAGTAGTTATTATAGCTTTGGGGACATAAATTTTACTTTATGGAAAATTTTTGAATTCCTGCTTTAAGTGCACAACTCAATTCAACCTTAACTAAGGGACTACAAATAGTATTTGCATGAGGCATACGATGTAGAATTGAAGTTGCATGAACAACAATTTGATTTGACAACCTGTTTCTGTTATCTTTAGAGAGTTTGCCATTTGTTGGACAGAGTGTAGTGTTCTGGAATACTTACTTTGTTTATTCTGTAACAGTCTCATTGATACAAGCTCTACGAGAAGCAATACCAGCAATCAAAATTACCTTGGATGGTTTTAATATTTAAAGCAATAAGAGCCATCATGTATATGAATGTTTTTCGTTAGCTGTCACTGAAGAGTTATAGATCTCTAACTTTGGTACTATTGGGGACTGTACATTCTTCCGTACAAAATTAATATTATTTCACTCTCTCTGGCAACACACTCTCTCTGTTTGGAGGTATTTGTCTGTTCTCTATATGCTCCTCAGCATTACAGTAGGGGTGACTATGTTATTTATTATGCATTAATGTGTGGTCTATGACATAGACTGTTTTGAGGCCCTGTCTAGTTAACCTCTGGTAGAAACATTAGATTGTATGCTCTCCAGATCAGAAACTGTCTATTAAAGAATGTTTATTACATTAGCCTCTGGAGGCACCAGTCATAATCAGGGCCTCATTGGGTAAGGCTCCATGTATGCACATAGTGTGGTATATTCTTTGCCTTGTAGAGATTACAATCTAAATGGAAAGACAAAGGGTGGGAGAAAAGGGGGTATTATCCCCATTTTATAGATGGGAATTGAAGCAGAGAGATGAAGCAACTTTCTCAATGTCACACCAAAAGTCTAGGGCAGAGCCAGGAAATGAATCCAGATCTCTGGAGTCCCATTCCAGTGCTTTAACATCACTACCATCCTTGAGAACTATCCTGCACTGGCAAGAGTACCAATGGACAAAATGATCACAGAAATCTTATTTTTCTTCTGTGTGGCAGAGCTCCGGCTTTGCCTCAAGGGTTCTGTGCTTCAAGACAGTTAGGGCTTGCCTCAGAGGTTTGCTGTGACCCTCAATGTAGCCTCTCTTCCCTCCTAGAGGCAAGGGTTACAGCTTACTGATCCACCTTCATCATTGGTCATTCAACAGGTTTGGTGTAAGAGCCCTCTTTAGCCCCTGTCTTCCTACTCAGGGAGTATTTGTGTAGAGGACTGGGGGGAACCCGGGCCTGCCCTCTTCTCTGGGTTCCAGCCCAGGGACTCTAATGGCAACGGCAACAGATAGTTTTCCTATACTACTGGAGCTAAAGCTCTTCCCTAGGCTACTTCCCCGAATGGACCCTCCTAGCATCCTCCTTGGTACCTGACCATGCTTGTCCTCCCAGCTCTTTCACTGCACACCTTCTTTCTCCCAGTCTTCCCACAACACACCTTCTTACTCCCAGCTCCTACCAGCCAGCTTCTCTGAAGGAGCTTCCTTTTAAACTAGTTTCAGCTGGTTCTAAATGGGCTCCAGGTGATCTGATTAGCCTGTTTCCCTTGATTGCTTCTAATCAGTTCTTAATTGGTTCCAGGTGTCTTATGGAGTCTGCCTGACTTAATTGCTTCTAGCATCTTCCTGACTGCTCTGGCCCGTGCCCTGGTCACTCAGGAAACAGAAAACTATTCACCCTGTGCCCAGTTTGTTTTCCTTCTACCAGACTCCTGTACCCAATTGGTCTGGGTCTGTCACATCTGTTTGTACAGTATTTACCATAATTGAGTCCTGATCCTGATTTGGGGCCTCTAGGCAGTAATGTAAAATAAATAAGTGGCCATATATGTTGGTATAATTGATTATTTATATTAAATATTCATGGTGTCCTATCTTTGCAATTTGTTTTAAAGTACTTATGCAGATACGATACTGACATTTAGGAGCTTACAGTCTACATCCGAGAAGTATACT
This sequence comes from Mauremys reevesii, assembly GCF_016161935.1. NCBI lineage: Eukaryota > Metazoa > Chordata > Testudines > Geoemydidae > Mauremys > Mauremys reevesii. The sequence goes on along the minus strand of NC_052631.1, from coordinate 40,179,523 downwards.
AAACAAGGTAATGAAGAGAGGAGGAGCAGATTTCACTGGACAAAAGGTCAGCAGTAGAAAGAAAGGTGGCCAAAATGGATTTTGAGTAGACCTGAGTTAATTAATTAATTAGGAAGGATAACTTTATCTGATTACCATCCTTTTCTGTTCAAGAGATAACTGTGGGTAAATCATGACTTCCTCATAGTTACTCATAATTAAAGAGTATCAGGCAATTATTTTGGTGGCGGTCTGTATGGATTGACTGTGAACAGTTCTCCGTGAGTACTCTATTAGTTTTTGTGCTATTCAGGCTCCAATGGTTAGTTGTGGATTAGATAAATCACATGGAATTTTTTTTTCATTTCCTGATTATTCATACCAGAAGATTGTGCACATTCAGACATGTGCAACCCAAGATAATGAGGCTGGGCTTTATAGATTTGTAGTCTTGCAGCAAACCTTGATAGAACCATCTTCAGGGACTGAACCCTGGATTTCTGAATCTAGACACATGTGTCTCTATTGCATGAGCTGAATGACCACAAACATTAGCTTGCAAGCTGCAGCAGACTCCTGACCACGTAATGTGGTCCAATACCTAAAGGTGACAAATAGCCACGCTGTGCAGCATGAAATATACACGAAAATTAAATCATAGTTTTTCAGAAATATGCCGTGCTACTTTGAAGTTGACTTTTTGCATGTTCGGGTGCCACTGAAATAGGTTCATATTAATATCCTGGAATGTGAATGTAAGAGGAGTGTGATTATGGCCAAAGTGAATTTATTTTAAAATAGAAGTGAATGAGTGGAATGCTCTTGTTTCAGTAGTCGATTGGAGGGACGCAATCTATAGAAATTTCTTCCATTGGCAGCTTCAAAATTTAGCTACCAGACAGAGAGAGGGCAGTATTTAATTGAGATGAAGAAGTAAACTTCTCATCTGAGTAATTGGGAGGTGGAGAGGAAACAGACATGCACACTGAAACCGTGAAAGGGAGAATTTGTAAAAGTTTTATGAATAAACATAACTTTTGTCATGTCTGTAATCTTCATAGAGCCAGGAGGAAACTCTATTTTAAAAGTTGATGAATGGGGTACAAGGGGTTGGAATCCACAAGAAAGGTGGGCGGGGTGGAGAAGAGAGGCCCCATTTTGAGAACCTCACTCTGGAGCAGATGTGGGTCTCTGGCCACCTTCCTCTATGCCTGGCCTGATCATTTTGTAGATTAGCTCTCTTAGTGCCTTATAACGATGACACAAGATTTGGTCCTTAGTGATCACAACTTTTAGTGGATTATTCTGTACTGGATATATGAAGATATATATATATATATATATATAATTCCCATTGACTTAACAGGGGCCTGGATTTCACCCTATAATTGTATGTAAACGTACAAAAATAAGTTACTATTAATGCAGCATATTAGAAGTAAAACATGGGATCGCTGGCAGCAACAAAAAGTACCTACTTGGGTATCAGTACATCATAGTTAAGTGAACTGTATAACACGTGAAAGCAAGTATGCTGTGAGAGAGTGTGACCAGCAGAATGAAATTGTTTCTGTTCACTTTGCCAGTACGTATAAAATGCGTATGTGTGATAAGCCTCTTTCTAGAATTCAGGAAATTGCACCATTCTGTCTTGATGTTAATTTAGTCACAGATTGTTTTCCTCATACCGAAAGAGGCATATGTTTTTGAAACACCAATAATGTAATCTAATTTTCTCTCAATCTAAAAGCCATAAAGGGTTAGTGGACTAATATGACAATGGACAAAATATCCAGTTATGCCAATTTTCAGGTGTTGTTTTTGTCTCCTTTTATGTTTCTTTTATTTGGCTTGACTTGCCTTGTTTCTAAGTTAAATGTAATTTTAATGTGTTTGAAACCACTAATATATACTAAAGTGAGAGTGCATGCAAGCTATTACAGAGTACCCCCATTATATTCCAGTCTCCTATTGGACTCCTGTCCTTTCTGTGTCACAGATATATTTATATTGCTTTGTTTGAGGGTCTCCCTTATTCCTCCTAAAGAAACACTTAACATGGGTTATATTTACTTCATCTCACTTGGAATGTGCAATTGCAAGTTCAAACCAATTGTCTGTTTCAAAGTTGATTTCTGCAATTTGCCAAGCCAGCCTTTCATAGATAGCTCTGCAATGTAAAAAGTATCCTAATGTACATTTATTGCAGGCTCCAGTACACTATCAGCTTGCTGGGGGATTTATAACTTATTGCTTATTCAGTAGCCTAATAAGCAGGGGCGGCTCTAGGAATTGGGCCGCCCCAAGCAGGGCGGCACGCCGCGGGGGGGCGCTCTGGCGGTCGCCGGTCCCGTGGCTCGGGTGGACCTCCTGCAGACATGCCTGCGGAGGGTCCGCTGGTCCCGCGGCTTCGGGGGAGCATCCGCAGGCACGTATGCGGGAGGTCCACCTGAGCCGTGGGACCAGCGGACCCTCCGCAGACACGCCTGAGGGAGGTCCACTGCAGCCGCCTGCCGCCCTCCCGGCACCATGCCGCCCCAAGCGCGCGCTTGGCGCGCTGGGGTCTAGAGCCAGCCCTGCTAATAAGGCATTAGAAAGACCCTCTTTCTTTCTTGTGCTCTGTAAGGTAGCAAGATAAGGAACCAGTTTGCTAGAGTGCAGACCCTCTAAGGCCTAGATTCAGAAAAGCATCCGTCCTCAGGAAACCTTCTAAACATAAGCTTCTGTTTCATTGAGGTCAATGGGACTTCAAGCACAAGCTCAAAGTGCTTTCTTGAATTGGGGCCTAGAGACCCAGTCCTGAAAGGTTCTGAACATCCTCAGTTTCTGTTGAATTCAGTGGGAGTTGAAGTCCCAATTAGCACTGGGTTCTAAGGGCCTAATCTGAAGCTCCTTGAAGTCAGTGCACAAACAGCCTTAAGGGAGATGAGCTGATAACTGGGGTTAGACAGTCTCAGATTAAAAACAACTCATAGATTGGGAGAACATACTGGATCAGTAATTTTAAGGGAAAAAATATATATGCCCAGTTGTAGCTACTTTAAAAAAAAAAGGGGGGGGGGGTAGAAAACCCAGAAAACTTGAAGTAAATCTAAACTTTTCACAGGTATGGAAATTAACACTTAAGTCACCTAGACAATATTAACTCTGACCCTGTATCAGTGACAGCCTTTAATCCTCACTTCTGTGTTCCTTTGATGGTTAGCTTGTAGGGTGCTATTTTAGATCAAGCACACTTTCCAAGGACTTTATGAAATCTGCAGTCATCTTACATTTGGAAATACCATCATACTGTACTGTTGCCTTTCACCCATCTTCCTTTGGTTGCCATTTCTCCCCCTCCCCATGATTAAGGGCTTTCAGAATGTCTACATCCATTTTCAGTTTAGAGAAGATACTGTCTGTATATAGTTTGCATGTGGAATATTGAAAGTGATCACTAGAGGACAGTTTTATACATATGTTTCCAGTATTTGGTATGATGCTTTGTGGCCACAATAGCTTTTGGTCAAAATGTTCAGAACTGGGGACCAGATTTTCAAAGGCCCACCACTACAGCTGGTCAGATATTATGCTGAAATAAAGAGAGGGGGCAGTGCAAGAGATGTTTAGCCTGGTTGTTATGGCAGTAATTTGGGAAATCCAGGTTCAAGACACTCCTCTGCCCATTTCAGAATTATGTGAGTTGGAAAACCCCACACTCAAGTAGGGAGAGATGGGGACTTGCATCTGGGTCTCCCTTATCCAAGAGCAGTCACATTCTGACTTCCTGAATCAAAAAGCTCAGGTGTTGATCTGAAAAACAGACATAATGAGACCACTCTGTTTTTGTGACAACTTCTGAAGGGTTTTGTTTTCATTCCAATTTGGAATGAAAACAAATGATCAAACCTTGAAATTTGCCACAAAAGGGAATTGGGATCCTCTGGCCAGGTCTACTCAGAATCACAGCTAGATGCAGGTTGTCAGAAGAACCCAGCAGTTCCTATTGTAATATCTATTAATGTCTAGCTGTGACAACTCAGCACCCAACTTGTTGAGCTTTTTTGCAAATCTGAACCCATGTGCCTAAGGTTGGGCTCTTAATTCTATGTTTAAACACCCAAATAAAATTGACCTCATTTTCAAAGTGCATTACCACCTATAATTTCCTTTGACTTCAGTGGGACTTGTGCATCCTCAGTACCTCTGAAAATCAGGTAGTTTTAATATGGATTTAGGAGCCAAACTTTAGATCCTAGGTTTGAAAGTGTTTATCTTTTGCTCTTTTTAAGCGTATAGTGTCATTATCTGCAGCAAGGAGGCATTTATATATAGAAACTCTAGTTTTCATGATAATTGTTGGAAGTAGGACATTTTAGTGATGATGAGGACCATGTAGCCTGCATGGAGTCTGGACGATCTCTGCATGATTTAAGGCATTGTAACTGTTGGGATTAAATAGTTTATAGATGGGAAAGGTTGTCTCAAAACTTTGTTTTCAGGTCAGAGTTAAGGTCATCTATGTTCATTCATTTTTCATAGTTTAAAATGTTTGCTTCTTTTAAGTTTTTAACCTCAACTCTTATTTTCCCAGGGTTTTAATAGTTTTTATTTTTTTTCTTTTTAATGGCAATTTTTTTAATTCTTTAGCTGACTGATCTATAATTAACTCTATTTTAGCAAAGGGTTTTTTGTCTGGGAATTTCCCACCTTCTGACATGTATTAGGAGGTAGATAGCAAGATACCATATAAAGCTGTAGAAGCAGCAAAGAATCCTGTGGCACCTTATAGACTAACAGATGTTTTGCAGCATGAGCTTTCGTGGGTGAATACCCACTTCTTCGGATGCAAGCAGTGGAAATTTCCAGGGGCAGGTGTGTATATATAAGGTGTGTATATATAAGGTGTGTATATATTTAACACCATCAGTTTAGGACTAAACAAAGACTGTGAATGGCTTGCCAATTACAGAACCAGTTTCTCCTCCCTTGGTTTTCACACCTCAGCTGCTGGAACAGGGCCCCATCCTCCCTGATTGATCTAACCTCATTATCTCTAGCCTGCTTCTTGCTTGCTTATATATACACACCTGCCCCTGGAAATTTCCACTGCTTGCATCCGAAGAAGTGGGTATTCACCCACGAAAGCTCATGCTGCAAAACATCTGTTAGTCTATAAGGTGCCACAGGATTCTTTGCTGCTTCTACAGAACCAGACTAACACGGCTACCCCTCTGATACTTGACACCATGCAAGGCACTGCATTTAGCCGTATGGAGTGGAAATCCATCAACCTCATGAAGAAACTTGCACAAATACAGACGGATATCATCTTCCTTTCCAAATGTAAACGGATGGACATCATACCTAATGGACTAAAGGTAAAAAATCCACTGCTATCTACATACTACACAGACCACAGTGAGAGATTATGCCATACTCTATCTAAGAAACTGAGGAACCACCTGATCAGCATACTATACAGCAAACAGGAAAACATCAAAAAAGAGCTCTCCAACCTAGAGACTCTCATCAATAACCAAACTTCCATACAAACGGACTTCACTAAAATAAGACAGGAGATCTACATTACCCACTTCACCTCTCTAAAAAGGAAAAAGGACTGTAAGCTGTCTAAACTCCTACCTGCCACATGGGGCCACAACCGTGATACCCCTAACCCACCCAGCAATATCGTCAATCTATCCAGCCACACACTCTGCCCAGAAGAACAGTCTGTCCTATCTCGGGGACTCTCTTTCTGCCCTGCCACCCCCACCAACATGATACAGTTCTGTGGCGATCTGGAAGCCTACTTTCGCCGTCTCCGACTCAAAGAATACTTCCAGGACAACACTGAACAGCGCACTGATACACAGTTACCCTCCCACCAACAGCACAAGAAGAAGAACTCCACATGGACTCCTCCTGAGGGTCGAAATGACAGTTTGGACCTATACATTGAATGCTTCCGCCGACGTGCACAGGCAGAAATTGTGGAAAAACAACATCGCTTGCCTCACAACTTAAGTCGTGCAGAACGCAATGCCATCCACAGCCTCAGAAACCATCCTGACATTATAATCAAAGAGGCTGATAAAGGAGGTGCTGTTGTCATCATGAACAGGTCTGACTACCAAAAGGAGGCCATCAGACAACTCTCCAATACCAAATTTTACAAGCTACTTCCCTCAGATCCCACTGAGGACTACACTCAGAAACTGCACCATCTACTCAGGACACTCCCTACACTAACACCGGAACAAATCAACATACCCTTAGAACCTCGACCAGGGTTATTCTATCTACTACCTAAGATCCACAAACCTGGTAATCCTGGACGCCCCATCATCTCTGGCATTGGAACTCTCACTGAAGGACTGTCTGGATATGTGGACTCCCTACTCAGACCCTATGTTACCAGCACTCCCAGCTATCTCCGTGACACCACTGATTTCCTGAGGAAACTACAATGCATTGGTGACCTTCCAGAGAACACCATCCTAGCCACCATGGATGTAGAGGCTCTCTACACAAACATCCCACACACTGATGGAATACAAGCTGTCAGGAACAGTATCCCTGATGATGCCACAGCACAACTGGTTGCTGAGCTCTGTGCCTTTATCCTCACACACAACTATTTCAAATTTAATGACAATATATATCTCCAGATCAGTGGCACCGCTATGGGCACCCGCATGGCCCCACAATATGCCAATATTTTTATGGCTGACCTGGAACAACGCTTCCTCAGCTCCTGTCCACTCACGCCCCTTCTCTACCTACGCTACATTGATGACATCTTCATCATCTGGACCCATGGGAAGGAGACTCTAGAAAAATTCCACCATGATTTCAACAGCTTCCACCCCTCCATCAACCTCAGCCTGGACCTATCTACACGGGAGGTCCACTTCCTAGACACCACGGTGCAAATAAGTGGTGGTCACATTAACACCTCCCTATACCGAAAACCTACCGACCGCTATGCCTACCTTCATGCCTCCAGCTTCCATCCCGGGCACACCACAAGATCCATTGTCTACAGCCAAGCACTGAGGTACAACCGTATCTGCTCTAACCCCGCAGACAGAGACCAACACTTAGAAAATCTCCACCAAGCATTCTCAAGACTACAGTACCCACATGAGGAAATAAGGAAACAGATCAACAGAGCCAGATGTGTACCCAGAAGCCTCCTACTGCAAGACAAGCCCAAGAAAGAAACCAACAGGACTCCACTGGCCATCACATACAGTCCCCAGCTCAAACCCCTCCACCGCATCATCAGGGATCTACAACCCATCCTGGACAATGATCCCACACTTTCACAGGCCTTGGGTGGCAGGCCAGTCCTCGCCCACAGACAACCTGCCAACCTGAAGCATATTCTCACCAGCAACTGCACACCGCACCATAGTAACTCTAGCTCAGGAACCAACCCATGCAACAAACCTCGATGCCAACTCTGCCCACATATCTACACCAGCAACACCATCACAGGACCTAACCAGATCAGCCACACCATCACCGGTTCATTCACCTGCACGTCCACCAATGTAATATATGCCATCATATGCCAGCAATGCCCCTCTGCTATGTACATCGGCCAAACTGGACAGTCTCTAAGGAAAAGGATAAATGGACACAAATCAGACATTAGGAATGGCAATATACAAAAACCTGTAGGAGAACACTTCAACCTCCCTGGCCACACAATAGCAGATTTTAAGGTGGCCATCCTCCAGCAAAAAAACTTTAGGACCAGACTCCAGAGAGAAACTGCTGAGCTCCAATTCATTTGCAAATTTAGCACCATCAGTTTAGGACTAAACAAAGACTGTGAATGGCTTGCCAATTACAGAACCAGTTTCTCCTCCCTTGGTTTTCACACCTCAGCTGCTGGAACAGGGCCCCATCCTCCCTGATTGATCTAACCTCGTTATCTCTAGCCTGCTTCTTGCTTGCTTATATATACACACCTGCCCCTGGAAATTTCCACTGCTTGCATCCGAAGAAGTGGGTATTCACCCACGAAAGCTCATGCTGCAAAACATCTGTTAGTCTATAAGGTGCCACAGGATTCTTTGCTGCTTCTACAGAACCAGACTAACACGGCTACCCCTCTGATACATATAAAGCTGCTAAGCACTATATGGCACAAAGGAAATGGGGGACAGGAAGCTCTGCAGAGGACAGGCTCATGGGACCCTGTAGCACAGTGGTTCTCAACTAGGGGTCCAGGGCCCCCAGGGGGCTGCGAGCAAGTTTCAGGGGTTCACCAAGCAGGTTCACCAAGCATTACACTCACTGGGGCCCTTGGCAGAAAGCTGAAGCCCTGCTGCATGGGGCTGAAGCCAAGGGCTTGGACCCTGCCTCCAGGGTTGAAGCCGAAGCCTGAACAACTAAGCTTTGCGGGGGCCCTTGTGGCATGGGGCCCCAGGCAATTGCCCTGCTTGCTACCCCCTAGTGCTGGTCCTGGCTTGTATATTCAGAAAACCAGTTATTGTAGCACAGCTCAGCCATGGAGTTTTTATAGCATGTTGCGGAGGGAGGACTCAGAAAAAAAAAAGTTGAGAACCCCTGCTGTAGCATGTAGGAGCCCTGCATGGATTCTGGCTTCCAAGGCATCTCCCAGTCTTCCTCTGTTCCCTGATTCCTTGCTTTCATTCCTGCTCCAAACCTGACCTTAAAGTCCATAGATCCCTTTGTGGTCCTTAATAGGACAGCTGAAAGTATGGGCCTGCTGAATATTCTGAGGCTCATAGCAGATCTTGCAGACTTTACAAAGAGTGGATGATCTTGCTTTTACTCTGGTGTTTTGCATGTTGAATGCACTTTCAGTGGACAACAGAGGGTGAACCATTTTTGGAAGAGGGTTTAATGGAATTCAAAGACTTGTAATCACAAACATTGCCGGTACAGAGTATGAGAGTGTAGTGTTAATGGTGCATACAATTTTTAATGAATCAGCCCCTAAGTATAATTAACTAAAAAGATTAATGCTCTTATCCTAGGTGCTGCAAATTATTTGCATTGCATTTTTATGTTGATGGTTAATAAAGTAATAGAAGGGAGGGCAAGAAAAACATTGAGTGTGGCTATAATTCTTCTGTGGCTTAAAAGAATACAGGTATGAATTCAGAAATTCTACTATGGATTTCACTGTTGCCCAGTTAGATTTTCCTATTAAAGGAATAATATTCATGGCTATGCATGTAATTTTATTAGAAATGTTTTCATAGGAGGCCTTCTATAAAGAAAGGATTGAAAATAGAAACTGACTTAATTTTTAGACTTTTAAAAAATTATTATAATGGGTGCATGGTAGAACCTAGTATATTAAAGGTTGGAAAATGGTTGTCTTTCCGATCCTTTGTTTTTACCTGTTGATAAACTTCCATCTAGTCACACTATTTTGCTAGAATTCTTCATGCACTGAACATTCTTTTCTTTGAAAGTTTGAACAAAATTTCATCTGCTATTTTTGGAGACTGAGGGCTAAAAGTATTGTTTTTCTCTCCACCTCCTTCACTGCAGCGTTAATTTTAAACATTCATTGAGGAATTGAAATGTGACTATTACGGAACACAAGCATTTGCTCCTTTTTTCCTCTTTAATTAAAAACACATAATATCAATGTTAAAATCAAAAGGACTCTGAAAATTCAGAAGTTAAGATACTAATAGTAGCACAGGCTCAGAAAGATTGCAGATTTCTATTATTAATTTCCAATGTTTCTCTGTTTTAAATGTATATGTCAGTATATTACTGTAGGTCATAAAGTATATAGTATAAAAGTATAATGCAGCTACATTAAAACTGCCTTTGGAAACTTTTTTTAGTTTGACTTTGATTTCAACTGTGCAGCCCTAATGATCGTACCACACGTTTGGAAAAGCAGGGGTAGGCAGGATTTGGCTGGCTGGCCGAATAAAGAGTTGGGGAGGAGAGAGAAAGAGGCAAAGTGCTGCAAAAGGGGATAAGGGGCAATACTGACTTATCCCCTGGAATCCAGGTGGGTGGAAGGTTTTAAAAGGGGCAGCCTGTGCAGTGAAGCCTCCTTTCACACAGAGCAGGCTGAGGCAGCACCCACCATCTCCACTTTAGGTGGTAAAATACCAGGTTTGGTCAAGACCTTCTGTGAGTATTGCACTAGCTGCCTCTTTTTAGGGGAGCTGGGAAGGAATTTTTCCCTTCTGATCAGATGGAGTTGGGGGTTTTCACCTTCCCCCACAGTGGGTTCAGGGAGGGCTTTGTTCATGTGTGGCATGAAGGGAGGGAGGCTAGATGTCACAACTCCTCATAAAAGTGGGGTGGATGTCCAGTGCAGGTACTCAACAGGGAAAGGACTTGGTAAAGAATTTAAAAAGAAGATGTTGATTAAAGGAATGGAACAGGGTAGTTGGGGGAGGGCATGGGACTCATGATTGGCACAGCAGGAAGCCAGCCCCCTTTCTTATAGCCCACCTTAACCCGCCTATGAGGGAGGGCAGATGGTAGGGTCCAAGCAATGAGTTGGTTGGGGGACCTGAATGGAAAAAGTTGGGGGGGCCTGGCAGAAGCCCCCTGAGAAGTCATTGAATGAACATGGGGGTTACTTTTATCTGCTGGGTAGTCCCAGACATCTAATAATAAAGTTGTGGCCTGATTAAAATCATATGTAATGTCTCCTGTCCTTGTTTCGGTATAGCTGGACAATGTTACATCAACATAGTCAGTGCATTCATAACCTGACGTGGGTCAAAACCAAAATCTCAAGTCAGAACCTCTGGCTCTGAACTCTCCTGTACAATTTAGGGTCTGGATTGGGTGCAAGACACTGAAGGGGCCTGCTTTTAGCATGTGTTTTGTATGTGTGTCAGGATGGTAGGACTCCCAAGGAACATCAACTGATCCCACAGGATTTCTGTCACTTTCTGTCAAAATCTCCTGGCAGCAGCTCACAAAACTTCAATGAAGTCAAACCTGCTTAGCCTTAAACATAATCTCTGCACCCAAATCCTAAACATAATCTGGTTCTGAAACACCTTGTGCTCAGAGTATCTCCAGCAAGTTTACACAGTTAATTGTAGTATCTATAGTTATAAATTAATATTTTAATAATGCAGTACTCTTCCCCCCGCCTTTAGTTTTATCCCTTTTTGTTCTCTATTTGTAGCACATCCTACCTTGCATTAATGTTTACAACCCCAGCTAGTACTGCCTACGATAGTAGGGACATAACCACAGTACCAGTAAATGTTTTGTGCTCTTCTATAATGTAGAGCAGGGATCGGCAACCTTTGGCTCGTGGCCCACCAGGATAAGCACCCTGGCGGGCCAAGCTGGTTTGTTTACCTGCCGCGTCCACAGGTTTGGCCGATCATGGCTCCCACTGGCTGTGGTTCACCGCTCCAGGCCAATGGGGGCAGCGGGAAGTGGCGGCCAGCACATCCATCGGCCTGCACCGCCCCCGCTTCCCGCTGCCCCCATTGGCCTGGAGCGGCAAACCGTGGCCAGTGGGAGCCACAATCAGCCGAACCTGTGGATGCGGCACATAAACAAACCAGCCCAGACCGCTAGGGTGGTTACCCTGGTGGGCCACAGGCCAAAAGTTGCCAATCCCTGGTTTATAGTCTCCTTGATTAATAGGTTAGCCAGAGAGCACAAGGCTACAGAAACTCATAAAAAGTCTGGAGTAAAATGTGATTTAATTGCTTGTCAGAGTAGATGCAATAAAAATCCACTATATATGCAGTATTATAATATACACTAAACTTGAAATTTGCAGAAAAAACTTGAAAACACACTATCCACTCAACTCAAAGGCAGATAAGATATGGTAGCTGGGTTTTTGAAAGTGTCACTTGTGTTTGTTTGTTCATTTTATTCCAATAGTGCTGTAATTAACTTTATCAGTAAATATGTCAGAAGGCGTACTAAGGCACATTAGTTTTGACTTGGATGAACTTGAAAGGTTGGTTCAAGCTATTGTATACATAAAGGTTCCAAATCTCATAACACAAAAAGATGTATTTAAATTAATTGTTGGATTATATAATGCATCACATTAATTTTTTATTCAGTGGATTGATTTTTTTTTCTTGTAATACTAGTGGGCTCTTTCAGGCATATGTTTTTCTCTGAAAATTAAGTAGTAGCATTAACTAAGATTACTACTTATTCCTGCACTGTATTGGATTCTTCTGCTGTTTCAGATGGTAAGACTTTTAAATAGAATTTCATTTAATAAAATAAACTTGCACTGTTGGGAAGACGCTCAAAGCCCTGTTCTGTTTGCTGTCACAGAACTCTAGAAATTGTGGTAAATCTGTAAATGGGATGAGACCTACATTGTAAAAAAATTCTTCTTTTGTTTGTAGTTTAAGCTCACATTATTTATCCAGTGTGGGTCAGAAGGATCCAATCTAGAAAATATGACACAGGGAAACTAGAGGATAAAAGGAAATATTGTTTAAAGTATACATAAAAATCATGACTTAGAACACATGCTATAATTGCTGAGAGGGAATAGTTGGCAGATGACTTATTTTGGAGATTTTTGTTTAAAATATATTAATATTATTAAAGTAAAAGAAAATGTAGCATGAAATGAAGATGAGAAACATTGTATACTTGGAAGGTAAGGGCAACTCGAAGAAAAGAAAATGTATAATTAAACATATGCATTTCTCAAGGCTTGAAATGAAAATCTGTTCATTGTTCAAAAAAAAAATCCCATTTCTGCAAGGATGCTGTGTATGAATGGGAGACTCTCAAAGATGTCTGAAATGTGTACGTTATGTTGGGGCTAGTAGTATTCTGATATCCTGAAACTAATTTTTCCATATTGGAGAATAAATCTATTCACTGATCACAAATTAAGAAATATTATATTCTTTAAATACCACATATTATGAAGGTTTATGGAAGTATGTGTTCACTACTGAATGAGACATCTTTGCCTAGAAAAGAGAGAAAAGCTACACTCAGGTACCAACTTGTAATTCCAATATTATGTATTCCATATTCTAGAACTAGAATTGCACAAATAGTAGAAAAGGCTTGCCTTTTTTAGTTACAGGGAACTGTTTTAGAAGTATAGGTCTTCTGCTACCGAAGAATAATTTTGTTCTAAAGTAGCTAGATTAAATAGTTTATTTTCAGATTCATAAAAGGCATGTTATCTGAAGCTCTTAGAATGCTTTTAAAAAGACGCACATTGTAAGCTGCCTGCAAATAATTTTGAAGTAGTGCTTTTGTTTTGTCCCTTGGCTTTCCCTCTCTCTCTCCCACCCAGCCCCAACTTTTGGGCTAAATTGTACTATTGTTCCTGATGGAAGTCAGGGTGTTGTAGAAGTTATATAGAGTACAAGATACTGTTTTGGGAGGTGTGGGTGATAAGACAATAGTCATCCATTGACCACTGTTAATACTGGCAGATACAAGAGGGAAAGTGAAAGGCTATAGATTTCCAATCACTTGAGTAATGCAACTGATTCTAGGACAATTTGTTAAATACTTCCATCCCAAACCTATGGTTAGAAGAGCTGAAAGAGAAGATTTATTTTACAGGAACTCAGACAGCAATTACAACAACAAAATTATCCAGATCGGGTGGTTTTCTACGTAAGACACGAAACAAGCTGGCTTGGGTACACACATTCTCAGAAAAGTGTACAGAGACTTCATTTTTCATGTGAACTCCCACTTAGTGGTTGGTTATTGATAGATTTTATCCCCTGTCAATCAAGAAACATTTCCTCTTTTTGCATAGTGCCTACAGAGAGGTGCCCCCAATGTCAATCAAGACCTTTTGGATGCTATTATAATAATAATTAATATGTAAAGATGTATGTGTTCAGGATTGTCACAAATTCAGATAAAAATACAGTATAATTCCAGTATCATACATATTGGAGTCCAAATGGGTGGTACACAGATAATAAAGCTCTCACCTCTCACATTGCAACCCTACAGGCCTGTTGGCCTTCATCCCATTTTTGCTCAAATCAACTAACCAGTCTAATTCCAAAGAGCCAGGCTATCCACAAAATTAATTCTGCATTTTGTGAGTTGCATCTGGGTTGCAGACATTGAGATAGAAAGGGATCTGAATCAATTGGTCCTCCAGTTTCATACTATGTAATCAAACATTGTAAAGGAAAACATACTACTCTACAAATTGGCACATTGTGAATGATTATGGTCTTTGTACCTGCAAGGCTATTTGCAGTCTTGTACCCAACCAAGATAGAAAGTAGAGATGGGCGAAAAACAGTTTTTGATGAAAAAAGCAGATTCAATGACACCTGAACATTTTGTGAATTCAAATTAGTTTAATCAAATTGTTTAAATAAAAAAAAATCTAAAAAAAATTAAAATGTTTTGTTTTAGCATTTTCAAAAGTTTTGATTCTTTGATTCAAAATGACTTTGTTTTAAAACTGCCTTAATTCTATATATAAAACTCAGTCAAAATGTTTTGTCTTGGGTTGAACAAAATGTTTTGACCTGATTTTTTTTTGACTCTTCCAAATTGTTAGTTAACCAGAAAATCCATTATTTCCACAATTCTAGTGGAAAGGCTTATGGTGGTGATATGCCTCAAACCTTCTTTATTGTGCAAATATATAGTGCAAATATTTTTAAAACATTGATGATACATTAACTAAGAAGCAGTGCTCATGAACTCATTCAATTTTGTGTGATGTTGCTGACTTTAAAGCTGCAAGGCATATTACTTTCTAACTGAACAAAACAAAATTTTAAGTTAATACATTAAAAACAATGAAAAATGAGACTATAATTATGAAGCTTTTCTAATGAAGGTGTCAGCAGGAACAATCATTAGCAGACCATATTTTTTTCAAGAAGTGGACTGTTGGCAGCTATTTTTAATACTCTAAGGATTGCTGACCTGCTCAGATCATCCGTAGAGCTTGAATGTACCACGCTTGGAAGAGGCATGGGGATGGGGGTCAGATGCCTTTTTGGCACTGTTTCCAGCACCCCTCTGGAGTTATCTGTTAGAATGTCGATCCATGTGGAGGGAGGTAACAAGTGGTGGGTGAAAAGTAGACAGGTCCAGGGGGTTAGGAGATCATAATTTAATTGCATATCATCGCCTGCCGCCCTTCATATTTTGAGATAATCTTTTATGGGGATGTGAGGAAGCCCTGGAAGTGGTTTGTTGTGCCAGCCAGATCCCAAAGCTGGTGTGGAGGCATGGGTGCCCCAGGCCTCCTTTGTACCCCAGGCCTCCTGTGTATCCTATACGTTTTGTGGACCAGCACCTATTCTGTGTAACAGTGCGGGTGTCTAAAACTGACTCTCTTGATTTGAAGGAAATATATTAGGGCAACCTCCCCAGACACTTGTTCCTTCCTGTGTGTTTTGCCATAGGACAAGACATTTAGGACCTGTGTTATTTGTAAAATTAGGGATTTTGTTTGTTTGTTTGTTTATTTTTGGTGGTAGATATCTTGTAAATGATCCCATTTGGTCCTATTTGTGTTCGCTTTACAATCAACCCTAGATTTTGGTTGAAGGCATTTCTGTTAACCCACTAGATGTTCTCACCAGTATCTGGTTCACAAATAAATAATATGTGTGAAAAGTAACTTGTATCAGAACTTGCAAAGTCCAGTGATGAAATGTGTTGTTTCTTGTTGCTTGGGAAATAACTAAATTAATAACTATTAGAAGATGAGTTCCACTGTAATTCTGCTGTAGAAGCTCCCAAAACAGAACATTCCGATTTTGGTTTAGGAGGCTAAATACTGTTTATAGACAAAAGTTATTAGTAACATTTATTTTAGATATTAAAAAGCAAAAGTCAATGACCATTATCTTCTTTATACCAAACAGTGGAGAAGAAAGTGTGTGGTGGTAAACCTCCTGACTCCCTAGTCAGGCATTTCATGTTGTCTTCCCGCCTTAGTCATAAGCTTCCAGTGGGATCAGAATGTGAAATGCTTAATAACAGTTGGGGCCCAGATGTTCCCATATAGCCATCTAAATGAGGGCCAGATTTTCAAAAGTACTAAAGCTGGTTGAAAAAAGAAAATTTGTCATAATGAAGAACTTCAGCATTTGTGTTTTGGTCTGAGTGTGAATGAAGCCTCAAGAATCTTTAAAATTGTTCACAAAAAGGAATTTCCAAAAAATCTAGGCACCAAGATTGCTGCCTTCCTAGTTTCCATTGGAAGGTTTAACAGAATTGACACGTTCCCATGGAATGTTTAGATTCTATCAAATCAGCATTTTCCAACTGGAAAAACTTTCCAACAGAAAATCTTTGACTGGATTTTCAACTACTTAGCATCCAGGAGTTCTCATTGTGTCAGATACAGCCAGGGTTTCAACAGGACTCAGCACCCAATGTTCTGTATTGAAAATCTGGCTATTTTTCTTCATACCTAAATTGGAGCTGTTCCCAACTGAAAACCTGGACCATAGTGTTCATAGTTGTTTGTTTCCTCACCAGTAAACTGGATTTGATATCTACAGTACATGGGTTGTATGACATAAAGTGTTTATGTATTAATAGCGTTAATATCATAATGAGTGACATACTACAATACTGTTTCCTTTTAAAAAAATATACTAAGTGAGCAGGCTGAGGATAAGAAATGTACCAAAGGAGTTAAATACATTCTTTATTTTGTTTTCTAGTGAACAAACACAAGCCATGGATAGAAACTTCCTATCATGGAGTCATTACTGAAAACAATGATACTGTCATTTTGGATCCTCCTCTTGTTGCTTTGGATAAGGATGCTCCTGTTCCCTTTGCAGGTAGGAAAATACACAAACAATGTAATTTGTGTTTGCTGAATGCATGATAACTTACTAGAGAACAGCTGCAAGCAGTTTGTGTGCAGCACAATGATAGTATCAGCTAAGTGATACTAATACCATCAAAGGTTCGATTGTCTGTCTATCGGATTTGGATATTGGGCCCATAGACCTTGAAATGAGATGTTTCAGAATGAATGTGTCTGCTAATTTGTTGTGGAGGCAGGAGAGGAGATACATGGTGCATTGTAGTAAGCTTGTGCTGCTGACGTTTATTTTTTTAATGAAAACATGGGGTGATATGTAAGGAAACCTGATTTGACAATATTAATTATCTTTCTGTTTGCCTAAACGAATCCTATATAACTAAGCTAGTTTACTGGTAGGTAGTTTAATCCACAGCTGTTTTTTAACTATGTAAGTAGTAGTCAAAGACACTTGCATACTATGTAATGATGCTAGTACTTCATAACAGTCAGAGCCAAGACAGGAAATTGAATCGAGATTTCTGATAAGATTACTTTATGGTAGATGTATGCGATATTGAGGATTTTTCCCATATAAAGTCTTTTTTCCCCGTACACTTAGTCTGTCACATTTTGAGCTACTTAAGCAGAAAAATAACAGATAAGCTCCTTGAAGTGCAAAAGAGCTAAAGTGGTTGTTGCATTTAAAAAAATAAAAAACTTGCAAAAAGCTGGAAGAATAATAAAAAATAATGGTGATATAGAGATCATGAAAAGAATGCATGCATTGTATATGAGACTGAACTGTGTTTCAGCCTGGGTGCATATGGGCAAGCATTATCCTGAAGTATAGGTCCACGTTCGCTTAAATAACAACTCTCAATCCTTGGCTTCCATTATGACAGTACTTAAGTCACAATAAACCATTCCCCCCCCCCCATGATTGTGCTGTTATGCTACTTTATGCTCCGCTCCTGCAAAACGAGGATTCTCCAATATTTTCAGTGTGAGAACCTCATTTTAATAGAGAGATTGTCTTGTGGACCAGCACCCTTCTCATCTACAATTGCAGATATTACCTTCTGTCTCTTAAGCAACCATATAGCAATTGGCATTTAAATGTAGTCCATCTGAGCTGTCTTTATTTTCAGCCGCTACATGATATTAGAGAGATCCAGTACCACCTGGCCAGCCAGACCTCCATAGACTTCCAGCATGGTCCCTGGGACACAGATTGGGAACCAGTGCTTGCAAAGTGATTCATGTGGATGGACTCTTATGTTAACATGGATCTCTTTGCAGAATTAGGAATTAGTTTGCTTCTTTGAGACTGCCTCTCCCTGAGTTTAAATCATCTGATCTTCATAGCGTGTTACACAGCCTGTTGGCTCACCTGTGAGAGGAAGATGAATGAGGAGTTTGACATTGTATCATTTTGAATTGTATTTTATAATTTGCATTTTGTACAAGAGTGTAGAGTGAGTTTTGGAAGGTGCAAATTGAAAGGATACAGTAAGCAAATACTACTGAGCGCTATACTGAAGTTTTTAGAGTATTATCCATCACTATCCCTACATACTCCTCCTGTCCAGTGTTTTGCACTGTACAGATATTAATACTAAGTTTTAATTGTATATATTTGTTCATTTGCCCTTGCCTTTTTCTCCAGTTATTTGGAGAAGCCTCTTACCTACAGTTGCTACATCTCAGATCTATTTTCAATTACATCACGCTCCTCCTTTTTTATTGATTTAGTTGTGAGCCAACTGTGTGCTAATCTGAGTGCAAAATACTTCTAACTCTTCCACTGATGTAAATAAATGAGTCAAATCTATCCTGGTATTGATCCTTGTGGCAGTCCACTGCTCACTTACCAACAAATTGTTGCCATTCACAAATCAGGTCTGTATCCGCCTAAATAGCTTGCCTCATTTCTTACAATTACCTTTATAGATTTATTGTATTTATGTGGGTATATCAAAAGATTTCCTGAAGTCCAGTTAAATTATGTTTATGGCTTTTTTAAAAGATGTGTTAGGTATGGAATTTCCCATTTGTGAATTTATCCTTCTGTCTTCAATCATATCAGAGCTTATGAGGTCCTACATTCCATTCCAGTATCTTTCCCTATTGCTGCAGCCCACTTGTAGATTTTTATAGTTTTCTGGGATCTTTTTTCTTCAAAAGTTCTAAGATAATATAGTCCAGATTCAGGAAAGCATCCCTATTCAGGAGATTGACTCTGTGCTGCACTTAGGTATCCTAGAAGCATTACTAAAATTAAACATGTGCTTAAGTGCTTTCCTGAATTGGGGCCATAGCTGTTGCATAGCTTTCTCATAGTTCATTCTAGTGCATCAGTTTTCAAATAGCTTTTAAGAGCTAAGCATTTATTCTTTTAAAAGTGTGCATGCAGATATGCATTTATATATGAATATATATGTGTGTATATATAGGTGCATGTATGGATGGATGCTAGTTTCGGGTACATCTTTCTTGCTTTTCAGAATTCTGGCTGGCATAAATCCCATACAACTCTAGTTACTTTTATACTTAAAAAACAAAACACCTCCCCCCAACATTGTGTTTCAATGAACTAGTTAAAATATCAGAGACAACAATATAGTTACCTAGTTGACTGTTACGTGGGCTATGTAAGTGTTACAGTGTCCTTCACTACTCACTTTCTTGTTTTTAAGTATTTGAGTTTCCTCAGAAGTTTTCATACCTATCCCATCAAACTGGTTTAGGAAGCAAAGCCCTTTTTGCTTTGGGAATTTTTCCATTTTTGCTTTCTACAGTTTTTAGAGTTTCTTCTATGTATGTAAATGGGCCAGATTCTCACTCCTTTCTCCAACCCCTTTGCACTGGCCACCTGAGAATTTCCCTGGTGGGAGAGGAGGTCTCAGTTGGCATCAGGTTGGTGAAGCCAGCTCCTATGCCAATCCCCCACTTCTGACACACCCCAGTGGACAAGGTGCAGATCATGGTAAGGTGGGGTGGGAACAGATCTTTGCCAGTTTTCACTAGGGTGTGATCCTTTGGGAAACATACGCAGGCAATTTAAGTTAGAGCAGCCTTTATGAGTTCGCTTACACTGGAGGTCACTTACACTGGGTGAGAGCAGGTTGAGAGATTAGAGCAAGTCCAGTGGTGCTTATTGGCTAAAAATATGCCAGATTCAGCTGGGGAAGAAATCTTCAGTGCAGGTGCAGTGTAGGGCTGTCACACCGCCCCTGGAATGGGGGATTGGGTGAAGGAAGGGGTGTCTATAGCACTGAGCACTGTGAGGATTATTGTCTACTTGAGGATGCAGAGGAGCACAGGTCAGTGTAAATTAGATCAGCTCTGACTTATACAGGGACACACTGGTCCCTGCAGCCAAAAACTGGGTGGCACAAAGGTGGCTTGAAGCACTGCTGTTCCTCCATCTGCTCTGGGCTAAGCTTTCTGTGGTGCACAGCAAATAACTTGTCTCCTGCTTCTTCTCTGCAGTAAAGCACACAATGGTAGAGCTAAGCTATTATTGATACATTAGCTATTTAATTTGGGATTAGTGCTATGCAGAACAATTTTCTGTCGGTTGGTCATAAATATCTGGCTATAAAGTTCTGTCCATATTCAGACTTTCTAGCTTCTTAAACATCAGCAGTGGCACAGTCTTTACTTCCTTCAGGATTTCTGTCTCCTTTCTTGGGAACTTTAATGTTGTTCCTGGCATCTGTTTGTTTTTCTCTTTTGAGAACAATGAGGCGAACGTTTAATTCATGACGTTAACTCCTTCTATTGAGACATAAATCCCATGCATTTCAGAGTCTTTCTTATGGTGTGGTCACAAGTAAATACGTTTGCAGAATTCTGAAAATCTCTCCTTTATTTCAGTATTGAGTGGTGGTAAAAGCTGGTGCTTAGAGGTGATGTTACTAAGGTGGGCCTCTCGGACGGCATGGGGATAGATCATGGGTACTATTCAGAGTTGCCAATTCTCATGATTTTATCACAAGTCTTGCAATATTTGGGGGTTTTCTTAAAGCCCCAAATCCCATGTGAGAATATTGGCTTTTTATTTTTACAGAATGAACATTTCTGGCCCTCATGATTGTGGGGAAAAAAGCTTGCAAATGTGACTACAAAAGGCTCAGGTGCAAGAAGGAAAATTAAAAGATTCCAAATGTATTATTTTTAAAAAATCTCAAGATGATTTTAAGTCAAATCATATGATTTTTGGAGCCCAACTCATGTTTTTTGCATGCTTGTGGCTGGTGATACTATACCCTACAAATATAGACTGAGCGTGCTCCTAATGCATACCTGTGCCTGGAAGTTTCTAGAATAACTGTGTGTGTCTCGGGCACAACCAAGCTCTGAAACATTAACTTCCGTGGCTTTCTGGTTACAGTGATTTCTTTCCCTACACAGCATGCATTGTGCTAATGTTGTCACGCCATCTTTGAATCTATATGGAGACATGTACTGTCATCTCAGGGTAGGTTATTGTCCACTGTCCCCCCACCTTGGTTAATGTTTTCTTTCTTAAAAATTTTACCTCCCCCCTTCCCCCGCCCCCAACAGAAAATTACTATAATGACATGCCTTCAGGGAAAACCACTGAGTTGAAAAAGGGATTCTTCCCAAAAAGCCACATAGTTCTAAATTAGAGTTGCATTGGCCTGAAGATTGGCACTAGAACACAATCAGCTGTTGCATACGAGATACGTGATTAGGGATGACCTCAGGGATCAGGTTTTCTAGCAATAAGGTTAGTCATAGCACAGAATCACTCTGTCCACAGATAGGGAGAGCTCAACTGAATCAATATGACATTAACTTATCTAGATTTTTTTTTTTAAAAAAAAACACCCTACAAAATGGTGCAATATTTTTGAGAGGGTGTTGTTTGTTTTGTTTGTTACTTTGGGAAGTAAGGGGAGAAGGCCTTATTTTATCCTTATAGTTTGGCTGCATTTTCCAGCAGAATTTACTGCTGAGCATCATGTCCCCACCAAAGAGAATGCTGGAGTGTTGTACTGAGTAGGAGCTTGGCTGTCTGTGGTGTTTCTAGCTATTGCAGAACTGAAGAAGAAAAAAAATAACATTTAGACCAGGATAATGGGGAATGTTCTTCTTTTCCTTGAAGCATTCAGAATGTAGAGTTTGATTCACTACTACGTTTTTCTGCTGGTGGACGTCCACTGAACTCAATGATGTTACACTGAGGTAAAACGGGAGGAATGCTGTAGTGAATCAGGGCTGTTAACTCTGAATTTTTTCTAGCTTTATCAATAGGTTTGTAGGTTACCTGTTTAAAAATGGTCATTTTGGTTCTCAGATGGTTGCCCTCGTGGCACCCACGAACATACGTGCTCCATGTGTGCTCCTCTTCACCTAAGTAGTACTATATAGCTCACTGCTTGCAAATCAGACTTCCTTTGCAAATGAAATCCTAATCTCCGACTGACTTTACCGTCTTACCTGGACCTTAAAAAGGAAAGGTAGAGAATGAAATAAAAATGTTATGGTTGTTTGAGCGTTCACATACACTTTCAACCTCTCAAGCAAATCACTGACATTTTCACCGTTAATAGGAGAATTCTTATTCCCAAGTGTACCCTGACAAATCTAGCTGTAGTAGCCCACTTGACCCAGAGCTTGAACACAAAACTCCATGTTTCTGTAGGACTCTCCTGAGCTATTTGCAGACTTTCAAAAAGTGAGGCATTCCTGGTAGTGATGGTTCATCAACTGGTAAACACAGCTCAGCAGTAACAGAGCACAATTATTGTTGTTATTTTTTAATTCTTAACATAAAAAATGTGGATGTTATTCTTCAAATTGAGACTCTGAATAATCTCTTTTTACCTTCCACTGGCAGTAAGGCATAAAACATGCTGTCAGATTTATGGTGCTCAGAATATATTGGTTTTAAATATTTTAACCTTATAGTAAAGCATAACCAAACGTTTGAACCTTAAATTAAGCCTTGAAGGTGTTTGTAACAAATCACCTGCTAAATAGCTTTTATTTGAGAAGTTTTTAGGATAGCATAATTGGTTAAGGCATTTAGGGCATGTCTACACTTGCCATTTAAAGTGCAAAAAGTACCTTTTGACACAAAAACTGCGGGAGCGTCTATACTTGCCAGTGACTTTTTGCGGTGAAACTCTGAAGTTTCACCGCAAACAGAAAACTACCTCCATGAGAGGCGTACAGTTCTTACTGGTGATACTTTTATGGTGATGTGCAAATGAAGACATGTTCTTCCTGTTTACATAGCTTTTAGCCCCTGGAGGATATCTCACAGTGCCTAGGTGACCACTCTGTCCAGCTGAGCAAATGATCCCCTGCTTGGAGCAATGCTGAGCTACTGGAGCTGATCAGTGCCTGGGGAAAGGAGGCTGTGCAGGGACCCAGGATGCCCCATGATTATCCCCCTCACTCCCCCAAGGCCTATCCTCAAAATGGAGAGACCTGCACTGTGGGATAGCTGCCCTCAGTGCGCTGCTCTCATCAGCGATGGAAGTGCTGCAAATGTGAACATGATGTGACGCCTGTGGAAGTAAGTGAGAACACAAACCAGTGCTTTTCTTTCACTGGTTCCCTATCACCAGTGAAACTCACAGCGCAAAAACTCTGCAAGTGTAGACATAGTCTCAGTGTAGCCCTTAAATGGGGAATATAGCCCATGGAGAATAAAAGTGCCCTGAAAATTTGGCAGTAGCACAATCAGCTGCAGAAGATACAGGATTAGGAATGACCTCAAGGCTACTGTTTTCCATGCAGTAAGGTTACGCATGATAGGAGATGCCTAGGCTCCAGATATAGAGAAATCCATCAATCGCTCTCTTATAGTGACCTCTGTTGGCTACCTCATGAATCTCAGACAAGTCTCTCGTCTGCTGAATTTAACTGTCTTTTTAGTTGCCATGGCAGTAGTCAAAAATAGGGTATTTTAATGACTTTGCTTTAAGTCTAAAAGGTTCAACCCACTCAGATTGTTCTCACAAGCCTTTTAATTGTTGCCCAGTGGTCTGTGTCTAGAGTAGGACTTGAGTGGTCATGAAGGAATTTAGACTTACATGCCTAGATCCTGTGCTGTGAAAATAAGTGTGAGATGCTTCTTGTATTCTGTGGAGTACAGTGTATTTTACCTTAAAATGCCAAATTATTTGAAGTAAGGAAGTTAATAGGTTGGTGATTGACTGATTTAAAGGCTATTGTCTACCTTTACTCATGATATGAAGGAACTTTTTGGATGTTATGCAATCAGCCTTGTACATTAACTTTCACTCAAAGGAATAATACCAGGTTAGAAATTGTATTTATTAAAAAAGCAAATGTCTTGGTGTTATAGCTTAGATAATTAAAACTGCAAATATTTTTTTTTTAAATTATTTTTCACTGTTTGCTCATCTTGGACAATAACAAGATGCCACAAGTTAGTCACTTTCTGGTTCTTGTGCACCAACATAATGCTACAGGTTTTGGGTTGCAAAATATGGTGGAATTAAACATTCCCCGTGAAAACTTTTCATTTTAAAAATAAAATTTAAAATATGTTCTTATTAATATCAAGTTTCATAAAAACTTGTTTTAGCAAAACCCAAATGTTGGATCTAAGCTGTATGACAGTGTGTCCCTCTAATTTAATCTGTAATGATATCTCCTGTTTAGGAAATGTTGCTAAAGGAATACAACTGCTTGCATAATGAAGTGCAATGAATAGGAATGAAATGTTTGTGTGCTTTTAGTATTACAAGAAAAAAGGAATGAGTAAATTCATTAGTGTGAGCTTCAGCTGTGTGTGTAATTGGTTAAAATATTCAGTGAGTTGTATAACATTCAGCTTAAAAAACCCCTCTAATAAAATATCGTTTCATGTATACACTTGCACCTATATTATTCTTTTGCACTTTTTGAAAACAAAAGTGTTACTATGTGAAGTTGAAATTTGAGTTAGTTTTTTACAAATAAAATTTTTATACGGGAAACTAATATATAATAATACTTGCTAGTACTAAGCCACAAACAAAGACCGAAACAGGATTTGGAGGTCTAATTTGCAATGCTTTTTTTGCCTTTGATCTATGGCATTTGTGATCTTGTCATTATGGAATCTCTGGGCAATCTTGTCATGAAATTTGTGAGCTGTTCAGAAGCCATGAGACAGTAAGATGGGAATTGATCCATGCATGGACCAGAGCCATACATCTCTGTTGGTAACACACTTAAGAGTTGTTTTGCTTTGTGGCTCAAGAGTCTGCATTATGTCGGCTCTTGTGCAGCTTCATTGAGAATGGGGAGTTGTCTGGCTATACCGAAAGAAGAACAGGAGACATTTGACATGGGTTTAATCAGGCCACAACTTTATAATTAGATGTCTGGGACTACTCAGTAGATAAAAGTGTACAGTGCAGGTAACCCATGTTTTTTCCATAATTACCCAGAGCTCCTACCAGCTCCCCCTCTTTGTTCAGCCAGGTCCCTCCAGCAAACTGTATTGCCAGGACCTTTCCATCCACCCTCCTCATAGGAAGGTTAAGGTGGGCTTAAAGAATGGGGGGTTGGCTCCCTGCTGTACCAATCATAGGAGACCCCCACCACCCCCTGTTAATTTCTTTAACAAACACCTCTTTTTAAGTCCTTTTCCAAGCCATTTATCCAGTCACTGTATACCTTTCCTATGGAGTACCTGCACTGGACATCTGCCCTACACTTAAATAATGAGTTGCGACATATGGCCTACCACCCATCATGCCATGCATGAACAGTGTCCTTCCTGAACCCACTATGGGAAAGGTAAAAAAAACCACAACCCAACTGCACCCAAGCCAATATGGTGCTAAGGGAAAAAAAATCCTTGCCAGTCTCCCTAAAAAGGGACGGCTAGCATAAATGCTCGCAGCAGGTCTTGACCAAACCTGGTATTGTACCACATAAAGGGGAGGGAGGGTGGGTCCCGCTTCAGACTGTTCCGTGTAAAAGGCTTCAGCCCCAGGGCTTCCCCTTTTAACCCTGTATTCCTAGGGGATGAGTCAGTGACCATTCTGACCCTTTTGCAGCAGTTTTCATCTAAGCCATAAAGCACTGTTCCCTTCATTTGGGCAGCCAGCCAAACACCCCTCCCCCCTCCATTAAAGGTGCAGGGCAGTCAACCTTGCCATGTGGATGCTACTGAATTTGCTCAATGATCTAAATTTCTTCAATGAGAGTAAATGAAATGCTGGGAATCAACAATAGTGTATTATAGTTATTTGAACAGAAGAATCCTATAGCAATCATGCATTTGTACAACCAAGACTCCCATAACTAGAGACAGAGAGATGAACCTAAAAAAATAAAGAGTCATTACTTGTTCTTTTTTTTTCTTTAAGGCTGTATGCTTGCTCACACAGAAGAAGGTTAACATTTTTAATGTTACTGTGTTTTTGTTTTATTCAAGATTTGATATTTGGTTTGATATTCATGTGGTTCCCTTTAGTGCTCACTGAGAGTGAAGGTGAATTTGATTTTGACTTGTAAAGCTGGGAATCAGTCCAGTAAATCATTCCTGCTAAATGAGTTAACACTTAAGCTACAGACTTTCCAAGGTCAGTTTTGAAGCACTACTAGTTGTTCTCAGTTTATAAGTATTTATGGAATTGTTTGAAAATAAAGTGAAAACCATCAACAAATGGATATTTTCATTTACTGTACAACACTAAGCTTGTACAGTAAATTCCAGCAAACTTGTTAAAATAATTTAGGCTTGGACGTGGTCCTACTAATGAACACACAAGACCTATTTAGGGGCAGTAGGCAATTAGGCAATTTTAAAAGATTTTAAATTTTGACTCAAATGTGTTAAACTCTCAGAGATAATGGAATTGTAGCAATTTCCATACACTGTGCATGTTATGTCCTTTTGCAAGGACATAGATGCAAAAAATGATACCACACAACAGGATTAGCCAATTATGATATCCTGTTCATGTTGGAAAAATAATTTTCTCATTATGAACAAAGTAACTGTATCTGAATTTGTACTTGAAATATCAAACTATGAATTTCAATGAATTGTCTGTATTACAATATTTCTTTGCAGTAAAACACCTTAAATGTCCTCCCCATGTCCACAAAAGTAATTTACCTAATTGAGGTGTACGTTAAAGGCAGGGCCGGCTCCAGACCCCAGCGTGCCAAGCGCGCGCTTGGGGCGGCATCCCGTGGGAGGGCGGCAGGCAGCTCCGATGGACCTCCCACAGGCATGCCTGCGGAGGGTCTGCTGGTCCCGCGGCTCCGGTGGACCTCCCGCAGGCGTGCCTGTGGAGGGTCCGCTGGTCCCGCGGCTCCAATGGAGCATCCGCAGGCATGCCTGCGGGAGGTCCACCAGAGCCGCGGGACCGGCGACTGCCAGAGCGTCCCCCCCCCCCCGCGGCGTGTCGCCGTGCTTGGGGCAGCGCAAATCGTAGCGCCGCCCCTGGTTAAAGGCAGAACAAAATTGCCCTGGAAAGCAAAGAGACATTTTAAAGTGATTGTTTAAGATAGGGAGTGGCCTATTTTAAGGCATTCTTCATGTAATGTTTAGATACTGATTCTACAAGGAGAGATGGGCAAAAATAGAAATGATAATTGGTAAGAATACACCTCAACCCCGATATAACGTGACCCAATATAACATGAATTCTGACATAACACGATAAAGCAGTGCTCCGGGGGGAAGGGGAGGGGGGCTGCGCACTCCAGCGGATCAAAGCAAGTTCGATATAGCGCGGTTTCACCGATAATGTGGTAAGATTTTTTGGCTAATAATAAAAAGTAATAAAAGAAACTCTGCAGTCAGATTTCTTGGTGATCATTGAAAAGCACAATATAAGTTGTGGCTTGATTGCTTCAGAGTATAGGAGGTACACCTAAGCAGAATGAAATATAGCTCTGTGCTGGTTGATGATCTAGGTGTGTTCTGATATATCAGTGATTTCAAGTGAATAATAAAAAGATGGTAGAGGAGAGGAGAGCCAGCAGCAAAAATGGGGAAGGAGGTTTGGTTCTCTCCAGCATGTGGATCACCCATCAACCCGACTCATCCTCTTTGCAGTGAAGATGCAAGCTAAATCACTCAAGTACTTGTAGTTCTATACTGCATTCATATGGTTTCCCCCCACCCCCGCCCAAAAGGGGGCAGACATGTTCTGTCACAATTGACACCACTGACTGGAAAAGAATCCTAGAGCATCTGAGCGTAAAGAACCATGGGATATGCTAGGCTAAGCTGGTACTCAGACCCAGATGCCAGTGTAGACATAGTTTTACTCTCAACCCTTGAGCAATGTAGTGGGAAAGCTGACTAAAATGGAGTGGGTTCTCAGAGATGGGTGGATAGGTGGTGAACTTCAGGACCAGACCAGCCCATGCAAAACTCCAACCATCTCCTTGTATTTTCATCTGTATGTCTGAATGATTGATAGCTTGATCATTTCCTCAGTACACAGACTTCTCTCTGTGTCTGTGCTCCTTTTTAGCTGTGTTCTTAAGTGGGGAACAATGACTTTGAAAATGACTTGTAATAACATGCAGTATTAGTAACAGCATGAGATCTGAAATTTTCACTACATTTGAGTTCATTGCAACAAAATTGACACTTTTCAGAAGAGTCCTGTTCAGTTTGCTTTAAAAAATAAAATTAATAAGACAATTGTGACAGGAAAATGTCATTTTTAATGTATTCTACTGACAAGAGGAGTATTCAGGTTAACACAAATCAGCTTAGATAAATGTAATTTGTCTCAAATGGTTTCTGAGCATGAAAGCCATTTTTAAAATAAAACATTAATGGGTCACTGTTGAGTTATGTTTTTTTGATAATTTTTCGCAAGAGGTATTGTCTGTACCTATTAATAAGCAAACATTTCATTCGTTAGTCAGGAACCTCAGCCTCTCCTCCCATCCCACCCTCTCCCCTGTATTCTTCCTCCCTGACCCCTCATATCTTCAGAGGCGTTATTCTTCTGGGCTGGAATATGGTCTCTCAATAACTTGTTAAAGCCATCACCCCCTTTGTTACAGACTAACAATGATACTTTAAAAATATGCACACTCCTGTATCTCCCATAAATATACTATCTGTGGGAGGGGTTGGGGTAGGGAAGAAAGCCTGGTTGAATAGCTAGGACACTGGACAGGGAGTCAAGAAACCTGGGTTCTCTTTCAGTTCCGCCACTAACTTCTTGTGTGATCTTGTTAAGCCATTTTGTCTCCATCTCTCTGCTTTGATTCCCATCCTTTGTCTGTCTTGTCTGTTTACATTGTAAGCGCTTTGGGACAGGAGCTGTATGGGAATCTGGTTGCAGTTAATATAATACACATAAGAAATAATGTCATGACCATTTTTTTTTGCTTCCTTAATCTTTTAATTGTGCTGATTCTTTGTCTTTACAATTCAAGAAGTAACTGTGGTCTTGGCATTCAATCACAAGTACAAGGAAACAGACATGTTTTGGTTTTCTTGCTAGAAATATGGCACAGAGGCATAGGTAACATCATCATTGATTTAAGTCTGTAATGGTTCGTGGTCATTGTAGATTTAATCTCAGAAGGTAAATTTACTGTTTGCAGGGAAAACATAATACCCCTGGGTGGGGGGGGGAGTTCAAACTTTCCACCAGTTTTTTCCATTCCTTGCACATCATGCACAGAAAGATGTCTGAATGATGTGGATGTTATTGATGTCACTGAGGTACAGGTGAGAGTACAAAGAGATGTCTGGGAGTGGAGTTTTACAGCAGTAGGTCTGACTCTGAAGCTCATACCACTGAGAACAGCAAGGGGAAAAGAGAAGTGAAAACAGGCATTTACAACAATAAGTTGCTGTTTGCTCAGGGGAAACTGGAAAAGTAGATTCTCTTCTAAATTTTTGTGTTCTTTTTCCTTCTCTATTTGATGAAGATAGGCCTTAGTCTTCATGGCAGGATCCTTGTTTTAGCTGCTTGAGGGGGAACTGAACCTTTCAGATACAGCAGAAGACAGAAAACCCCCTCAAGATCTTGGAAGAAAGGGGAAGGTCAGATTCCTTTTTTCCCTAAAATATTGAGCCCTAGTTTTCTGTCTGGCATTTTTGCATTTCACTGCCTGGTGAATGCACAAGTGGATGTAAAATGCTACCGTTCCGTAGTGTTTTATACTCACTTTACAATCATTTTGTAGAATTGTACAGGTACAAGGTACAAGCCACAGAAAATTAGGCTGTTGAATTGTATTCACCTCTCCCTTTTTGAATGACTTTGCCCCCACAGTGCAGGCAGTTCTGGCTACTCTGCTTGCCCCAGACTCAATGTGCTTTTGTGATCAAGCCTGCCAGAATTATTTAATAGTTTGTGGAATATATCAAAGCAGAATCTCTGGGTCAAAATGGGAGTTTAACTCAATGGAGCTACTTGGATAAATAAGGAGATCAGATTGTCCCTATGTCGGATATTATTTCCCCCAAATGATGGGGTTTTCCCTACATAGAAATTAATAGCACTTCTTGTGTATAGAATGATGCCTTTAGATACCCGACGAAGTGGGTATTCACCCACGAAAGCTCGTGCTCCAAAACGTCTGTTAATCTATAAGGTGCCACAGGACTCTTTGCTGCTTTTACAGATCCAGACTAACACGGCTACCCCTCTGATACTTTAGATGCTAGTTTCAGCAGTGAATTTTGGAACTTGCCAGCTAAGCTACCAAAGGAAAAGTGAGCTGTGGTGATTTACTTGATTTACCTGAAAATGCAACTGGCTTGGGATATATGGACCTGGACAGAAGGCTGTGAAAATAACATGGTCACATGGAAATAGCAGAAAACACTAATGGGGAAAGGCACAGGAATGTTTCTTGGGGAACGATCAGGGGATGGATGATTAGCAAATAGGGCAACTTTTTTTTTTAAAATCTAAAATGTATCTATTTATTATTACAGGTAACAAAGAAATGGGGGGAAATAGAATAAGTCTAATATCCAATAAGTCTATTGCTTTTTGAACTGGCTTAGACAAATAATATTCTCTCAAGATTAATGCTATTTAAAAAAAACTTAATTTTTATGCAAACCATTCTTTTCTGTTTTCCAACAGTATCCATATTGAATATACATAGAAATAGAGATTTACCGCAAATATTAATTATGAATATCAATTCCTAAGGTCAATTATTTTACTGTTATATGGCTGCAGAGACATTAAATGAGGAAGTGCAATCTGGACAGTTAGGAGCAAACTGGTTCTTTTAGTTAACTCTTCTTGGCAAGATGTCCAAATTTGTGTTGAGTGAACACCTTGGCAATAGTTCAGAGGCAGATTTTATTATCTTGTATAGCTACTCTGTGGTGATTGTAATCACATAATAGTCATGAAAGGCCAGATGTCCCTTGTGAACCTTGACAGTATATATAAATTTATTTGCTGTTCTTTCAGTATTTTTGAAAGAATGTATTAAATAGTATGACAATATTTTATTGTTGTTTACAAAAACTCCAGCTGTCTGTCTTCATAGAATATCTTGATAGCCACAATTTTTGCACTTATTAATTAAATTAGTTAAATTAATTAAAATCCAATATTTTTAAATGAACAGCTTAATGCTGTTTTGTCAGGAACCGTTTTTTTTCTTCGGGGGGGAGAGATGTCTCAGAACTTATTTTCCTGTTTAAATTTGCTGAGGAAACTGTTGGAAGAAAAGGTTTGAAGGAAATTGATTTGGATTTCAAACTTGCTATATTGTTTGACAGAATGCACGTGTGTATTTAAGATTAATTGCTATTTGTCCACATTTACCTTTAATTCTGAGTGATCTCTTTAAGCTTAAAGAATGTACTGAAAAATAAAATGAGATTGGTGCTTTGATCTCTGTACTGCAATATGCTGTCTCTAGCTTTTCTTCATTCATTTGATCTGCAGAGATGACAGGGAAAATAGAGACAGGAGGACAAATGTAAAAAACACCTTGTCAGCCTCCTTTCTAGAGCTCTGACTATGGATTTGCTGCTTTCCCCCCCTCTTGTAATTAAATAAATAAGCTCTTCAATTTCAGTCAGAAGAGCCTAGTATTATTTACATTAGCTGTATCACGGCTCTTTTTCAAGAAAGCACATTGATGAACTATTTGCTCCTTATATCTCGTCAGCTTTTAAAAAAAATAGTATTCTTATTTTATATAACTTATCTCAAAGGAAAATAACAATTCAAACCAGAACACTGATTTGGAGAACTGAAAGCCTGTAAATTAGAAAACAGTGCTATTATAACTTGCATTAAACAGTGTTTCAGACTGAAATTGCTTGTCAGTGTTAGAATGAAAATTAACTAAGGGTTTGTCGGCCAGAAACTGGACCAGTGTCTCTCTCCTGGTCCACATATTTTTGTATTCATGGTTTGGCCAGTTCTCTTAAAGATTTGCTGACTATTGCCCACTCCCATCAGCTGCTGTCATAAAGCCAATAAATTGTCATATCACATTGTATGATCCATAAGAAAGAGTATTGTCTGTCACTTTGTATAAATCAATTAACATTCAAAATGAGGACTTGCATATAGTTGTGTATCATTGTTTGACTGCTGCCATTAATAATCTAAAACCTATTTTTTGTTACCATTCATGTGCCATAACCTGTAATATGTGAATACTTAATTTTTTGAATGACTTCTAATAATAAATGTGATTAGATTAGCTGAGATTGAATTTTACTGTTTTATTATTATAGATAGTGCCTAAATATAAAACAATGTTGGTGATTGTGATGAGTTCCCGGCGGGGTGCCACTTGGAACTGGGGTATCACTGAGCCCCCCGACGCTTTAAATTGTGTTGTTGAGGCAAGCCAGCTAAGCCCTCCCTCAGGTTTCAGACTGCACACTTACCCAGCACACATACAGTCAGGGACACACCCAGATGCAGCTTCACACACGCATGCTGAGATCAGCTCTGCATGGGAAGGCTCAGCTAAGGCACCGCCCAGTTGCTAAGGCATGCACCTCCCTCCGGAGTGTAAAGCCAACATTATACCATCTTGCACTGCACAGCGAATTGTACAGCTAAGCTCATAAAATTCGCCCCATCCCTCAATGTGAAGAGAGATTTGCAATAGCTTCAACCCACCACCCCAGTTATGATTTCAGACACACCGATTTTAGACAGAACAAAAACAAGTTTATTAACTACAAAAGGATAGATCTTAAATGATTGTAAGTGATAGCAAACAGATCAAAGCAGATTACCTTGTAAATAAACAAAACTGCAAACTGAGCTTAACACATTAGATAGGTAGGATATAAATTAGCAAATTCTCACCCTGAGTGATAGACAGGCTGGCAGATTCTTAAGGCACAAGTTGCCTGGGCTTTCCCAGGTTTTCATACACAGGCTTAAAATCCCTGTAGCCGTGGACCGTCACTTCCCACAGTTTAGTCCTTACCCCTCGGGTGTTTTCAGGTGTGGTGTTGTAGGGAGAGTGAGGTACCATCATGATGTCATTGTCTCCCTTTTATATCTTCTTCCCACTAGCTGGAAAGCTCTTTTGTTGTGACCTGGGTCAAACAGTTCCCATTGAGTAGTGCTATCTCTGAGAGGTTTCTATTCTACACAGTTCTTGGGGTAATCCTTGTGATTATGTGCATTTCCTCATTAAGCCATTAACATCATTTAGCCTGTTTACTGTTGTACCTGAAAGGCTGCTTGTGGGTGTTTTCAACCTCACAACATGTTTCAGTAACACAT
Source organism: Mauremys reevesii (assembly GCF_016161935.1). NCBI lineage: Eukaryota > Metazoa > Chordata > Testudines > Geoemydidae > Mauremys > Mauremys reevesii. The sequence goes on along the minus strand of NC_052631.1, from coordinate 40,146,085 downwards.
ACATAGCCAAACTTCATAACTTCACATACGATGATAGTTCATAAAATCCAACAAGATATTGCTGTCTAGCAGATCAAGACTTTTAGAATGATACTTCCCAAGGCATACTTTGTACAAAATGTATCCTAATTACATGAAAGTGGTGAATATTGGGGTGCCAGAGTGTCACAGTGATTATAGCAAAAATTGTAAACTGTCTTCCTGAATAGTAATGACAACTTCACTGCATTTGAAGACTGCTGAAATACTCCCCCTTTTCTTGCTTTCATGACAAAGTAATACTGTGTGCGCTTTTAGAAGAGAATTATATCAACTATCATTTTAATAATAATAATTATATTGCAATAGCACACAAACACCTCAGTCAGGACAAGGACCTTGTTGGCTGCTATGGGCTATCAATTCCGAAATGCCATCTAAAATTTCACTTGCATTGTTACGCTAACATTCATTTTGCATTCTCAGTGATTTCTGTGGCTATATCATCTATATAAGCTTTGCAAACAGATATCAAGAATGAAGCATTGCAAATAGATATGTAGAATGGAAAGTCTGAGTTGTACATCTTTAAGAGTGAAATGTGAAGTTCGGTAGGCTTCTATACAGACATGTCACACTAGCAGGTGTGTGGGCACTGCAGAGAGCTAACTCATTGGGGATCATTAGACTGTATCCTGATCATACAGAAAATTTAAAGGGAGGCCTTAGTAGAGGGGGCTAATGTCTGTAAATTAGAGGCCCAGAGGAAAAAAATCCAAGTAGCCAAGGCTTGGCAGAAGATTAGGCTGGGTTTGACTGAATCTAGCTTCTTAATGCTGGTTTATCTGGTTAATAAAATCAGACTGCAGAAATAGCGATTTTTTTATATTAAAATGTATGTAGCTCTTGTTTGGAGCTGAGTAAGGATTCCACCAACTAATATTTTTTTTATTGATAATGTTATGTTTATATGTAGTACCCTTTATCCTGAAAGACCCCAAAGAGCTTTGCATATAAAGAACAAATACAAAAAGTATTTTAAATAATTTTACCCTTACTAAACTGCTATCACTTCCAGCCCACAACAGCACTGCACAACAGTTGGAGTTTGGATAAGGCCATAGGACAGGAAGTGAAGAGTATATGAACAAATTGAAACCAAAAGGGAAAGTTTTAGGTATTTGGAATTTGGTCAGGATTATGTCATAGAATCATTACTTGCAACAAATTGTGAGAAACTTGCTTTCCCATCTCATTTGAAAAAAATCCTGAATCTTCTCAAGAGCTGCAATGTGATATGTCTAATGATAATGACCATGTGCTTCTGTTCCTCAGCCATCATCTTGGAGGAAAATGCCTTTCCTCAAGATTTATTGAATAGGAAAGTTGTAAGAATTCTTTCATAAATTGGCAATGTCTCATCCTGGTGTGACCATGTATAGTGCCTTTTTCTCCTGCTTATGAAACAGTACTGGAAGAGATAATTGACCATTATACTGACTATCAATTTGATACTAAACTCAAAAAGAATATTCTCTATTTTAAAAAAATCTCCAAGATGTCAGAGATAGCTCTTCTTCAGTTATACTAGGAAGGTGCACAGGGCCTTATTGCTTCACAGTTTGGAAATAGCCTCCCCATATAAGCTAAGCCTGATATCTCTGTGCTTTAATAGATCGAATATTGGTGCAACTTTAAACATATAACCTGTTATCTAGATGATCCTTAATGCTCAGACTTAGAGGCCAAAGCAAAATGATTCTTCCTCCTTCACATGATTATCATTCTAGTCTTGTCAGGAAAGGCTTCTTTCCTTGGAAGTGTTCCCAAGAAAATGAAATGGAAACAAAGTTTTAATGCTCCCCCTCTGATAAGGTAAGCCATACATATGAGCTATTTCATGTAACTAAAGCCTTGGCTACACTCGCAGATGTAGAGAGCTGGGAGTTAAACCAGCCCTTGGAGACAGCAGCAGGGAAAGTGCTGCCGTGTGTTTATGCTATCAGCTGCAAGCGCAGTGGTGTAGCCACATTAACAGTTCTTGCAACGCCACAGAGAGCAGTGCATTGTGGTAGCTATCCCAGTGTGCAAGTGGCTTCAGCATGCTTTTCAAATGGGAGGAGTGGAGTGTGACAGGGAGTGTGTTGTGTGTATGTGGGGGGAGAGACAGTGTGTTTTGGGGGGCAGAGAGTATGTCAGCATGCTGTCTTGTAAGTTCAGATAGCAGCGGGGGAAACCGCGACATCATTCCCCAGCCCCTCCTCTCTCATGCACACAGACCTGCCTCGGCAGCAGCAGCATTCCATAGTAATGGTTTGCTTTGTGTCCCGGAGCAGATAAGCATGCGGGTTGTCAGAAATGGAGCTTTGAAAGTGGATATCCACATGCCTGCCGCTGAGTTCAAAACAATGACCAGAGTGGCCACTTGACTTCAAGGGATTATGGGACATTTCCGGAGGCTAATCACAGTGCAGTAATGCAACAAGTCATCCACACTGACACCCAGGCATTTCAGCCCGGGCACAGCAAGCTCTATGCTTCTCGTGGAGGTGGATTACCAGGGGCGCTCCAGCTGCGGAGTCCAGGCGTTCTAAGTGCCTTGCCAGTGTGGACACCTCAGGAGTTAGGGCACCCGGGGCTGATTTAGTGCACTCTAACTTGCAAGTGTGGCCAAGCCCGAAGTCAGGGAAAGAGTTTTTGACTTTCTCCCTGTTCTCCTTTAGCAGACTTGATTAACAAGCAGATTGTCCGTCTGTGTCTCTTGGGTCAAACCAGGTATGTTCTTTTAAATTCACTTTCTATGGGCATTTACATAGATTTCTTATACTACCATAATAATCGGTATCCTTTCTCACTCCAGCACATGTTTATTAAGACATTGCAACAACTTTTTGGTTGATAAGTCAACTACACTGTCCAGGAAGAGGAACCGTCTAAGGGTTACACCCTTTTGTAGTATTAAATATCTGATGTCTATTGGTACTGAACTCTCCCATAACAAAAATTTTACATTTCATTTCAGTTGTCATTGATGTGGGAAACTTTTTGGAATCAATGGTCCTCAAAGAAGAATCCTTGTTCCAATATCAATGAATGACTAAATATTCTTTAGGTGATGTTACTTTCAAACTTGGAGGGGTTTATTAAATCAAGAGGTTCATCAAAGGCTAAGTCCTTGGTAGAAATCTCTTTGCTAGAGATATGGGTGATTTGTTGAAAGTCTTTAATTGCACCTATGTACAATAACTTTAGAACAGTCCTGTAGCAGGTATGTAGATGTAGATCTTGTTTCTTGGAGAAGCAAATGGTATAGTCAGAAGTAGTTAAGCAGTTTGGCTTCTTTAGATTAAGCAATTTATCATCCTAGTGCCCCTTGCTGGAATCTAGTTTAACAGTACAGTAACTCCTCACTTAAAGTCACCCTGGTTAACATTGTTTCGTTGTTACATTGCTGATCAATTAGAGAACATGCTCATTTAAAGTTGTGCAATGCTCCCTTATAACGTTGCTTGGCAGCTGCCTGCTTTGTCCACTGCTTTCAGAAAGTTGCAGCTAGCTGGTGGGGGCTTGAAACAAGGGTGGACTGGCAGCCCCCCTATCAGCTCCCCACTCCCCTAAGTTCCCTGTGCGGCAGACACCCAGCAGGCTATCAATTGCCAACAGTCCTTCCCCAACTGCCATGTGCTGCTCCTGTCCTCTGCCTTGCAGCTGCTCCCCGGAGCCTCCTGCTTGCTGTCTGGGAGGAGGGGGGGCATAGAAGAAGGGGGCTAATATCAGGTTGTCCCCCTCCCCCCGCTCCTGCACCCCGCTTACCCCAATTCCATAGAGTGGGGCGGGGGGGGACATACGACAGTGCTCAGGATAGAGGGAGCTTCCTGGCAGTAGCTTCTTTCTCAACTTGCTGATCTACTTAAAAAGGCAGTGTACTTATAGTGGGGTCAGCGTACTTAAAGCGTATTCTCTTTCTCACATGGTTTGTGTCTCTGTCTGCCATGCTGTCTCCCCTCCCTCCATTCGTGCTGCCTTGTAGAGTGTGAGGCTACATTAACAACAATGGGTTAATCCTTGAGGGCTCAGCTGATTACTAGTTTATCATTTAGCAGTAAGGTATTCCCTGGGAAATAGCCCACCCTCTGACTTCACCATCTAAACCAAGCTTCACAATCATCATCGCTGTGTACTACTATTAAATTGTTTGTTTAAAACTGATACTGTGTGTGTGTATATATATATTATAATAGTCTTTTGTCTGGTGAAAAAAATTTCCCTGGAACCTAACACCTCCTATTTACATTAATTCTTCTGGGGAAATTGGATTCGTTGAACATCGTTTCACTTAAAGTCACATTTTTCAGGAACATAACTTCAACGTTAAGCAAGGAGTTACGGTACAGTACTGTACTGAACTTAACATTGTAGTTATGTTCCTGAAAAATGCAACTTTAAGTGAAACAATGTTAAATGAATCCAATTGTCCCATAAGATTTAAATGTAAATGTGGGGGGTTAGGTTCCAAGGGAATTTTTGGGGGTCAAACAAAAGGCATTATATACTGTTCAGTACTGTACTGTGGTTGGGAAGTGCCCCTGGCTTACTCCACACAGGCACAGCCCGCTGCAGGCAAGGATGCTAGGAAGCACCTTTGCAGCAGCAGTGGCAGTTTCCCTGGAGAAGAACAGGCTCGGACTTTGCTGGGAATGCTCCAGGCCCACCTCTTCCCACCACCACTCCACCTTCTCTCTGGAGCACGCCACATCCCTCCCTCCCAAGTCCTAAGCGCTGCCAAACAGCTGTTTGGCGGTGCTTAGGACTTTCTGGGAGGGAGGGGGAGAAGCGGAGATGCAACACTTCCTTGCTCCTGCCCCTCCCTCCCAGAAAGTCCTAAGCGCTGGGAGGGACGGGTAAGAGGCGGAGAGGTGGAACTTGTGCAATGCTCCCTTGTAAAGTCGCTGCTCTTCCACAGAATCTTATAGCAGCCAAACGACATTATAAGGGAGCGTTGCACAACTTTAAAGAGCATGTTCTGTAATTGAGCAGGAATGTAACATTGAAACAACGTTAAACGGGACGACGTTAAATAAGGAGTTACTGTACTGCTATTGATATCCCAACAATGGAATACAAGTACCTACTTCATTTTTTTTCTGTGACTAGTTCCCATCATCTCTGCTTTGTGAGATCCATATTTGACCTTTCAGGAAGACAGATGGAAATTGTTTTTCCCCTCTTCTCTGTTTACTTTCCTTGCCAAAAGAAAAAAAGGCATATATGACCTGGAGCCAGAGAGGCAAAACCAATGAGCACCAAGAGTGCACAGAATCTGATTGCCAGCAGTTGTCTGCCTGAGACATGTAACTTCCCTGTTGTCTTTAAGAAGCAACCCCAGAAATGTATAATATGGTAACTATTATTCAGTCAGTATCTCAGATGTTTCTGCATTGTATTCTACACTGAACAAGAAAAACACGTTGTTATTTAGAAATAATTGTAAGGCAGTAGGTTATCAATTATCTATTTATGCCATCAGAAAGATCTGTATCACTCCAGACTCTTTGAGAATCAAATAGATTATTCCTAATAACAGTGCTTCATCATTAAATAGATCTTCTATAGTTAGCATTCATGGAACATTTAACTAGACTTTAATGAGATTTTTATAAAAGTCAAATGGAGTTTTAGAAATTGCACTAGTCTTTTTAATGAAGTGGTGATGGACACAAATATTAAGCTTTGTTTCTGCCTTTATTTCAAAAACATTAAACTTGATTTGAGCAGCTATTCATGTTCAAAAGCATGATTTCTGTTTAGGTCAAAAATGGCTTGGCTGGTAAGCATAAAAGTTATGAGACTCTTCCCAAGAAGTTTTCCATAAGTCTAGCATTCTTACTCAAAACTATCATGTCTAAAGAAGACTTACATTAACAGACATTACCGTATTTGTAATGTAACATTTCACAAACAATTATCACCTAAGCATACTCTCTATTAAAACAATAGGACCTATCCTAAAATGTAGAGATGAGGCTGAATGTAGAAGCAGTAATTGTGTTAGTCTAGTAGACATGTCTTGCAGATAACAAATTGCCAAATAGGTATGCACTAATGTGAGCTTTTCAAAAACACTCAGTGTAGGCCTGACTGACTCCTGTTGAAGGTAGTGAGCATATCACCACTGATATAACTGGGATCAAACTTAGGACAGTTATGAGCACTTGAATATGTCACCTTCAGTATCTTTTCTTCTAGTGTTCTCCCTCTCCTCCCACTCAGTGGTGGGTGGTTAATTAGGCTCCTTGTTTGGGAACTGCAGTATAAATAGCTGCCCTGTTTTGAGTAATCAAGAAATGTGATTGTAGGGGTTTGTGCTGGCAAAGCTGCTACCCACAGTAAGGCCACTGCAAGTTCCCTCGCAGACAGCTGCCTCCAGTTTAAGCAGTCTAGTTTCATCATGAGGCTAAAATCAATGTATTCCTATATTCTCATCCTGGCTTGGATTCTGACATAGGTGATATGGTGAAATCACATTTTTTAGAAGAGATCTCTGATTTTTGCTGCCTCCATTTTTGAGAGCTCATCTGCAGACACTCTGGGGTACTCAGCTTGCATAACTCTAGTTGAAATAAATAAAAATGACTCTACTTTGTTATAAAATTATACAGATAGTCTTCCATCTGTAAAATTGGAGATGATATTTATTTCACAAGGGTGTTGTGACAGTTATTAAATGTCGGTAATATCTAAGTGCTACAATTCACGCCGTACTATAGCTGCTGACCTCCAGCTTATTTGGGCTTCTGTTAATTGCAAAACATTTTTTTTAAATGTTGACTACTGTACATGTGCCCCATCTCATACACTTTAGTTCCATTTATCCTGCTAAGGCTGAAGGAAGTGCTGAATCCTCAGCTACCTGCTCCCCAACCCCCTATGCATGTTTTAATGGGAAATGTGTTAGTTTAGGGATGTCCCAAAGAATCCTCCCCTTGCTGTCCCCCAGATTTTAAGGGCCACCTTCCTTCTTCATAGAAGTGTGATCACAGTAGCCAAGGGTTGGTTATCAGTGAGGGTGGGAAAATGCTAAGGTTAGCTCTGAGGTAATGTTCATTTTCAAGACCTTTCCCATCTCTACCATCCCATACTTGTATCACTTGCTGTCCTTTGCATTGCCCCACTCAGCTCTACCATTTCAAGGTGGTATTTCAAATCCCTCCTCATCATCCACTTCTCCTATGATGCTGACTAAAACCATCCAACTAAGGATGACTAGGATGAGCTTTAGTTGGAGAGAGCAGGTATCTAATGTATTGATGAGAGGCAAGATTTTTCTGAATGATTTGAAACCTTCAGATTGTGCAATCCATATAACCATGATCATGTTATTGCTACTCTCATCCTCCATGCCCCATTTCCTAATGTTTTCTATTGTTGTGTCTTGTTTTAAAGTAGATTGTAAGCTCTTTAGTGCAGAGACTGTGTCTTCCCATGCATTTGTACAAAACCCAGAGTGATGCAGTCCTTATCCATTGGGACTTTTGGGTGCTATCACAGCGTAATTTCCCTGCAAGTTGTAGTTAGTTATAAACTGATTTATCGTGTTTGTGTGCTATGCCGAGATGATGTGCATAGTATAAGTAACTGAAAGAAATTTAAACAAATTCTCTACATGCTAAAATAATAATGAAGAAATTAATCTGCATATACTTAAAATAATAAACAAACATCTTTGACATTACAAACTATTTTGTCCATCTTCTGATGAAATACAAGGGGAGATGGAAATTATAAATTAGTGGTAATACAGCTGAAAATTATTTCCTATTTTTAATATAAAAAGAATGTAAATGCTGAGATAGTGTGATTCTAGTCATATACGGCAGTTTGGAAGACTTTAATGTCAACTGCTGTAGCCTTTCAAACTGAACCTCACTTTAGTTATTTTGTTGGCATCCAGATAGCCCGGTTATGTGAACATTACAAACAGATTTAATACTAGCCATGAAAAGCAGAGTGAGCTGAGGACTCAATTTCAGTTTTAACCTATTGTTTTTTGTCAATTTAAGACAGTTGCTTTTTTATTTACTTCCTTTACTTTTAAAACAAGAGAAAAGTCTTGAGAAAATATGAGTGATTATCAGTGTATTATGGAAATATATATCCATAAAAATTAATGTGTGTAGTGCAGCAGTTCTCAAACTTCATTGCACTGCGACCCCCGTCTGACAACAACAATTATTACATGACCCCAGGATGAGGGATTGAAGCCTGAACCCACCCAAGCTCCACCACCTGTGGGGGCCAAAGCTGAAGCCCAAGGGGAAGGGCTTATAACCTGAGTCTCCCCACCCCAGGCTAAAGTCCTCAGGCTTTGGCTTTGGCCCTGGGTGGTGGGGCTGGGGCCCCAGGTGATGGGGCTCTGGCTTTGGCCCTGCGCCCCAGCAAGTCTAAGTCAGCCCTGGCGACCCCATTAAAACGGGGAGGCGACCCGCCGTTTGAGAACCGCTGGTGTAGTGTATGTACCTACCAGACTAAAAAGAAACGCAAATGATTCATGACTTTGCTACAATGTTTATAAGTAAATAGACTTAATATTTCAAACATAGATGTTTGTTTTGTAGAAAATTCACAATGGATTATTTTTTAACCAAGCACTAATAAAACGTTTGAAAGCCCCCTGGTACATGATTGATTTGTTAGTAAGCTTGACAGATCTAATGGACTTTTCTGACAAGATTTCAGCTCCTTATTAAGATTCTTGCCTTGGAGAGGTTCCAGGTGTGCTAATGAAGAAAGCTATGAACAAAGACAGAAAAGGCTAACGTTTTATTTGATGTGGATCTGGGGTATAGAAATTAAATGAAGTATAACATTATGGTTAATTGTCAAACTAGAATAGAAAAGATGACAGTAAATTAACATTAGACTACGGGGACTTTGGGGACTGAGCATTCTATAGGACAATGAAGGACTGACTGTCCATGTCACAGCTCCACCTATGCTCTGAGAATGCTCCTCTGAATCTGCTCTTGCAGCTTCTGTAATTGATGCTCTGTTCCTCTCTTTTCCTGGACACAGCAGCCTATTTGTCGTATAGAGGCCACAAAGTCAAATTCATTGCTGCTTCATTGACTAAAGCATTGATCTCAGTGGAGCTTTGCCCACTTATGTCAGTGCAGAATTGGCCAAGTGTATTTAAAGCTGAACATTTTATAGAAATTCTTTTAAATGTCATGAACCTCATTCTCTTCTCTCACTTTTGCTGATGTAAATCAGGAGCAACTCCACTAATGTCGATGTCAATTTAGTGTAAGGGAGAGAGAACCAGATCTCATACCTTTTTATATAAAACCTTTGATTTTAAAAAGGAGTGTTTTTCAAAACTAGCCCTGTTGTTGCCATCTGTCAGCTGTTCTGTGACCATTGTGAAATGAGTTGGTGCTCTTGGTCCAAATCCTTTAGGTTGTATAGCCACCCCACATGCCCCAGCAACTGGCACCTTAGTGTCAGCAGAGAAGCGAAAGATTAAATGGGCATGGAGACTGAACTATAAACTCATCTCTGCAGATGATTACTTCTGCATCAGGGTGGAGGCACTTGGCTGGCACATACTGTGGACATCTACACTTTTGCTACCTGTGCTATATGTTCCTTGTGTGCAAAGAGAGAGTCCAAAGATGACAACATGGCAGTTTACTTAAATGATATGGCTTGGATTTTCAAAGGGGCAGAAGGGAGGTAGGGAGGAAAGTCAATAGGAGCGGAGCATCTAATTCCCTTAAGCTCCTGTAAAACCTTCACCCTAAATTCACTTAGCATCTGGTCCTGAAATCCCTATTCAGTCCTTACACAGGGAAAAGAATAATGATTAAATTGTCAAATGTACCTAAACCTATTTTCAAAAGGGACAGCACATGCTCTTATTAAATAGGCCTAAGTTGTAAGTTCTATCTGGAAATAGAACACCGTGTAAAGGACTACACTGATCTCCTAAAACTACCATTTTGGAACTTCCTGGTTTAAAAAGTCATTGGATAAATAGTGTCTGGTACATTTGAAGCAACAAAGGCCACTTTGTTATCTAGCAGAAAAATCTCAGGTAGTTACTCCCTCTGGTTTCTCAATTATACAGCATTTAACATATTATATACTTGACATCAGCAACAATCCAATAATAAATTGATACCAACTAAAAATTGGAATTAATTGCCCCCAACCCATTTCCAAATGAATACCAGTTTCCGTTTTGAGTGTTGACCTTTTTGGAAGTTTTTCCCTTTATCTCCAGGTGGTTTATCCTGTTCCAGTGTGAGTTCATGTGCACAACTTATCCTTGAGATTCCTAACTTTAGGCTTGCGAGAACTATTGCTTCACTTGCCAGTCTCAGGTTGAATGGGAAGTTTTGTCAAAAGCTCATTATTATTTGGGTTTTCATTCGTGCAGCTCAATGAAGAATGGTGCTTAACACGTTAGTTTTTATTGTTTTGAGTCTGTTAATTTCTCATGTGCCTTTATTAATAAGAAAATAAGTAATGTTCTGTACAGTAAATGATCATGGCTATTGCAGAGCCTGATTTTGTTAATGTCTACGGCACGCTGCAAAAACTGTTTCTTTCTCAGGTTTCTAGGGAGCAGGGTTGTTTGCAGGATATGAGTTGATCAAAGGTATTGCTTTATTATCCTTTCGTGGGAGATGGTTGTGTATATATCCGCCCCCACTGGCTCCTCTCTCACTGAGTGCCTGTCTCAGGGCAGAAGTAAATTAGGAGCATGTGTGGGAGGTCACACTGCTATCAGGAAAATGAGCTAGGGGAAGGAGGCAGCTCCTGGCTGTAGTCCCAGGCTAAGGTTGCTCCAGAATAAAGGCTGGAGAGGCAGCTGCCCAGCCATCTATTGCCTGCCTCTCCCTGATTGTTTTGCTCACTCTGTTGCTCCTTTTGTCCTTCCTCACTGCTCCCTACTTTGCCTTGTGTCCCACAACCCTCCAGTTCTCACCTACTGCTCCGTCCTCACTACACCTTAACAGAAGTAGGAAGTAGGCCACAAGATGCCAGGCGGGGAGGGCGCTTCCTCCCTCTTTATCAGTGTCCCCTCCCAGCCTAGGCTGGACATTACGTGTCTGTCCTTGAGTGTTGCTTTGCTCCACATAGCATGGGGAGGAGCAACCACAGCCCCTGCCTTCCATCTGGAAGTGTTAGCAAAAAATACAATAGAAAAATATACTGTGAGTGCACAATTTTATTATAGACCTGGATTGTGATTTTACTTACAGCTATTGTTCTTTGGAATTGTTGTTAATGGGTATAGTCAATGTATGAGAGAGCAGAAGAACATGGAATGCATCAGGGGGGTAATTGATAACTCTGGGCCAGATTCTGTTACCTTTTCTCACAAAGAGGTATTACCTTATTCCTCGAGCAGTCACATTAAAATGCATGGGTCTACTCAAGGAGTAAAGCAGTACTCCGCATAAGTAATGGTGAGAGGATCTGGTCCTATAGTCAAAATTAAATGTTAAGAATTAAGGAGGAGAACATTGCCTATTGATTATAGGAAAATGTGCTTTGATGTTTCATGTTAAAAAAGCAAAACAGGACAAAACAAAAATAAATCAAACTGACATTTTCTTGGTCAGTGTGTGATCTCTGGTGATTTCTATGGCCTGGTCTACGATTAAAAATGTTACCAGTATAAATTCTTGGCTGCAGTGTGGTTGAGGGCGGTAAATGAAATCATTATACTAATAAAAGCCCAAGTACTAAGGTGACCAGATGTCCTGATTTTAGAGGGACAGTCCCGATATTCAGGGTTTTTCTTATATAGCAGCCTATTACTGCACACACACTCTGTCCCAATTTTTCATACTTGCTATCTGGTCACCCTATCTAGTGCGGAAGCAGTTATATTAGTATAAAGGTTACTTATACTGGTATAGCTGTTTCACTTTATGGATGGGTTGTACAGGTGTAAACACTTTTATACTGATAACTCTGTCTACACTATGGGGTTGTAACACTTTAACTATATTGGTATTTTTAAAATGGTACGACTCTTATGTTTACACAAGCCCTTAGAACTTTTATGCAAAACTACCCAGATTTCCCAAACTAGTTAGAGGACATTTTGGAACAACAAAATTAAGCAATAACTTTGAACCCTCTTTTCCTGGACAGTTGGAGAAAATTCTCAAAAGCACACCCTGCCCCTGGATAAAACCGAACCAAACCAAACCAAAACCCCTACAGTGCCTTTTAAATGAATGTGATGTATTGAGTCATTTTATTTATTTTAAACAGATTCACACTGTGCAAGTTCCCTAGCCTGTGAAATAATGCTAAGTGAACCTGGAATCAAATAACTAGCTGAAAGTTGTAAAACCTCTGAAGCCACAGCGTAGGCACTTTTTAGAGTTTTTAACAATAGCCTAACAGGTGGCAAGGACAGTTACTGGCATGGTGAAAGGGAAAGGTAAGGAGACTTCACTCTTAATCTAGTTAATCTTTCCACCACGGCCAGCTTTAGGCACCAGCGTTCCAAGCGTTCAAGGGACGGCACGACGACCTTTTTTTTTTTTTTTTCTTCAGCGGCGGCACTCCGGCCCCAAAAAACCTGGAGCCGGCCCTGCTTTCAACATAATCAAATTTCCTGTGAATTTTCTCCAATATTTTACCCATGTTGCCATTACTGCAAGTATTAGTCTGACTGATCCAAAACTAAACAATTGTATTTTGGCCTCTGTTATTTTGCTTAAATAGCATTTATCATTTCAGCAACCATTCCTTGAACCTGTTACATCGAAGATAAGGCTAAGCATAAGAATCAACACTGAGACTGACCCTTACTCATAGAAGATCTGGTTGCCCACATTCCCTTTGAATGACAAACAAAGCTAAATGAGAGTGAAATAAAATATAAAATATGACAAAGGTCTTATCAAACTGTTGTCAGGATCATTTCTCTTTAATACAAAAATGTGATGTCAGATTGTGAGGTCTGTCTCTGTTGTGAATAAACATACAAAAAATCCAAACATCACAAGTAAAATAAAAGCATATTTAAGGGTGCTGGTTAAACTGTGAATGTGAAATGAAGGCCAGCTAAAACTCTGGGAAGTAATTTAAAATGCCAGACTAAGCTTTATTGATTTTAACTTTCTAATTAATTTTTTGAAGTTCATAATTTAGTGGGCAAACTTCATGAAACAGAAGCTTGAACAGACAAAAGGAAATGTTACATGTTTCAGATAATATCTTAGAATAGCAAATGCACTGACTAGCTATAATATTTATTCTGAGTTAGGGTATGTCTACACTATGGGATTATTCCGATTTTACATAAACTGGTTTTGTAAAACAGATTGTATAAAGTCGAGTGCACGCGGCCACACTAAGCACATTAATTCGGTGGTGTGAGTCCATGTACCGAGGCTAGCGTCGATTTCCGGAGCATTGCACTGTGGGTAGCTATCCCGTAGCTATCCCATAGTTCCCGCAGTCTCCCCTGCCCATTGGAATTCTGGGTTGAGATCCCAATGCAAAAACAGTGTCGCGGGTGATTCTGGGTAAATGTCGTCACTCAATCCTTCCTCTGGGAAAGCAACGGCAGACAATCATTTCGCGCCCTTTTTCCCTGAATTGCCCTGGCATGGCAATCATGGAGCCCGTTTTGCCTTTTGTCACTGTCACCGTATGTGTACTGGATGCTGCGGACAGACACGGTACTGCACTGCTACACAGCAGCATTCATTTGCCTTTGCAAGATAGCAGAGACGGTTACCAGTCATATTGCACCATCTGCCATTGTAAATTGGCGATGAGATGACAGTTATCAGTCGTTCTGTACCGTCTGCTGCTGCTATGGGTGCTCCTGGCTGGCCTCGCTGAGGTTAGCCGGGGGTGCATAGGCAAAAATGGGAATGACTCCCCGGGTCATTCCCTTCCTATGTTTTGTCTAAAAATAGTCAGTCCAGCCTAGAATATGGGGCAAGTGTACTAGAGAGCCAGAGAGCACAGCTGCTCCGTGTCAGAGCCCCAGAGATCCCGCAGAAATGATGAGCTGCATGCCATTCTAGGGGGTGCCCCATGCAACAACCCCACCCGTTGCTTCCCTCGTCCCCCAACCCTCCTGGGCTACCATGGCAGTGTCCCCCTATTTGTGTGATGAAGTAATAAAGAATGCAGGAAAAAGAAACACAGACTTTTTAGTGAGATAAAATGAGGGGGAGGAAGCCTCCAGCTGCTATGATAGTCCAGGCAGGACATTAAAGGGTGGCGGGGGAGAGGAGACCAGCCTTCCGCTGCTATGATAGTCCAGGCAGTACAGAATCTTTTCTTTAGACATGATGGGGGTGGGGGTTGATGGAGCTCAGCCCCCAGTTGCTATGATGAGGACGGTTACCAGCCGTTCTGCACCATCTGCTGGGAATGACCAGGAGTCATTCTTATTTTTACCCAGGCACCCCCGGCAGACCTCACCGAGGCCAGCCAGGAGCACTCAGAGGATGATGACGAGGATGGATACCAGTCCTTCTGCACCGTACTGTCTGCCACCGGGGAGGGGAGGGGAGAGGATGCTGCTGTTTAGCGCTGCAGCACCCCGTCTACCAGCAGCATGCAGTAAACATAGGGTGACATTGAAAAAAGTTGAGAAACGATTTTTTTCCCTTTTCTTTCGGGGCGGGAAGGGTGTAAATTGACGACATACACCCTGAAACACCCGGGAAAATGTTTTTGACCCTTCAGGCATTTGGAGCCCAGCCAAGAATGCAAATGCTTTTCGGAGACTGCGGGGACTGTGGGATAGCTGGAGTCCTCAGTACCCTTTCCCTCCCTCCATGAGCGTCCATTTGATTCTTTGGCTTTCCGTTACGCTTCTCGCGCAGCACTGTGCTGAGTCCCTGTTGTGGCCTCTGTCTATCATAGCCTGGAAATTTTTTCAAATGCTGTGTCATTTTGTCTTCTGTAACGGATCTCTGATACAACAGATTTGTCTCTCCATACAGCGATCAGATCCAGTATCTCCCGTACAGTCCATGCTGGAGCTCTTTTTGGATTTGGGACTGCATCGCCACCCGTGCTGATCAGAGCTCCATGCTGGGCAAACAGGAAATGAAATTCAAAAGTTTGCGGGGCTTTTCCTGTCTACCTGGCCAGTGCATCCGAGTTCAGATTGCTGTCCAGAGCGGTCACAATGGTGCACTGTGGGATACTGCCCGGAGGCCAATACCGTCGATTTGCGGCCACACTAACCCTAATCCGACATGGCAATACCGATTTCAGTGCTATTTCTCTCGTTGGGGAGGAGTACAGAAACCGGTTTAAAGAGCCCTTTATATCGATATAAAGGGCCTCATTGTGTGGACGGGTGCAGGGTTAAATCGGTTTAACGCTGCTAAATTCGGTTTAAATGTGTAGTGTAGACCAGGCCTTAGTCCTCACTTGGTGTGCCATTGTCAAAATTTATAATGCTTTATATTTTAAAAAATGGACTGGTAACAGTATAATTTAACGAATACTATATTTCTTTTGCTCTATTACACTTAATAGCGCGGTTGTGCTTTTTGTACATAAAAAGGCTGAGATGTTTGTTTTTTTTTAAGTTCTTACACTTTAGTAAAAATAGGCTTTTTAAAAAGTTAGCAGTGATCAGAATTGATCAATTTTTTATCAAGCACCCAAAATAAGTAACTACTCACACTTATGGCTAGTGCACAAGGAAGTGAAACTAGGGCACAGGAATTAATATTTTAGTATTCTGCACTTAAGCTATTACATGTTGCTTTGCCAGTGACAATGAAAACACAGCTCTGAATGGGGGAAAAAAGGAGAGAGATTTTTGTTTCTTCCATTACTCAAACTTACAACAATTTGATCTGACTATTGAAGTAGATGCTCTGATAGCTGTTCTTTCCACTTCCCGTTAGCCAGTTTTATATAACACTAATTTTATTTTATGTAGTAGACTCATCTTAGTGTTAAAATTCACTCTCTGTTGTCATAGAAGGTGTCCTTTATGTATGTGTGTCCAGTTTTCTAAATGTACTGGAGAAGAAGAACATTAGTGGTTAGGGCAAGAGCTTAGGACTTAGGGAAACCCCAGTTCAATTCACTGCTCTACCGCGCATTTCCAGGGTAACTTCCAGCAATCACTTGGGGATAATAGCACTTACCCACCTCGTGGGGGTGTTGTGGTGATCAGTACATTAAGTTGTGAGGTGCTCAGATAGGTAGAGGTAATGAGTCTGTTGGGAGCAGATGAACATTATTATTCCTATCGCTGTCTTCTCTCACCGTGTTTACTGCCTATGGCAATTCATTTTAGAATAGGATCCTTCATCTTTCATAATCCCTTCCTCCATTTGCAATTTGTTATATCTCCCCGATGTGCTTATGATTTCTGCAAGGCCATTTCCAACTCATTCCCAGCAAATGCATCACCATCACTTCACTCTTGGAGCATGTCTGAAATGGTCAGTTTCGTGCTCCGAGAGACTAGCTACGAATTCTTGCCTAGGAAGCCACAAATGTCTGTGTAGCAGCTTTCATGATTAATTTATCCCATGGCACTTTACACAAAACAAATCAATGTATAAGTACAGTTACAATGGTACAGTTGTTCTTTCCAAAATGTCCCCAGACAAAACATACAAAACCTGTTTAAACTTCTTAACATTTTATCATTTTACAGCTGTTATGTCTTCAGTCACAAATTACAGGTTGGGTAGGAGGACGGCTGCCCAATCTCTAATGGGAGAGATTTCTGGAACAAAAGAGCCACATTCTTAGCTGATGTAACTACATTAATGTCAATGTGACTTTGCCTTTTTACATTCTTGAGAATCTGACCTAATGTTCATAGACAGACAATAGTTTTTTTTCTCTCTCTCTCTATTTCTCCATTCAAGCAGAACTGTAGTTGCTACAAACTTGGTCTTAACTTTCCCCCTCTTCTCTCTCACCACTTGCCTGATTTTGAGAAGTGCTCAGCCCCTGTTGATAACAGCTGGGTGGTGAGCACTTAATTTAGATACCTAAATAGGTGCTAAACAATCATGGAAATCTGGCCCTGTCTGCATACCTTCTTCATCATAATTGAAAGCATCCAGCTGAATAGGACTAGTAAAATTCCATTGGGCCATTATTATTGAATCATGATAAAAAAAAGGACGGAAATTCTAGCGACATGATAGCATCATGACAGAGACACTAATGTTATAGTCTGAAAATCCAGAAAAACAAATGACATTATACCATTTAGCCCTGAGGAGAGTATGAAAACTGAAGTCAGCTCTCCTGACCCAACTTCTGTTCACCCCATTTTGTGACATTTTTCTTCTCCAGAAAACCCTGTGGTTTTCTTCTTAATCCCTTTCACCATTAATAGATCTTTTCTTCTCTTGTTCCACTTATGCACTTTGTTCTGACCTCTATGAATTTCTATTATTAAAAATATATGATGAAAGTTTTTACTTGCCTCTTTTTGATTGGGAATTCATTAATTTTGTGTCTATCTAAATAGAGTGAAAATCTGTATAATAGTCAACCCTTATCAAGTGACCCGCTGCCTTGAAGGATCACCCCAAACATACTGATTATAATTGTGTTAGAAAATCACCTTTATTCAAACACCAAATGTTTCATGGTCACATAAGGTAGGTTTCAGGGTAATCCCTAAAGTTTAAATCTTCCTCTTGGGTTGTGCATCATCATCAAATTATTATTTTGTTTTTGTTTTGTCTGCAAGATGCAGTATAGGAAAGCTAGCAGTTCTTGATTTTGTCCTCCAAACAGAGAACAACTTTGCAATTAAATGAAGGTGTTTACAAAGTCCTGATTGTCCTCAACTATCGTACAAAATTGCAATGCTCTGGGAACTCCACAAAGGCATTGTAAACCTTAAGTATAGTAAGTTTTACTTTTGGGAGCATTTACCACAACTATCTCAATTCTTCACTCTTAGGGAAGCATTTGTTTTTAGCATTCTTTTATTACGTTTTATTAATGTTATTAAGCATGAAAAAAAATTGCAACACAGTTCTACTTTGCTGGCTTTCCCAGTCATCATCTGATACAGTTCTGTTTTTCTGCAGAGCTAAAGTTTTAATTAAGGATATGTGGGTACATGTTCAAACTTAGCAGAGAAATTCCTTCAAGCAATACATTGGTAGAATTATCAAAACTAGAGAGAACTTTCTGAGCTATAGGAATGATTGAAAACTAGATCCTCATTTCCAAAGGCCTCAAGGCACTTTCACAAAATTAACTAAAATATGATTACAACAAACAAGGTGACACATTATTAAATCTCAGAATGGAAAAATCCTAACAATGCCTAATCAGAATGTTCTAAGGAAACAATTAAGACTCTGAGCCAGCAAATCACTTCAGCATGTGCTTAACTTTAAGCACATGAGCATTCCTTTTGAATTTAGTGGAACTGCTCATGTGCTTAAAATTAACCATGTGCTTTCATGGTGATTTAACAAGCAAAAGTCCATCCAAATGAAGAGGCATTTAACTACGTGCTTATGTACCATAAATTTAAAGTTAAGCACGTACTTGAGTGTTTTGATGACTCAAGGCCCTAGCATTGTTGTTTTGTTTTGTTTTGATGTTTTTAAAGCACAGTCTGCTCTTTACAAAAAAAAATTGTATTTAGGTTCTTTATTTAAAAAAAACCCTCCCCAAACAAACAAAAGATGCAAAATACCTACAAGATGGGTCTTTTCTCAGGTCAGCATTTTTTTAAATTTTATTTTATGAAGAATCTGATTCTTTTTACTTTCCAAGCAGCATGGGCCAGATTCTACAGGCCCTTTACCTGTGAGGAAGGTGAAGCTGGGGAAGATGCAAGGGGCTTTGTCACTCTTGAGTGCCCTATGCAAGAGCCAGGCAGAATTACAGTCCCTGCATCCAGGGAAGTACCGGGTTTGCATCATTCCTACTCTCCACAGAGTATACTGTGTGCCCCAAAAGGGGAAGAGAAAAGCCAGGGCCATAGCCCCACCTTCCTCTGCACTGGCCCTAGGATCAGGATTCGCATACAGAAGAAGACGACTGAAAACCACAAAGGGGTTCAGTAGTAGGTGTGCTCCTAGTTCACACCAGGGAGCTCCATTTGTCTTCTGGTGCTCCCCTGAAAGAGTGCAGCTCCATGCTGTCCTTTAATATAGGCATTACATGGCCTTGTGTTTTCTCTTCTCAGCTGCTTTTAGCAGAAACACTTGAGTTTTTGAAAGGCCGCATGTTTCTTAGTGGTTTTGATTGTTGTGCTAAATGTTCCCATTGTCTCCGTCACTATCAATGGCTAACTAGTTTGTATTTGCCAATAATTCAGGCTTTATTGCTCTCTAAGCAGAATTTAGGGTCAAATATGCAGATGAGGGTGCCTGATGACATATCTGATGACATAATGTCTGTGTGTAATTCCCTGTTTTGTGCATGAAAATGAGGTTTTGGACATGCAACACTGTGTGCACATTTTTGCAGTTGCAAATTAAGGGTAGGGTTGCCACCCATCTGGGTTTTACCTGGACAGTCCAGTTTTTGGCTTGTGTGTGCAGGTGCCATTTAGGCTTACCGGGTGCCCAGTTTTTTACCAGAAAGTCTGGTCGAAAAGGGGACCTGGCAACCCTAAATGGCTCCTGAACCAAAAGTCCAGTTACCACAGGATGGGAGGAGGCGCTGGGTCATTAACCCATGCCAGTCCCTGCTCAGCCAGGGCCACTTCCTACCTGCAGGCAGCTCCTTGAGACAATCCAGTGAGTGATGGGGAGAAGAGTGAGCAATAGGGCGGGGCCTTGGGTGGGAGGAGGCGGGATGGGGCGGGGCCTCAGTCATCTGGTTACTAGTAACTAGAAAGGTGGCAACCCCAAGTTAGGGGACCACATCTGAAAACTTGGCCTATAATATATTTAAATTACTTTTAACTAATGATTGAAATGCAAATATTGCAGTCATTAGTCAGTCTTAGAGTAATGAAAAGAGCTCTGTTTGCTCAATTGTCTGCAGTTTGTTCTCTAGCAGAAAGTAGTTATTTCACCTAATTTTTGTAATATTCTTTTATAATGTGTTATCCTGCTATATATTTAATGCACGTACCAGATTTCAGTTTAAATCAATGGCCCATGTTATACAAGTCAAACTAGATCAAAATGGTCCCTTTTGACCTTAAAATATATGCATCAAGCTGTGGTTTTAGACCTTAATTTCTCTAAGCACTTAAGCAGGCACTTAACTTTAAGCACATTTTAAATCCACATTCAAGAAAGCATTGATGTCAATGGGATTTATGCATATGCTTAAGTGCTGTGATGACAGGGGCCTTAATGAACTAGTCAGAATTTGGACTGTTTATATTTCCCCAATGGATATCAGCTCCTATATATTAGACCAAGGTGAAGTTCCATCACAGACCGAAACTTCTAACTTCACCAGGTTAATTACAAGTGTAATATATTATTTTCTTTCGTATACCAAAACAAGCTGTCTCATACTTAATGAGACTATATTGCAGAAAACAGAACTAAATGTCATTGTAATTCAATGCACTATTGCATCTATTGACATTGTATTACAAGAGATCTTTTTGAATTTGAATAACCATCATTATTATAATCATAATACTATCCTGTCTCCATTATAATATAATGCTTACCAATAGCATTTTAATTACGCATTGCTATTTTAGCTTAGCAGCTTCCACTTCTTCAACTAACCAATGTAAATTAACTTGTATTGATGATATGCCATTATTGGTGTCCTTTCTCACGAATTACAGTAACACCATGTTCATAGAATTTCTGTCCTTTCTCTGATGATGGAATGAAACTGATGACAGTATTGCAAGACCCATTGACTTCTACAGCCATATATTTGAAGCATGCTCACTCATATCACAGCAGTGACTATTGACTGCTACTGACATCCTAATACACTGTACAGTAACTGCTGGTGCTGTGAGAAAAATGGAAGTAAAAAGAAATATTCTGAAGACAGAGCAGTCTCAGACTCTCCTTGCGGCACAGGTAGGCAGGAACACCCTTTATAGAGAGTCCTAAAATTCTCTCTCTTCTCTGAAAGCTAGATACTCCATTTTGTGTAAAGCTCAGCTTCCTAAAAGGGGCACAGATAGTAAGTAGGAAAAAATGGACCAGATCTTCAGCTTGTGTAAATCAGCATAGCTCCATGGATGTAATTGAGGCTGACTAACACCAGCTAAGGATGTGGCACAATAACTTATATTGAGTTTCCCTTCTCATCCGGAAAGTTGCTTGATTTCAGAAAGTCCCAGAGAAGAAATTTCTAATTACAAAAGTTACATTTATTTAACAATGTTACATTTGCCATATAATTTGATGGTAAAGAATAACCTGGTCACCTCTGGTTTCAGTGAACCTCTGCCTCAGACAAGACTGTCAGGGAGTTTATGTGGATTTTCTTTTTAATCCATTTGGTTCTTTGAAATGCCAGACAGCTTCTCTCGCCTGTTTAAATGACCTACCTCCAGTTTTCCTGAGAGAATTAATTGTCTCTGTAGTACATAAAGCAGACTCAAATGTTTTATAGCAAAAATAAATGTGAATGTTTACTGCAGGCACTTCTAGAAAATATGACATGAGCTAAAATGATGTACAGTTTGCTGAAGTCCATAGGCTTCCTGAGAAGAGGCCCTAAATGTTGGAGTCCAAGGGAAAGAAATGATCACAAAACTTAGTCTTACTCTAGGGTCACTGTAACTCTCACTGTATGATGAGAACAGTATTTTGGCAGCATATAAATAACTGTTAGCACTGTAGATAGAGAAAATTTAATTTCGGTAAAAATACACACAGAACATTAGATGTTACATCTGTCTTATTTTATCTAATCTAATTTATCTAGAGAAAGAGACAGCCTCAAGCCTTGCACTTACATATGGTGAGCAATAGATCAGGTTGCACCCCACTTCACACTCCCCCTATCCCATCCCCAGATATAGCTTACTCCTAATGGAAAGTCCTGTCTGTATGCTCAAAGGAAGGAGATCCATCCTCCCACTCCCTCTGCTGACCCAGGGTGAGGGGTACTACTCTAACCTGTTTCCCTTGGAGATGCTGGTAGCACTGGACAGCGTTAATATATGTATGTATTAATATATATGTCAATGGCCTACAGAGCGGGTTGAATTAATAGCTGCTGCTGCAAAAAGGCTCGTCTTTATCACCAGTAGCACAGCAATATCTCTCTACTGTTGCAACCAAGAACAATCTAATGAAGAGGTCAAGGGGAGGGTAATGCTGTTATTGTGATACTAACTTCTGTGTTAATATCATGGCTGCTGCTTCTGGGTTTGCAGGGTTCCACTGAAACCAGCAGTCAGCCCTAGTGTAACAGGAACTCTCGCGAAGAGAGTTTCTTCTAAAGAAATGTTCTACCATGAACTTGTATAAAACATGAATTCCAGAGAGAGACATCATATTTATTTCTACACATGGAAACAATCTGTAATAGACCAACTCTCCATTTTCCAAAGAAATTTGAAACAGGCGCTAGTCTGTCCCTTCTTAGGCTAGGAAATTCCCTTCCTTAGGCAGGTGGTGGGAAGATTGAAGTAGTCTTTTTGCCTCAGGGACCTATGTGAAAATCCAAGTTAATTCACATGAGTGAATGTGCTTAAAGTAACAACAGTGAGTAGAGCTCGGAAAACTGTTCAGCTGTTCCAGTTAAGGCTGGGTTTGGGGATATGTTCATGGCATGCACAAAGAGAAGTTAGATAAAAAACATAACATTCTCTTGCTGGAATGTAGCGCCACTTTATTTCTTACAAGTAAGAACAATAACACACAAGAACCCCAAAATAGACAGACAAAGCAGACTACTCCCTAAATCGAGAGACACACTACTTGCTCCACCTTGTTCTAGGCCGGCTTTTTCTAGACTGACTTCTGCCCCCAGATGGCACACTTCCCTACAGAACCCCCTAGCCACAAAGCAAGACCAGGAAATTCTCCCACTCTTAAAGTAATAGCTTGTAAATTCCGATATAGTTCTCAGTACACCACAGAGGTTTGTGACATTTTGTGAATAAGGAGGGATGGCATTAACATAACAGGGAAACTTTATAGTACTTTAAGGAAAGGAAACTCTGTCACAGCTCTAAAGAAATGCCCACTGTTTCCACAGTGCATGTGAGATGTCAATAAGAATTGCTTTGATTGATTGGTTTCTTTTCCTGGATGCTGACATTGACTGTGATGTTGATTTTTATCATTATTATTTTTATTTTATTATGTTTGACCCTTCTACCTATGCTGCAGGCAACATATTTAGATTTCTTCTTCTTTTTTTTTGTGGCTTTCAGGTTCAGGATATCTTTGTTGTCAGGAAAAAAAGTGAAGGGAAAATAAGTGTTGCATAGATTGCATGGGACAAGGGTGACAACTGAAAGTGAGGAGGTGAAATTGACCTCTGAAAGGAGCATTTAGAGCTAACTTGCAATAGCAAGTAAAGATCATAATGTGTTTGATTCTAAGAACAAGATAGGAAAAACTCAGGAGCCTTTATCAATTGGTCTGTATTCTAATAGCTCTTCCTCCTCAGAAATTCTTAGAGGCTCTCCAATCCCTTTTATGATGAGACAAATGTCAGGAGTACTCACCACAAGCATTTCCATGAAGGCTTTTTCTGTCCATCATTAAATATGATGTCTTCCTTTCTGGAACTGTACTGTAGGTTTGACGGATCCTCTACAATATTTGATCTCTACTTGCCTACTTCTAGCAAGTGCTGATTCACCTATTATACTGAATCTGTATGAGAATCAAAGCATCAATTGTTTCTAATGCTCCATAGAAACTCCCTTAGCTTTCACAAACATAAAACATTTCCCCAAACAGTATAAAAAGATGAAATTTCAATCTGAATCCTAAATTATGTATAACTTTCTCTTTGGTAATACTCTATTTGCTTCTCATACAGACTAGCGGGGCAGGAGAAAATATCTATAATGTTGAAGAAATTCTCCATAGATCTTTCCTTGTATTAGATAAAACAGCTTACAGCCAATCAGTTTTGCTAAGAAGATATCAAAATATTATATTTACTATTCCTACTTTCCAATTTTTTCTATAAGTGGAAAGTTTCCATTTATAGCCAAAACTTTCAGGTGAAAACATAATTACTCCAGAAATGAGCAAAATGCATTTAATTATTTTCTTTAAAAATATAAACTGTTAGGCTATGCAAAGCACAAAAAATAAAAATAATAATCAGCAGGCTCAAAAATGCTCATCACATTTCAGGATGATTAAAAATTCTTCCTTTAAATTAAATATAATTTGAATGCCTTTAAGCTATTTGGTGTTGCTGAAAATAAGTTGAGATGTAAAAACAATGAAAGACATAAGTCAATGCAGTAGGTTTTGAAATTTGGAGTTTTGTTTCAACATTTCTTTTGCTCTTAATAGCTGAAAGTACAACCCCTCTCTCTCTCTCAATTTAATCCATTTACTGGGGGGAGGGAGGGAAGAAAAACTAAGAACAAAAAGTTCCTTCATTTCCTAATTAAATATTATTCTCTTTATTCTTCTCCCCCCTCCCCTCCCAACTGTAAATCCTCTACACTATTTCATCTGTAGAGGATTCCAATAACTCTGGCTTAGTGGCCACATATAACATGCTGCAGAAAAGACAATGCAGGGTGTTATTTTTAAAAAGGAAAGCAACATTCAGACAACAAACATTGTACCTGTGAATGGTTTTGCCTTGGCCTTTTCAGGCCTACACCATTAATTCAATTCCAAGTACTTACATAACCATGGTGCAGTAAAGCATGTCCAATGTTGGAATTCCATAGTCCATTTGTTCAGGAAAACATTTTCACAATGTGTTATTGCTTAAATGTGTATATTCATTTTTATTATAAACTTGACACTGTAGTATTAATGACCTGATTGGTTCATCTTTTTGGCACTATTTGTTGTGTATGCAAAGCGCTTCAAACAAATGGATATAAGAATAAATCCGTCCATTCTCATGAAAGAGAACACTCTCCAGGGCCTTAGTTCTTCACCTGGTCCTGTTAGCTAGTGAAAACTCTCAGAAAGGTTTTCATTAAATAATCAAGCTCAGTTACCTATTTCTTCAAAATGTGTATGGCCTTATTAGAACAAAAAGACAAATATTTAAGACCAGTTCTGCAATTCTTACTCACATTGAGTAGTGTGAATAAAAATTATGAACAGTCTCATTGCTAGTCATGAGAGTAAATACTTCTCGATGTGAATTAAGGTCCAATTCAGTAGCCTTAAACTAAGACTACCCATAACATTGAATAAATGCAAAATGACTTATCCTCATTATAAATGTTATATACTAGTAATCGGAAAATTAAACCATTGGCCCAAACTCTGCAATGACCGCATGTTAACTCTCCATGCTAAATTCTGTTCTCAGTAACAGCTTTATAAATTAGGAATAATTTAGTGGAATTAAATCTGGACTACTGCCACTGAAATCAGTGGAATTACTCCTGAGTTATGCAGATTTAACTGAAAACAGAATTTGGAGCCATTACTCTGAGAAAACCCCACTGAAGTTCGTGAGTCAGTACAAAATGTGACCAATTACATTTTCAACTCTGTATTGAACTATCTGTTCTCTTCCCCCAAACTTTTCCTTCTTTCCTGAATTGATGTGTTTGGGGAAATGCTGTCAAAAACTTTAGTGATTATTGCTCTAGATTATGGAACACTTACATGGATGAGTACTCCTCTCTTTGATTTCAACAGGACTGCTCATATCTAAAAATGCTCACTAGGATCAGCGAAGTCTCCCTTATGATATTGCATCTCTTCATAACTACGTCCCCAAGGCACCAGGATGCATCCCAAAATCAAATATGATTTCACTACCTTGCGCAAACTAATTCAAGGTTAATTAGTTTTTCTTTTTTTATATACTTGCCATTTAAATGCAGCCAACCACAGTATGTTCCTTGATTCTACCAACCTTCATTTCATTACATACTTTCATTAAGTGAAAAAAATCTAGGTCCTGCATCCTGTGCCATGTGTACAATGCCTTTCAAATGAATAAAAAAGCAGTCCAATGTTTTATATCACAGTCTGTTGAAATCCGCTTTAGAAGCGGATCATGAAGATATTGCGGCTGATATCTGTCATACCAATATTATCCAACCTGTATATATGACTGAGCAATCAAATCCAATTTCAAGATGATAAATTACCTAACCTCTATTTTCTATCTCATATAAGCCCACAATTCTTCCAGTATTAGGTCTTCTTGATTGCTTGAACTTTAGTTGCACCCAGCCATACCCACTGTTAGAAGATCTTTGGCAAAAATCAATTTGCTACTTTTCAAAGGGTCTTTAAAAGTATTAAATGTCATTTGGCTTGTATAATCAAATGGTCACACTTTTGACCTTCACCCATTAACTTTTCCAAGGAAGATAAAGTATAAAAAAGGTTAAATCTGGCTTATAGAGCTATTATACCCTACCTCATGTAAATACCTGGGTTCCTGATATAGTAATATATACTAAAGGCTGTTGAATTATTTGACATTTGATTTGTCATATAATTGCAGATAAAGCATTATAATCCTCAAAAGGCATGTTGTATCAATTTTAGCTATTTTATAAGTGATTAGAAACCAATTTTAAAACAAGCACATAGGATTTTAAGCCCTATGTATTAAAAATCACTCCGTAAAAGGTGTTTGAAATCATAGTTAAAATAAATTTAATAATATAGTTTTCTCCCTAGGGGAAATTTGTCTGTGTTTGCATTTTCTAAACTGTTTTTGAAATATTTGTTTTTAAAAGGTGATTTTCCTCTTAGCTTATTTTGCAGAATGGGAAAAAATAAGCACCCAAGTATAAAATTAATCTTTGCTGCTTGACTTTTGAGTGTGTTCTAATTATTAGAGTGGACAAATAATCAGGACCTCAACTTTCTAGATAGGGATCTAGGGGCCTAATTTTAGGTGCACAGATTTGAAAATGTGGGCCTTATATAAATTAGGCAAATATACCAAAGATGATATCTAGCAGTGAGAGATTGAAATTGTGAAAATTGCTTTCCTATTGTGACTTTTTTCCCTCTTCCTTTTCACAATCTAATTTGAGTGGCATTGAGGCAACCTCATATCACAACCACAGATCTCTTAAAATGTAGGCCTCAACCTGACATTAGGATCCTAGTGCCATTGAAGTCAGTAGGACCCCAAATAAAGGTATTAGGTTTGTACTAACAGATTCTGATGCAGGATTAGGATATTAGTTTATTTTTCTTCTGACTGTGACCTAGAGGATTTTAGGTTTCTTTCCGTGAAGATCCTAAAAGCTTTATCTGATTACAACCTAATAAGTAATTTAGGTGTATAATTCAATAAACACAAAATTGATAAATGTATCAAGTAGGAAGCAGAGACTGCAAATGTTATGAGAGTTCATTTGGAAATTAGTAATTTCAGATTATATCAATTAATAAATATTTGTAAGTTTTGCTATCTAGACAGATAATGGAGATTCGTTAGCTTTGTTAAAGTAAGGCAATTTATTTGTTCACCCAGCAAAATGACCAAATAATTTAAGTTTAGCCTATTAAACTACATACTATAATTGCACATTGTGTGTGCAGTTTTATGGCAGAAGATGGAGTATTCTTTTTGCATTATCAGTCCTGATAATGCTACAAGGTAAAGGGGGCAAGATCATCAGATAGTGTAAATTGGTATTTTATACCAGCTGATATCTGGTCCGATGTCTGTGTCACCAGTAGAAAAAATATCTCTGTAATGGACAAAGCAACATAACCTGGATAAATAGATCCTACTCCCCTTTCTCCTTTTTGGAGCTCCATTGCTTTTCAGCTTATATATGTAAAATTATTTATGCAACCCTTATTTATTCAACTGTGTAATCTGAATATTATCAGTAAGGGTTCTTGAAGATATTTTTTGATCATTTGCTTCAGTCAGAGACATCAGTGTTGTTTTTTACTCATGCATAAATTCTTACATGCTATGTCTAATTGGGTTACAGAGCCATGCTGACTATAACAACAAAACTAAAAACAGAAACAATCACGCCTGGAACATTTAATGAAGATATTCCATGTTTAAATGTGTCTCTGCATCTGCCTGGAAGAAAACAGTCTTTTAAATGTCTAATTTTAAGGGTGAATTTTTCCTTTTTGTACACTGGTGAAGAGTGCCACCTAGCAATAAAACTATTGTGGTTCGGTTGTGTGTGATGTAATGGCAGGATTTCATGAATCTGTAGAAAGAGCATGAGCCACTAGTGATGTTGGGACAGCTGTTGCTTTCTGGAGATGCAGCGTAGTTATAGCCATTTTGGTCCCAGGATATTGGACACACACAAGATGGGTGAGGTAATTATATTTTATTAGACAAATTTCTGTTGGTGAGAGAGACAAGCTTCGGAGCCACACAGAGCTCTTCTGCAGGTCTGGGAAAAGTACTCCGAGTGTGACAGCTAAATGCAAGGTGGAAAATATTTTTTAAACTACTTTTGCTAAGCAATCTGTTCCATTTTTCATTTAGCTGCGAAGCTCAGAGTACCTTTTTCCAGACCTGAAGAAGAGCTCTGTGTGGCTCAGAAGCTTGTTTCTCTTACCAACAGAAGTTGGTCCAGTAGAAGTTCTCACACACCTTGGCTCTTCTGGAGAAACATTACTGTAGAAATGTAACACCAACAGACTCTAGTCGTCAGCAGGCAGGATCAAACCAGCCTGGGGCCTCTGGAGCTTAATTCATGAGCCTCTACCACATGAGCTAAAAGCCAACGCGCTCCCTCTCTCTCTCTCTCTCTCTCTCTCTCTCTCTCTGCCATTAGATGGGACAAAACACCACACCCAGAAGGTGTGTGGGTTAAATACTTCCTCTAGCTGAGGAAGCACGTCCTGTGCTTCAGAGTTTTCCCAGTTGAATCCAGGATGAGCCCCCACAGACCCTGGTTGTTGATGGGCGGGATCGAACCTGGGATCTCCGAAGCTTAGTGCATGAGCCTTTCCCGCTTGAGCTAAAAACCAACTGGCTGTTAGCTAAGGCTGTAGAGCAGATTCATTATCTCTCTCTAAGTGGTCTCGTGCCACTAAATGGGGCAGCACACCACACCCTGGAGCAATGTGGGTTACAGAAACACTATAGAAATATGTCTTTAAGGGTGCTCATTGAAGTCAATCTGTTCCCAGTGAAGTCAATGGGAGTTTTACCATTGACTTTAATGAAAGCAGAGTAAGACCAGCGATGAATGCTTTTGAAAATCCTGCCTACCATTGACTCCAGTGGGAACATAGACCAGTGGTGAGTGCTTTTGAAAACTCAACACTGTATGTTTTGGCTAAATGACTTTTCTCTGTTTCTCAATGGACACCAAAGAAGCCAGGATGTTTGGGTATAGACTTAGATTACTTTGATTTATTTAAAATATATTAGTTCAAATGTACGAGAGGACTAAAGTGCAAGAATTCAACTGAGAATGGAGGTCAGAGAGGATGTGAATGTGGCTATACTAAATGACTTGTATATACAAAGTCTTGTCCACAAGCTACTACAGAGTTGGGAGGAAAGATAAGGAGTCATGAAAAAGATTCTTCAGATTCCCCATACAGGAGAAGAAAATATTTTATCAAAATGTCAAAAGACAAACACAAACCTGTTGTTAGGTCTAATTTAAATAGGAAGTCTCTGACACAGTCTATCCTCTGATGTATCCACTAGTGTCACAAGCCCTGTGAAGAGATGATTAACGTTTTCACTGTTGCAATACACTGTAGCTGGTAGTTTGTCAGCTGAGGGGGGTGGAGGGGAAAGGATCACAGCACCTTGAGGATTTTGCCCTTTAATCTTTACATAGAAAGAAAATGTGCTGTGTAACTGCAACAGTGAAGAAAAATGACCAAGGGGTAATGGTCTGTTGGTGATGAACGGAGAAACATGTTTTTTCCCTCTGGGTTTTCCTTGGTATTCTAATAAGTCTAGAATTTGGATTCCTTTCTTGCTCCCCATACTATCTAACATATGCATCAACTATTAATCTAAAAGAGAAACCTACACTACAATAGATCTGTTTGTTGTTGTGTGTGCTGTTTTTTGTAAGTAGAAGAGTAATCCTTGAGTGGACAGATAATTTCTTCCAATATTTTCAGATATGAAAATGCACTAATCTTGATTAGGTGCTTCAGTAAAACACTCCACATGATGTAGTATTCTGGTGTTGGAAACATATTGTGCACTTTTTGATTTTAAGAAGTTTCAAGTGGTAAGACATGTTTCGGTAGAGACTATACAAGTGCTACCTTCCACTTTGCAAGGCAAATTTTCAGCATACAGGCTGATATATATCACAGGGTTATCAAATCTAAGGAAACATTGAATTCAAATGCCCCATTCTTCAGAAATAGACTGCAACAGACTGACTATTAAACTATCACCAACATGTTTTCTTTCAGTAAAAAGGCAACTGATGTATCTTAAAGTTGTGGCCATAATTACCAAACAAACACATCCAAAATTAACCCCTAAACTCAAGTCTCAGGATAAGTGGGTGTCCGACTACTTTTTTTTTTTTAAGGTAAAACTTTTTTTTTTTAATAATTACTTTTTTAAAAAGGCACTGCTTTATTGAAATGATTCTCTACATGGAGCAGTACTGCAATTTTACAAAAAGTCCCAATCCTGCGTCAGAATCTTCTAGCACAGCATATTTCAATAGTTTGGAATTGCATCATCTGTATGTTTCTGCTATGTTCCCCCCCCCACACACACACACACTCACACTCTGCTATGTTCCACACACCCCACCCCACGAGGGCCAATTTACAACCATAATATATGCAAATGATTCAGCAATGCATAACCATTATAATTTCAAATGAGTTTTAAATCTACATGTATAGACCAATTTTTAAATGGTGGTTTAAAGGTTAGAACAACAAATAAGTCCTATTAGTTATAACTTATTAATGTAATGAAAGAATACTATTGTATAAGAGGCCATCTTTATTTGTGTTACAACAGGCAAATTTGCATTTTAAGAGAACACCCCCAAGGATATGAGTATAATTCTCCTAGATATGTATGAAACCACATTCATTAAACAACAGCTCTGGATTGATTGAGTGTCAGTTCAGGTTTCACTGCTCTTGAGAAAATCTACTTGACCTTGTATTGAAAGATTTGAAGAAGATCATACTACTAGCGCCAAACATTATGGCAGAGCAACTCTTGTGTGGCATTCAGCATCTTGTAAAATGAAACCCCAAAAGCAGCAGTTTAGAGTGTGACTCTTTGTCACTTTTTGTGTGTGTGCATTAGTCGTTATTGTCAATATAGCATGAGAAACAAACATAATCTCTTTTTTTTTAAATAACTCCCTCTGAGTTTTGTGACTTGCTTCCCACACACACACGGTATTGAAAATGTAATTCAGGGATCGGCAATGTTTGGCACGCAGCCTGTCAGGGAAATCCGCTGGCGGGCTGGGACAGTTTGTTTACCTGCAACGTCCGCAGGTTCGGCCGTTTGCAGCTCCCACTGGCTGCGGTTCACCAGCTGCAGGAAAATGGGGGCTGCAGGAAAATATATTTCATTTACTTCCTGGAATTCCAATGTACATAATAATTTGATGTAGCTCTTGATCTGGTGTTCCTTGTCCCTGGAATAATTTCAGAGCTTCAGTTCCCATAGCTGTATAATACAGTTTTCTTATGTAGCTGCTAATTTTTGTAGCCTGTTCTCTGTTGAGACAAGCTGTTTTTCCTTTTCTTCAAAAACAGCTCATGATTTGATGGGCAAACTGCCAGAAATTGTTAATCCAAATGGACATGTAAACTCAAACAGGAAAAAAAACAAAACCCTGCATCACTAATTAATCTATTTTATTTACAACCTGAAAGTTTAAAATCTCAGTTTTAAACAGTATAATATTCAGTAACAGGAAAGAAAGACTTCAAGTTCTGGCTAAGTTTTCCAGCTTGCTTTTCATATGTACTTAAAACAGTTTTTTGAACGTTGAATTTTGCTTTTACATCTTTGAGAGAAGCAAGTGCATGAAATAATCTAATCATTTATATATAAATATATTTTAATGGTGTCCATCATCATGGTTTCCAAAATTTGAAGGGTCCACACGAGATCTATTTTTCTCCCCTTTCTCTCTGTCTCCACCATTCACCAGGGCTTTTTCCTAAAGGTGGTGGTGTGAGATGGCTATGTCAAAGAAACAGGTTTTTCATTTTTCTGTGAAGGCCATGGGGTTCATTCTGATCTTTTCTAGGGTTCTAGGCCATTCGTTAATAAAGATCTCTCTCCTGCAAACATGAATCACATTCTTGTGGTTGATGGGTCTATTGTGTCAGTTCAATGTAATTGTCGTGGGAGACCTTGACCATGAAAGGGGAGCTGGTCCCTTAGGAATATTAGGCCAGTGCCATGGAGATCTTTAAAGACAAAAACTAAAACCCTTGAATTTGTCAGTTTTCAGCAGGAAGCTTGTGAGGGAACAGAGTACCGGCGTGATGTGCTCTCAGCACCCGGTGTTACTGAGCACATCAGCTGCACCAAACCTGGTTGAAAATGCAGAAAAAAAATAACATTTTCAATATTTTTTACCAAAAATGTTATGTCAAAATTTAGAACATTCGAAACATGTTGACTACTCTGTACATTGGGTGAACAATGGCAACAGTTTTGTTGTTGTTGCTGAAATGTCAAAAATGTTCAACCATCTCTATTCCTAGGTCTTTCTGAGTTGTAGTGATCTGGAATCTGACATGGAAGGTGATGTTGTGTTAGCAGACCTAGTCCTTCTTATGGCTCCTTAAGCTGTTTAGTATGGGTGTGACACTTCTATGAGAAGTAGGTTGATATTTCTTTAGAGTAGAAGGTTCTGGGTTCTGGAACTGACTGGAGGCATTGCAGGTTACTAAGGCAATTTATGGTCAGGAATAGTTCCATGAGGTATGATTGAGCTGCTATTATGATGCAGGAGAGGTTTTTCCTCTGCTTCCTGCACAACCAGAGCATAATCCCGCAAAGATTCTTTGTACTAGACCCTGTCTTTTTTGGGCCTTTTTGCACCATTGATGGTCATGTTGTCTTCCTTCCAGCTATCTCTTTTGCCAGTTTTCAGCAAACTATAGAGATCTATAGGAGAAAATGGATACTTTCATATCAATGTTAATAGTTGGAGTTGGAGTGCTCATCCTGACTCATTAGATCTATTCCATGCCTTTGTGGTTTAGTGAAATTGCTTGCAACCACCTTTTGAAATTTGACTAGGTCCATTGTCTTCTAGGAGTGGACCAGTATGTTTTCTGCTTCTGTCTTGGAGACTGGGATGATTCTGATTTTGGGACTGTAGTTAGTCCAGCACTGGAGAGTGTTTGTGATCCCTAAATTCATGTTCAGTCTGAAGGTCTGGAAATTATTACTTCAGACTATAAGGGTGGAAAGCATGGAGAGGAAGCTTTGGATCATTGCATCAGATGTGTTGTCAACATGGATGTCAACATCTTCTTCCAGGAAAAAATGCCTCAAGGTAATCAACATCTCCGCTCCTTTAGGAAACCTTTACTTTGGGGAATACTATAGTTTAGTATGATGCACCTGCTGTGATTCTCTGAGGCTTTACAGAGAAATTGGATGACCTGGAGGATTTTGCCTCAGAGTGATCTCCGTTGTTTGAGGCTGGACTGAAATAGGCTAGCTATTTCCTCTCTATCCTTGTCTTCTATCAGTCTAGGTGTGTGGTGAGATGTGGAGGACAAGATGTACTAGCACTGGGCCTGTTGAATCATCCACCCAAGTTTTTATGATACAGGCTAGACTAAGGACCTTTCTTGAGATGATGTTTTCTGATCACTCACTTAAACTGGTGTTTTGTCTTCACCTGTTGTATGACTCTGGGAAGTAGCTGTTGTACGATTGCATTTGATTGGCCATAGTGAACAGCTTCCTAGACTACCATCATGGCTTATGTTTATTGTGGGTATTTCATCTAGGTAAATCTTGGATTATGGAGGAGAAGTGTGTGAGAGTTGGGTGGTGGTTGGGGGAGATCTGGGGATTCACTGGATGGTCAGGCCATGATAGCTAGGCTCAACACTGCCCTGTGCAATTGTAAGGTACAAAACTGGTGAAGCACCACTCCAGCATGGTAGAACGTTTGCTTGCATTTCGAAAACAGGGTTGGTTGCAATGCAACTAGGAAGCTCTGGAAAACATTCTCTAAGGCAGCATCCTTTCTGATACTCTCTCGGGGGTGCTGTTGCTCTGCACCATCCTTTGTTATGGAAGACACAGTCTGGCCCTTTTGTTGCACAGGCTTATTCTGTGCACAATTACAATTTCCTGTTCATTGCAACTATCTGACTGAATTTCCTATGAATTAACTGTTAAGTAATACAGTGTTCTATCATTATTAGCGTTCTTATGAACTCCTATTCTTTACATACTTTTAGCAACCGGTGTCAGAGATTTTTGCTCTTCCCTTCATGCTATTAAGTGATATAAGTTGGAGAGTTGATTAAATTTTCCTTGCTGTTATGGCACAATCAAACTGCTGGTATCTGCCAGCTGGCCCAATTGCTCATAGATTATAAAACATTAGAAACACCTGACTCGGAAGCCACTGACTATTTAAGGGAAAAGGGAATCCATTTCTTTAGTATATCATAAATGGTGTGGGTATGTTTCCCACAAAGCTTGCACTTATGTGATAGTGGTTCACTAAATGTTTGTATCTGGTTTAGTAAATTGTTGGATAATAGCAATCAGGAGTCTGACTGGTTGAATAATGAGATTCTGATGACTACTAGCCTCCTGATAAGTGCTTCCAAGGCATTAAAAGCTGGAAGATTCACAACACATTAAGAAAAAGCTTGAATGAAGAGCCCCTTGGTGCTTAAAAATTGAGGTAATTGTGGTTTATAGCTATTCATACCATGAGGTGAGGCTTTGAGTTTGTCTTTTAGACTGTAAGCTCCTGAGAACAGGGATCGTCTTTTTATTTGTGTCCTCATTGCTGATGGTTAACAAATAAATAATGATGACAGGAATGGAGCCTAAGGCATAATGATGTTCTATCCTGGCAAGACATTGCTGCAGAGGAAAATACATTTAGCCTTAGTTATACAACCAACCCAGAGACCATTATTGGAACAGTCTCTTGCATATTGGTTGCTCCAAGATTTTATTGATATCCTGCCAGCCCTCTGTAGCCAATAGATACTTTAATACAAATGTTTCCTTTTGGGCATGAGGTTATTACTGTACCACACCATTCATTTGATTAGAATAACATTTGAACTCTGTTTAAAATACCTTATCTTAAATTATTTTAACATTACATATCAATCCCTCAGCTTTAGTTCAGCCACTCTCCTTTCTTCGAACAGAATGAATCACTAATACATTACACAAATTGTACTCTTTATTTTATTCCTCAGACTACGATATCCATTCTGGTTTTATATCCCCCGTTTCCATAATTTGCCTTGTCACTAAACTTCCAGATTGTGATGAGGCTATTAAGAGCTAATTTCCTGTACAGTAATCTTTTTTAAAGACAACTGCCTTTATATGAATTTTTTAATGCTTCTGTCTTCATTCATTTCTAAACTGTACATCTTCATATTGCACATCTCATTTAAGCACCACACTGCACTGTGATTAAATAAACAGGAAATGGGAACTGAGACACAAACTAGACTAGAGGGATCACTGATGGGAAAAGCTAGTGTAATAATTGTGCTCAAACTTTAACCTTTGTCATTAAAGTGATTTCAGGCTTCCTAATTCAGTGGGAGGGAGAGCTTAATGCAGTCCGATTATGAACCACCATTGTTTACAAAGAACTCAGTGTCAGCTGCTTTATGAACTCGAGAAGCCTTGCTGATGTGGCAGCAGATGAGTTTAGTAGAGTTTAATTAACTTGAAAAAAATTACATTCTGTTTTATGAGATTATTAAATTAATATAATTACTATTTAACTCACTTTAAATTCAAAAACTAAGAATAATAAAAGCAAGCAGACTGATGACTACTGCCTTACCCATTGAATTAATGATGTGATGTTAATCAGATTGGTGAAGGGATATCAGCAATAGGAATTATTGCTGCAAAAAAGGATATCAGGTATGAGCTAATGAGCAATGAGGTATATCAATTTCTTTGTTCAATAGAGGCATTTTAAAATTTCAGAAATAAATTGTATAACTTCTGGTTTTAGGCACATATTTTTCAATGTTGTTCTGTCATGTTGTTGCTGTTCTTGTTATTTAGAATCATGGAATATCATATGAACTATCAAATGAGCCTCCCCTCTCCATTCTGACTTCCCATCTCCATTTGTCGCAGTATTCTTATTTCAAAAAACAACTACAAAATTTAGGTATAGGATTAATTTTTTAAAAGTGATTTAAGCACATAGACCAGATTTTTAAGGATATTCAGGCATTTCTGCACTCAGTGTTGTTCCACCTAACTGATTTAGGAGCCTAAATCTCATTTCCAAAAGTGTTTTAGGCACTTAGGAGCATAAATCCATTGACAGTTGATGAGATTAAGGCTTCTGCATAACTAAATCCCTTTTGATAACGAGATTTAAGCTTCTAAATCAGCTAAGTGTTGCAGCACTAAATACCACAATGGCTAAATACCTTTGAAAACCTGGGGCTTAGGAGCCTAAGTCTCATTGAAATCAACAGGACTTAGGCCTCTAAGCGCCTATGCAGGGGAGAAAGTAACTTAAAGGAGTTACCAGTACACCAGAGTCCTGAGCGGGCATGGCCTCAACCAGAAGAGGTGTGGCCTCAATGGGAAGAGGCGGGGCCTTTCAAGATTTAAAGGCCCTGGAGCTCCGGGCCCTTTAAATCACTGCGGGGTGGCAGGGTTCAGGCTAGGGCTGGGGTGGCAGTGGCAGGGCTCCGGCGGTGATTTAAAGGGCCCGGGGCTCCAGCCGTTGTGGGGAGCCCTGGGCCCTTTAAATCACCGCCGGAGCCCCACTGCCAGAGCTCCGGTGGGGCTTTAAAGGGGCTGGGGCTCCCTGCAGCAGCTGGAGCCCTGGGCCCTTTAAATTACCACCAGAGAAGCCGGTCCAATCTGGCACGGCGTACCGGCTCTTGCCGGTATGCAGTACCGTACCATACTGGCTTACTTTCACCTCTGTGCCTATGTCACATTTCAAAATGGGATCTAGACACTTGTATTTTGCTTCCCATCTTCTGTGTTAAAAAGAAGGGAAGGGGATAACAGTTTAGTAATCATAAACAAACAGCCAAGATTCAAAGACCAAGGAAAGAGGCTACTTTTTCAGGAGACATGGGATATGGGCTCTTGTTTGGTCAGAAAGGACTGTGCATTCTACAATATTAACTCACAGTTAAATCTGAACATCTTTCTATTCTTTGTGAGTGTGAACCAAGTCCTGGTCCAGGGCAAAGCCTGTTAGCTGTTAACCTAGTACCTGCCTCTCTACTGGATATGAAATATAGGGGCCTACATCCTCTTCTTCAGTCACAGCAGGGCAACTCTTCCCTTTATCATGTTAACAAAAGATGGATTTTGGCCATATGTTCATGAATGTACTGCAGATTCTTCAGGTACATGGAAACCTGAGTGTTTCTCCAGATGGGTTCCTAGCTGGCAGCTCTGGATATTAAGTACATAACTTTCAAAAAAGTTCTCAGCATAGGATTAATTCTGCTCCTATTGAAGTCAAAGGATGTTATATCATTGACGTGACTTGGAGCAGAGTTAGGCAAATGTGAGCACTTCTGAAAATCCCATCTTTAAAGTTTAAATGTACTAGTCCAATACACTGAGAATTAGTTGCTTCTCTCCCCCACAACCTGCCCATACTCTGTTTCCTCAAGGTATTTTTTGAAATACTTACTTTACAGGATTTCAATATTTCAGTTCATTAAACTATGCCTTAGTCATGGCATTATCCTTCATAATTGTTCTGATGCTACAGCTGGAGTCCACCAAAAGCTTAACACACTGATCAGAGCTAATCTATTTTTTTTTTAATGTTGACTTGGTCTATCAGCCTATAATTTTCATGCTGTATCATCTGCCTAGTGCTGTAATTATGTTTCTACCCATTTTCCTGTGACTACTAATACTAGACCTGCCAAAAGAGAACTGAGAGATACAAAATTACTGTTACTGAAATCAAAGAATGTAAATTATAGATTTATAGAAAGATAAAACTGATAAAAGAAACTTAAGCAGGGAAAAATCAAGTGGAAAATAGAATGACGCAAGACAATAGCAAAGTGAAAATTATAGAGGCAAAAGATAAAATATTGATACCATTTAAATTAAAGTTGTGAAAGGCATCAAGATACATTTCTTTAATGGCACAAAAACTGGATATTTCCTCTTTTAAACTCAGCCAGATAGATCTGTGGCACTGTGTTCATGCAGATCAAATTGGCATATTCACAAGAGGGAAGTTATTCAAAGGAAAGAGGAATAGAGAAAATGTTTTATAAACTGTGATACAGAGGTCACTTCACAGGTATTCATCCTCTCTCTCTCTCTCTCTCTCTCTCAGTCTCTCTCTCTGTATATATATTTATATTTGTAGGACTGTAGAATCTCTTCAAGAGGGGCTATAAATTAGAAAACGTAGTAACTCTAATATTCTCTTTGTTTTTATGTATTGTCAGAACTCACACTGACAATAGTTGCTGGAGAAGTTAGTTCATTTTGTGTTCACTAAAAAATCCTTCTTGGAGCTATGTCATTTAATCACCTATTTGCAACAGATTTGCAGTATGATTTACTCACTGCTTATTAGCAGGTGCTACAACCCATTGAACAAATATTATGGAGTTGCATTTGGTGATTACAACTGGTTTAAGACGTTCTGTAAAAATATGGTGCTGGTGAAGTATCTGAAAGCTTTAAAATGCTTGATTGTTAAACTGCATAAGAAGGAAGTAGTGGTAATTTGAGGTAGGAGAAGAAACACTATTATGGTAACCTTCTTATTAAGCCAATACAGGCTTCTCAACAGGAAGGTGGAACAGTCAATAGGTTCACAAGGTTTGATAAGCACTGTGGCCCTGCATGTGTATGCACACAGAGCATAATAATTCAAGTATGAATGGGATGCAGGACCTACTTTAACCCTCATGTCACAATTACAAGGGGATCCCCTCATAATCCTTCTGTATGGACCCCTCTGGTGACAGGTAGAGCCCTGCATGGATACAAAATTTATATCTGTGGATATAAAGTGGAAATCCATGGAACTGCAGGACTCTGCCGGGAACCTCAGTGATGAAAGCCGCAGCATGTCGGGCTGCTGCTTACAGGAGCCAGTGCCCCATGCGGGCAGCTTCTCTGGCATGGCTGTACTGCCCCCAGCCCTGCCCACTAGGCAGAGCACCAGGCTTCCCGGCAGCTGTCCCTGGTTGCATTAGTCTGTGCAAGCAACTTTCACACTCCCAGACAGGGGTATCTTCCATGCAGCAGTTTACGTCTCCTGTCTACCAGTATTTTCTGCAGTAGGGGTAACAGAGATGGGAATAAACCAATGACAAAGCTGCTAAATATGTCAGGCCAAGATCTATAGGTCTGGTCAGGTCTTATCTGCAAATCACTAGTCTATAGATGCCTTCCAGGTCACGCCTCGTCTCACTCTGAAATAAACAGGATGAAATTCAGTA
The DNA here is from genome assembly GCF_016161935.1 of Mauremys reevesii. Lineage (NCBI taxonomy): Eukaryota > Metazoa > Chordata > Testudines > Geoemydidae > Mauremys > Mauremys reevesii. The sequence goes on along the minus strand of NC_052631.1, from coordinate 40,106,402 downwards.
AGGACAAATGCAAAATACTACACTTAGGAAGGAACAATCAATTGCTCAAGTACAAAATGGGAAATGACTGCCTAGGAAGGAGAACTTCAGGAAAGGATCAGAGGGTTAAAGTGCATCACAAACGAAATGAGTCAACAGTGTAATACTGTTGCAAAAAAAAAAAAGTGAACATCATTCTGGGATGTATTGGCAGGAGTGTTGTAAGCAAGACATGAGAAGTACTTCTTCCACTTTAGTCAGCACTTGTAAGGCTTCAATTGGAGTACTGTGTCTAGTTCTGTGAATCATACTTTGGACAGTTTGAAGAAAGTCCAGAGGGGAGAGGAAAAGAACGAACAAACAAACAAACAAACAAAAAAACTGAGAAGGGACATGATAAGAGTTTTCAAGTACATAAAAGGTTGTTATAAGGAGGAGGGAGAAAAAATGTTCATGTTTCCACTGAGGACAGGACAAGAAGTAATGGGCTTAAATTGCAGCAAGAGAGATTTAAGTTGGACATAAGGGAAATTTTTCTAACTGTAAAGGATGTTAAGCATGGTAACAGATTACATTGGGAGGCTGTGGTACCTCTGACACTGGAGGTGTTTAAGAACAGGTTAGACAAACACCTGCCATGGATGGTCTAGAACAGTGGTGGGCAACCTGTGGCCCATGCCGCTTCCTGCAGCTCCCATTGGCTGGGAATGGTGAACCGCAGCCACTGAGAGATGTGGGCAGCCGTGCCCGTGGACGGTCAATGTAAACAATGTCTCAAAGCCCACCAGCAGATTACCCTGATGGGCTGCAAATTGCCCACCACTGGTCTAGAAAATACTTAGTCCTGCCTCAGAGCAGGAGATTGGTTTAGATGACCTCTTGAGGTCCTTTTCAGTCCTACATTTCTATGATTGAGATTCTTTTAATGCAGTTGAGCTTGAGGGAATCAAAACCATGATTCACAGATATTTGCAAGGTTTTTATACTGCAAGGGAACATCTCATCCTGCAATAGTACAGTACCCTTACACTGCCAGATGATGAAATGAAAATAGAAAGTGTAAGATCAATTATTTAATTCACCCAAGAATTGGAGCACATTAAATTTTGTGACTCCTAAAATGTGCTGAAATAATGGCTTTAGACAAAGGACTATATCATTCTAAATGGTAGATGGTATGACAGAGTGCTGGGAGCTACCAAGTGACTCAGCACTCTGATCACATATGCATCAATCAGCTTCCCAGGAGAAGGCTGACTGGGGATGTGCAAGCTAATTGGCTGATCAGGCTGGGAGGATGGATGAACCAATTAGTTCTTCAGCTGAGGGGCATAAGAAAGACACAGGAAGGAAGACTGTGGAGAGGGAGTGGGAGTAAGAGTAATCAGGGCTAGCTGAACCTACTGCGTGCAGAGATCACAAGGAAGGGGGACATCTATTCCTCCCCAGCCCTATAGCAAAGGGCTAAAGGTAGAAAAGCACTATATATTATAGTGCCTCATGGGACTGTATTGGTGTTGGTAATAGAAATGAAATTACCACTCAATGGACAGAGTCTAAGGATGGGGATGGAGCACCTAAAGACTGGGATGGAGCATCTGCAGCATCTAAGGACGGGGATGGAACATGCCCTGTTACAGATGGCAAGGTGAAATAGCAAAAGAGAATTGAATTGTATGAGTTAGTTTTGAGTGTGCTTCTGATAGAAAATGTGTGTTTGGGAATTAGTTATTTCTGAGTGCTCTTGTTCTTGAAAATAAACAAAATGCCACCACACAACCATCCACACAGTTACAAGCTTGCTAACTTTTAACCTGGTACTTTACTGCTGTAAACAGCCACCTCCACCTGCTGGCTGAGCACTAACAGCAGCAAAAACTTCACATACTCCCTAAAACTCTAAGTGCCTTGTTTGCCTGACAAATTATGTGGTGAATCATCTTTTTACTCCAGTCATATTAACAGTCACTCCCATGTTTGAAAGAAGACATTTGTAAAGAATAGGATCTTAATCAACTTTATCATCCTTAAGACAGAGTTTGATAGTTTTCACAGAGGGACACTGTGGAATATTGCAGAAGCTGTGGGATGCCAGACAAGCTGATCAACATAATGAGGAGTTTATATAATGGAAGTAGATGCTCAGTAAAATCGGATACAGGTTTTGGTGAGTGGTTTAATATTGTGACTGGATTTAGACAAGGGTGTGTGTTATCATCAATCCTCTTTTTGCAGTAGCAATAGACTGGATGATGAAGCAGGCAACAAAAGGCATTTTGGACCTTGCAAAATAGGCTAGCTGGAGTTGAGTTACATGACCTTGACTTTGCTGATGACATTGCATTACTAAATATGACATGGATTTGAATGAATGCCCTTGCCTAGGGGTAAGATCAGGAATCAGCAAAAATTGGAATGAAAGTAAATGCAGAGAAAACCAATATTATGAAGGCAGGAAACTGGACAACCAATACAAAGATGTATGTGGCTAGAAAATAAATGGAATAGGAAGAAGAGTTCTCCTATCTAGGGAGTGCGATGGTATTTGAAGATGGCTGCAAGAAAGATATTCATACAAGATTAGGAAAAGCAAACACCACTTTTGGAAGGATGAACAATGTCCGGTCAAACAGAGGTCTCTGTGACTGCACTGAACATATTACTGTGTGGAGCAGAGACTTTGCCAATGACCGTAGTTAACAAAAAGAGATTGGAGTCTTCCTGTCACAGATAGCTGAGGAAGATACTACAGATTTCATGGAAAAAAGGAAATAGAAGTAAGGGAGCTGACAGATCAGGACATGTTAGAAATATCATAAAAGAAAGAGAGGTCAAGTGGTTAGGACATGTATGCTGTGTGGGAGATGTGCTAAGCAGGCACTGAGTCGAGTACCCAACAGAAGAAAGAAAAAAAGAGGAAGGCCAAGGAAGAATTGGCAGAAGACAATAATGGAGGATTATTAAATACACTGGCATCATCGAGGAAGTACCACAACTAGCGAGTGACCATAGTCAATGAAAGAAGTGGACTACCTGATTTGTCAGTAGCATAGGATGAACTACGATCTAGGGTAAGCAGCAGAAGGATAGTAAGCCTTTGCAGTGGGATTGGTCTGGAGGAGGGAGGGTGTGTCCTAAGCTATCAGGTATCTTCTCATAGGGATATTTTTAGAAAATGCATGCAGTTATGTGCATTCCAAAGGCACACTTGCTCCTCATTAGAAGACTTTTGAAGAGTCAGATCAGCTTAGCCAAGCACAGAAAGAAGGGTGAACTCCGCCAGAAGCAGGGATATGCTCCCTCACATCCTCGTCTATGCTAATACTGGCCACTCTGTGAACTCTTGACCAAATGTATCTCCTTCACTGTGTTGCTTGGCCCAGTCTCTGGAGGACACAATTATCTCCGTATTTGGGAGTTCTGTTCTGCGCTCCCTTACTCAGACTAAATTCCCATTAAATTTAGCACAGGTGCAAAGTAGTTCTAAATTCTCAGCTCTCTGATGTTGGAGAAAAACTTAGTTCTCACTTTTTGGTTGGGTGCAGCAGAGTCAGATACTTTATTTTCTCTTTAAAATTGAATAGAGGGAGGGAGTGCCCCAGTCCCAGGCAGGTCTTTCCACAGGTAGACAATTACAGCAAGCATTTATACTTTTTGTTACATACAATAATAAGCAACAGCTGCATTTTGTTTATACATAGGCCATGTTGATATCTTATTTTTCTCACTTCTATTTAGACGCCAGTCTACATTCCTCATTATCGACACAAGATTGCAACAACTTCTCACACAGTTCTTTCCCACTCGCCTCACACAATCCTCGCTTCTATCTCGCATTAGTAGGGTTACAGCTAGCCTAACTCTTGCTAACAGAGACTGTCATGCATTAAGATCCCCTACAAATCCCTGTCAGTTCTTTCTCTACTTCCACACTGACAAAGGTGATGGATGGCATGCTGTAGTGAGGCGCAGCCATCCACAGGGCTGTTGGACATATGTGAAACCCCACAGTACATCAGTAGCAAAAGCGGTCAAGGATGTGAGTCACAAAAAAGGCAAAAGGAGCAGGAAACAAACAAACAAAAGACCTCCCAAGACTTGATGATTTTTATCCTTGGCTAAACTGGAAATATCCCCAAAGGGAAAAATAATCCTGGAAAGTGAGAGAACAGTTTCTGACAAATGCAGAGGTGAAGCAGTTCCCTGGCAGAGAGTCGCTTATTGCAAAAAGATGAGCCGGCAGAGTTTAGTAGGGTAATATTTTCAGCCTCTTCTTGGGAACTGTGTTATCAACCCTGGCAAATGGTCTGATATATTTTTGTGGAAGTTAGTTATTGCAGAGTGAATATTGTGCCATAAACATAGGTAACAAAGCAGCACTGTGGGTACACTTAGGGGCAGGATAGCTCAGTGGTTTGAGCATTGGCCTGCTAAACCCAGGGTTGTGAGTTCAATCCTCGAGGGGGCCACTTAGGAATCTGGGGTAAAAATTGGTCCTGCTAGTGAAGGCAGGGGGCTGGACTCAATGACCTTTTGAGGTCCCTTCCAGTTCTAGGAAATTGGTATAGCTCCAATTATTACTTTTATTACCTTTTTATTACACTAAAAGGGCAGCAGCATTCTATACAAATAAAATAACAAAAAAACCACATTACTACCCATATGATCATTTAGATAGACAACCATCCAACCCACTTTACAACTCCCAAGTTATACACCTGCTTCTATTAGATTTAGCAAAATGCTGCATTCTGGCTGCAATTGGGTTGCTTGCCTATGTTCATGCAGTAAGTGCCACTGGCTAGAGAACCTTAAAGACTAACAGATTTATTTGGGCATAAGCTTTCATGGGTAAAAACCCCTGCTTCAGATGCATGGAGTTTTTCACTCCATGCATCTGAAGAAGTGGGGGGTTTTACCCACGAAAGCTTATGCCCAAATAAATCTGTTAGTCTTTAAGGTACCACCAGACTCCTTGTCGTTGTTTTTTTTTTTGTGGATACAGACTAACACGTCTACCCCTCTGATACTGGTTATAAAGGATAAAACATATACACAGAAATCTAAGGCTGAGATTTTCCAAGGAGATTAAGGGAGTTAGATGGCCAACTGCCAAGGAATGAGAAGTGGGTGTCCAAATCCCTTAATCCCAGGCTAAATCATTTAGTGGAAGCTGTTAAATATCTTTGGCTCTTTTCAGACTATGCTTATGATATGTTGTTCAGCATGGGCATCTCAGCACTAAAAGTTGGAGTTGCTTAATGTTATCCTTGAAACTGCAAGATGCTGAGCACCTGTTGCAGTCTGCAAGTGGCTCAAAACTCCCATTGATTTAAATGAAGAGTTAAGGAAGCCGAGCGCTTGCAAGGAGTGCTGGGCTCCAAGCAGCAGCATTGGCTAAGTAAGACATACTAGATGAGATTTTGTGCTGTACCTCCAGGAGGTGCAGCTCAAGAGCAGGAAGGAGGCAACAGTTCTTGAAAATACTTTTCTTGAGAATAGGGTGACCGGATGTCCTGATTTTATAGGGACAGTCCCAATTTTGGGGTCTTTTTCTTATATAGGCTCCTATTTCCACCCCCATCCCGATTTTTCACATTTGCTGTCCGGTCACCCTACTTGAGAAAAATATTGTATCTTTGCATGCAAAGAAATCTGGGGTTCTCAAGGAGCTGCAGCATGCCCCCTCCCCTTCCAGCATAAATAAGAGCAGCCACGGGAGAACTCTAGTTTATGGCAGCCTCCTGAAGTCTATATATATGGACTGCTCTGCATTCAGTGCAGGCCAGAATCTCCATAGCAGTGAGTGTTGTAGAGACTCCCCTGCATGCCCCTGTGGAAGGGGTTACATTGAGTCACTTGGGATGGCCTTATGCTTGGGAAGTTCTCACCTGACCCGTTGAGGCACAGCTCCAGCCCCATATGAGAGCAGAATGGCACATGGGATCAGAATATAAAGCAGAATGTGTCCCCCATTTATGAATTCTGGATTACACATTTACAAAATGATGCCTGTATCTGCGACCTGGTGACATTTACAAGGGGGGCAAGGGCAGATAATCTCAGTTCTTCATTGTCCTATCCCTTAGTTTATTTGTGCTGTGACACCTGAATTCCAAAGCTGGGAGGAATTAGATTCCAAAATGTGAGCTGAGCAAACTGCATTAAGTTCAAACCACCTTCCATCAGAAGAGGCACCACTTAAAAGCAGCTTGCTTTATTGCTTCTGGTTGCCTCCCTACTTTGCCCCTCCCCCAGCAAACAATAAAGAAGTGTTTGTCACTGGCAGCTTTATTGCAAAGTATTATTGTACCAAATGAACCAAGCAGAGCATTTATGTTAATTAAATTGACCATAAATTAGGGGCTTCTCTAATGTTTCATTTCACCTTTCCTCTGGGGCTGACTAATATTAAGTATTTTGGCACTGAAACATACTTAAGCTGAAATGAGTAAGTACCACAGAAAATTAATGTTTGTTGTTGAAAAAAAACATTTAGAAGTCTATTAATTAGAGGACATTAAGGTAAAAATACATATGGGAAAATGTTTCTCTTATTTGCATTTCAGAGGAGATGAAGTGGGCAGTATAAATAGTTGGATAGCTTTTGGTTGTAGCATCCACTTTTTCTGTGTCTTTTGATGCACGGGCCTTTGAGTCCATGTCCTGTCATTGCTTTTAACAGAAAAGACATTCAAATATCTTGCACTTTTCACACGCAGAGGGATGTAATAGATGCCAATCATGCTCCTGTTAGCATCAGTGGGAGCAAAATCAAGCCCCGTAGTGTGGTCACTTTTATTCAAGACCGAGATGAGAAGAGGTGGAGGAGATTAGTTGTGCTCTTGGCTCTCATCAGCAGTGTTGTTGCTTCAGCATGATAGCCTTGTCCTTCCTCTTCCAGTTAATGGTATCCACTGTCAATCAGAAACTTGATGATTTAAATGAAGAATGAAGACACTGGAAACAATTCAGGACTCTTCTTCATCCTGTTAGCAGTCGCTCAGCTGCCATACAGGTGCCACAAAACTGGTTCAGCTAGCCCTTGGAGAATACCTCAAGAACAGGAATTCCATAAATCCAATGTAGGCAGCCATGCACTTTCCCTCTTTTCCCTCAGTAGCCCACAGTAGTGTAGGTGCATAGTGGGGAGCATCAAATGTATGAGGGAGAATGGTCAGAATGCTCTGCACTCCAGAACATCCCATTGTCAGCTGTAGGTAGCCTCTATATGGTAGAAAAAACCCAGGGCTGCTCTAACTTTGGAGACTACCTTCTCCCCAAACCAGAATTGCCTTCTCCCCAACTATGCCACCTTTGTACCCCATCCAGGCCTGCTCTCTCTACAAGGTGCAGCACAGAAGCAGGCCCACTATATTATGGAAGCAATACTAGCAATGAATGGGGAAAGTGGTCCATGCATTCAGGTGCGCTGAAACAATTTTTAAAGTGGGGGTGCTGAGAGCCATTGAACCAAACTGTAAACCCTGTACATAATGGAAACCACTTCAAGCCAGGGGGTGCAGTAGCACCCATTAGTTCTATCACCAAACCTGCCTTTCAGTGTTGGTTGTTTTTGTTTTTTGGTTGGTTGGTTTTTAAATTAAAAAAAAATAGATTTGAAAACATGAGCAGGTCAATCTCTTCACTGTGTGAGAAGGAAGGGTGATAAGTAATATGCTAAATAGAAATCAAATGAAAGGATAAAATAGAGCTACAGAAGAATTCATAGGATTTCTCCTTAATTTCATGTATGTGTCAGTTTTTGAAAAATAATCCCCATCGTTTGCTTATTCAGATAAGTAAGAAATGGCAACTATTGTGGCAGAATTTTTAAGTTAGAAAGAAGTTTAATTTAAAAAGTCTTGCTTGTTTTGTGAATCACTTTCCCTCCAGTTTCCTGAAGCTGTTATTAAAGTGCATGAAGAACTGTATCTGAAACTCTGAATTGCTTTAAAGATAAATATGTCATTGCTTTGCACTTTCTGCAAGCTTCTCTACATCTTCAAAACCCTAGGTTACAGGGGAGCACACTTTAAGGAGAAGAGTTGGTGTGTTGGAGTTTAAATGCTTTTATGTCTAATCTGAGGATGAGGGAGAACAGCCTTAAATGGTCTTACCGTTTTTTAAATTTTAATTTGCAGCAGATTTACCACTTTGGTTTGGGCAACTACAAAAGTGTAGATTCAGCTATGTATGGCGCTAAGTGACTAAACTTTGTACATTGGCATTTTAAGCAGAAATCAGTTACTGAGGCTGTAATATTTGTCTTTGACTATGTAGGAACACTCCCTTTGTGTTTGTACAGGGTCCCAATCCTGACTGGGACTTCTGAGTGCTCTGTAATACAAATAATAATAGACTCAAAGACATTAAGGTCAGAAGGGACCATTATGATCATCTAGTCTGACCTCCTGCACAAAGCAGGCCACAGAATCTTACCCATCCACTTTTATAACAAACCCCTAGCCTATGTCTGAGTTATTGAAGTCTTCAAATTGTGGTTTGAAGACCTGAAGCTGCAGAGAATCCTCCAGCAAGTGACCCATGTCCCATGCTGTAGAGGAAGGCGAAAAACCTCTAGGGCCTCTGCCAATCTGCCCCGGAGGAAAATTCCTTCCCGACCCCAAATATGGCGATCAGCTAAACCCTGAGCATGTGGGCAAGACTCACCCACCAGCACCCAGGAAAGAATTCTCTGCAGTAACTCAGATCCCATCCCATCTAACATCCCATCACAGACCACTAGGCATACTTACCTGCTGATAATCAAAGATCAATTGCCAAAATTAATTGCCAAAATTAGGCTATCCCATCATACCATCCCTTCCATAAACTTATCAAGCTTAGTCTTAAAGCCAGATATGTCTTTTGCCCCCACTACTCCCCTTGGAAGGCTGTTCCAGAACTTCACTCCTCTAATGGTTAGAAACCTTCGTCTAATTTCAAGTCTAAACTTCCTAGTGTCCAGTTTATATCCATTTGTTCTTGTGTCCACATTGGTACTAAGCTTAAATAATTCCTCTCCCTCCCTAATATTAATCCCTCTGATATATTTATAAAGAGCAAGCATATCCCCCCTCAACCTTCTTTTGGTTAGGCTAAACAAGCCAAGCTCTTTGAGTCTCCTTTCATAAGACAGGTTTTCCATTCCTCGGATCATCCTAGTAGCCCGTCTCTGAACCTGTTCCAGTTTGAATTCATCCTTCTTAAACACGGGAGACCAGAACTGCACACAGTATTCCAGATGAGGTCTCACCAGTGCCTTATATAACGGTACTAACACCTCCTTATCTTTGCTGGAAATACCTCGCCTGATGCATCCTAAAACTGCATTAGCTTTTTTAATGGCCATATCACATTGGCGGCTCATAGTCATCCTGTGATCAACCAATACTCCGAGGTCGTTCTCCTCCTCTGTTACTTCCAACTGATGTGTCCCCAATTTATAACTAAAATTCTTGTTATTAATCCCTAAATGCATGACCTTGCACTTTTCACTATTAAATTTCATCCTGTTACTATTAGTCCAGTTTACAAGGTCATCCAGATCTTCCTGTATGATATCCCAGTCCTTCTCTGTGTTAGCAATACTTCCCAGCTTTGTGTCATCTGCAAACTTTATTAGCACATTCCCACTTTTTGTGCCAAGGTCAGTAATAAAAAGGTTAAATAAGATTGGTCCCAAAACTGATCCCTGAGGAACTCCACTAGTAACCTCCTTCCAGCCTGACAGTTCACCCTTCAGTATGACCCATTGTAGTCTCCCCTTTAACCAGTTCCTTATCCACCTTTCAGTTTTCATATTGATCCCCATCTTTTCCAATTTAACTAATAATTCCCCATGTGGAACCATGGGACTGGGACTTCTGAGTGCTCCTGTAATACAAATAATAATAATAGCAGTGAAATAATCATCTTGCAATAGACCAAAAGATACTCTAGAACTTGTCATCATGGTAACTCCATTGAATATAGTGGAACATCTGTGTATGCTGTCCCTGTATGTTGCAATGAATTATTTTGAAAGAACTCTGAAGTTTAATTCACAACATCATTTGAATATTGTATCATGTATATTCTCCATTCATGGGATGCCCCCCTCAAAAGTTATAGTGGTAGCATATTACCCTCTTATAACTGTAATTAAAGACGGGAGAATAGTTGTAGGTAAAAAAGAAATCTCACCAACCCTTGCCTAAAACTCAACCAAAATCCAGACTGAATTTGTGTCTGAAGATCTGGTGCACAATTCTCTCTCCCGCCCCACAGTTTTCCTTTGTGCACACCTGGTACTGCTGGGTTCTGGCCAAAACCAGATTAGAAGCTCCCAAAACCCAGGGAGAAGGCTGCTTTTCCAGTATTTTGTGCCCAATTTTGCAGACTGAAGAGGTATGAAAGACATCTAGATTTTTGGAGTTTTTATCCCAATGTAACTGAACTGCTGTGTTCAAACTTAATTGAACTGACAAAACTTTAGAGGTTTTCCAATTGCCAACTAGTAAATACATTCTAAAAATTACCACTTACTGTATTCCGCACTAGTGTTTGAAGTCCTTTATGACTTGGCTTATATGACTGCATCTGGTGCTTAGTCAATAGACATCTCAATAATGCACTTTGATAATGGTGATCTTTGAAATACTGGGAGACTATCAGTGATATTATGCAGCTTTCCTTTCCCTCCAAAACATTAGCTTCAGCCTAGTTTTACTGGAATTATTTTTTTCCCTGAATTATGTAAGCAGGTATTTATAAACTGGGGTTTGTGGAAAATAAGTAAAAAACTTCTGAGGAAAGTATATATTATGTCTACAGAATCCAAGGACCATAATCTTTGCTGATGTAAATTGGCATAATCTAGTAGTAAAATATAATTTTTCTTAGATTAAATGTATAGCCTTTATAGTTGAGCAGATAATCTTCAAATTGTGAACTATCTTGAGCCTGCAGATAGTCAGCCCCAGGCATCTGTTCCTGCTCATAGCTTTGCAAAGGAGCAGCAAAGTTAAAAAATCATTGTCGTTTTGTCAGTTTTAATTGCTGCTGTTCAGAAGCTTGTGGACAGAAGTGAACCTGATGAGAATGAGGTTAGTTTTACTCTGCTATTGCTTGGAAAATCCATGAGCAGCAGCAGTGCCAGACACTAGTGCTATTTACTGGGAAGAAGGACACAAACATTGATCCTGAAGGACAATAATGGAGACTCCCCTCATAGAACCTCCTGGCTGCTGGGGGTAGACAGAGAAAGAAAATACTTTTGGTCCCTTCCAGCAACCAAAGGGAATTGAGCTACAGATTTATCAGGTACCTCCAGTACTAGGCAGTCACTGGTATGAGTGATGGAGCCCTCCAGCAGGGACTGGGAACAAGCCCCCTGAGAAAAATATCCATGTATGGGGTTGATGGAGAGGCTGCCTTCTCAAGTAGCTTTTACCCTGGAGTGGGAAAGCCATATTCATATTTGGCTAGCAGTTAAGTCATTTGACTATGTATCCGGTAAAATTTCCAAGCCCTATTTGTGGATAGATGCATTTGAGAGGCGCCTCTCCCCCAGTGCCCTATTTGTGGGTTGATGCATTTGGGTGGGGAAGAGAGAGATGAATGAGATAAGTTAGAAGAGAAAGAGAAATGTTTAGAAGTAGGAGAAGAAAGAGGAGAAAATACAGAGGAAGAGCACAACATAGTGAAAGAGACAGCTAGACTGTGTAAGCGTGTGGGCAAGAGTGAAAAAGGAGATAAACACTAAAGACAATACAATAAAATATGCACCACAATCTATGATTATAGGGCAAAGAACAGAGAAGATGGTGTGAAGCCAGACAGGTAGAATAAAATAAAAAGAAGGTAGAATAAAAGCAAGAGAGATGTAGAGTATTACAGAGTTTATAAAAAGCTTCTCAAACAACTTTCTGTTGAATAATATGTAACCCTTCAGCCAGGTGGAGCTAGCAGCAAGGGCTGGATTTAATATTTAGGGTTTCCTCTTTTAAATAGAATAAAACTGGCTCAAGCCTCTACCCAATAATGTGGGGACATGTAACGCCACCGCTGGGTGCCTCTAAGAGACCCTCCTTCCCCAGTTGCAAGCACTGAGTCTGTGCATAATAAAAGAGAACTTTTTTAATAAAAGGGAAAGGGGACCAAGCATTATTTTGGGAAAACTCCACAACCACATCCAAAAGCACGTGACCATAAACAAACCTAACCCCACAGTGCATCACGCACTGTCCTTTGCCTCAGTTTCCCACCATGCAGTGGGAAAGTGTGACAAACAAATATCCCTTTAACATATCACTCCCCTCTCCTTCTGCTGCACCCTGCTCAGGCCTTGGTTAGTGAAGACCCAGAGTTCAGAGGTGTTTTCATAGGAGTTCACCTCCCACCTGGCTCTGCAACTGATTCACAGCTGCTACTGCTTCTCTGCCACTGCTGACAGCTGCTCTCTGGTGTTGCTGTTTCTCTGCTGCCACAAGCCAGCACTGCTTTTTGCCCTGTAACATCACATTCTGAGATTCCACCATTTAACCCAGCTCTTAGTGAGTTCAGCAGGTAGTGGGGAACCTCACAGCCAATGCAGTTTCTGTGTTGCCTTTCACTATCCTCACACAAGGCTTTGCCCTAACCCTGCTCAGCAGCAATGTGATCTCTAGAAAGTGCCAACCACAAACAAGGATTATAAATGGAATCTAATCAACTGTCATTAAACACTGAAGAAAAATAGATTAAATGGGGTCTAGTACTTTTTGGGCAAAGTCCAGCCCACCAGGCAAGAACAGCTGTCTCTACCCACTCTTATCTTCAGTGGGCTTTGGCGTCCCTATCCCCTGCTTAGCAAGTGAGTTTCAGTTTATGGTGACCCCCTCAATCAGGGCATACTAAGCAAAATCCTGCTGCCCTTTACTTGTACATAAAGGTAACCTTTCATTAACACTGCATTCAAATACTAGAGTGATTTGTAACCCAAAACCATCCAAAATTGATAATTTTGGTAAAGCAGCTCTATCTGTTAGGCACCTAGGCAAAGTAGGCATGTCTATGCAAACATGGTCCGCTCCTGAAATCTTTTTCCCCAGTCATCACTAGATGTCAGGGGAGAGCTCATTCAGACCCTGATTACAAATATAATCATAGCATATAATAAACCTCAGTCACTGTTTTATCCTCTTAAATTGCAAGGGGATGGGCAGTGTCATAGGTTTATTCCCCACTTTGAACTTTAGCGTTCACAAGATGGGGACCTGCATGGACTCCTCTAAACTAAAATCCTAGTTTAGATCTGGTAAAGCTGCCACCAACCAAAAATTATAGTGTTTTGGTACACTTTCCATTCCTCCCAAACCTTCCCTGGGAACACAGATCCAAGCTCCTTGAATCTTAACACAAAGGGAAATAATCCATTCCCCCCTCCCCACTCCAAGTCCTTAGGAGAGATACCTGGATTCAAATTCCTTGAATCAAACAAAGAGGGATTCACTTTTCCCCCTCCCCTTCCCCTGAAAATCCAAACAAGGGAAGAAATCAATCAAGTTCTAAAAAGAAAAGATTTTATTAAAAGAAAGAAAGAAAGTACATTATCTCTGTAATACCAGGATGGAAAAAATTACATCCTGGTATTACAGCGAGGACTCAGCGTGCCTTTCCCCTCCCTCATTACAGCGTCTAACTTATAAAAACTGGAGAGACTTCCCCTCCCTCCTCCTCAGAATAATCAAAGTAACAGCAAACAGAAATAAAGATATTTCTCCAGCAAACACACAATTGCAAATGCAGAAATTAAATTATAAGACTAATTCGCCTTTCTAATACTCACTATACTGAATAGAAGAAAATACTTGAGGAAACTTTGGAGAACTTGAAGAATAAGTCTGGCCTCCCTTAAATACCAAATGAGAACGACAATCCAAAACAAAGGACACAGACAAAGGCTTCCCTCCACAGAGATTTGAAATTATCTTGTCCCTTGATTGGTCCTCTGGTCAGGTGTTCATCAGGTTACTGAGCTTGTTAACCCTTTACAGGTAAAAGAGACTTTAACCCTTAACTATCTGTTTATGACAGGCAGTGCACATACTTTTCACTTAGACATCTTGTTGTTGGGTAAACTTGTTTAACTCCAGCTCACCTTGAAGAACAGGAAGGTTAACATAGAAGAGAGTGTTCTTTTTAGTTCCTTTGTAATTAATAGAATTTTACAAAGTCCTAATGGAATATATAATTGAATTACATTGATGATTAATTTTAATTTAATTTTGTTTGCCACACATTGTTTTTTAATAATACACTTCTCTACTTAATAAAGTGGAATGGCAATAGTAGCAGACAATGTAAGAAATATTATTTATCTAGAGGGATTTCATCCATTGATATTGATTTTAATGACTTATTATTCACCTTGCAGACATTGAGTAAATAATGGGAGTTAAAATTAAGGCACTTCTAGAGTACATTAGGAAATGCTTCATTAAATGGGAAATAAATATATGTGGACAAGTTATAATTCTTAGTCAGACATCTTTAGGTTATTTCCCAAAGAATGATTAATCTGCATTTTCAAACAGGCAACCTATACTTAATTTTCCAGTTCTGAGCAACAGTAAAGTAGAAATTATATATCATAATATGTAACAAAAAATTCTTGCAATTCAGTGGTTTGCCAATTGTATATTTAAATTCAGCTCAAAAAGCAGATTCGTAACAGTCAAAACAAGCCTCCCTGAAGGCTCTTTATATTGTTAGGTCTACTTATTATTCAAGCCTTATTGATTTGAATTGAGTAATACAAACATATTGTATATAATCTTGAAGGTATAGTACAGTAACTCCTCACTTAACGTTGTAGTTATGTTCCGGAAAAATGCAACTTTAAGTGAATCCAATTTTCCCATAAGAATTAATGTAAATAGGGGGGATTAGGTTCCAGGGAAAAAAATTTTTGCCAGAGAAAAGGCATTATATACATTTTAAACAAACAATTTAATACAGCTATAAGTTTTTTAAACAATTGTAAACAAGCAATTTAATACAGGTACTATACTATAGTTGGGAGGTGCCCCTGCCTTACCCCACACAGGCACAGCCCACTGGCACTGGCGATGATGCAGGCAAGGAGGCTGAAGGTGCTGTAGGCTAGGAGAAGAACGTCGCGCAGCAGTGGCAGCTTCCCCTACTCTGCAAGCACCAGGGGCGGGGGGCTCAACCCTTAGCCCACCCACTCCCCCGCTTCCCCCAAACCCCCATACTTAACCTGCTTCTTCTCCCCCCCACCTCCTCCTTTACTTCCTACGCTACGTCCTTGCTCCTCCCCCTCCCTCCCCTCCCTTCTAAATGCTGCAAGCCAGCTGATTGCCCTGGGTAGGAGGCAGGGGAGGGAGGGGGAGCCTGCACGCTGAGTCATCGCTCCTCCCCCCTCCCTCCTGCCCTCAAAACACTGCAAGCCAGCTGATTGCCATGGACAGGAGGGAGGGAGGGAGGGGAAAGGCGCGCTGAGTCCTCGCTCCTCCCCCTCCCTCGTACTCAGGACAATCAGCTGGCTTATGGTGTTTAGGGGGCAGGAGGGAGAGGGGAGGAGCGAGGACTTGGCGCGCAGGCTCCCCCTCCCTCTCCCCTGCCTCCTGCCCGAGGAAATCAGCTGGCTTGCAGCGTTTAGAAAGGAGTGGAGGGAGGGAAAACCTGCACACTGAGTCCTTGCTCCTCCCCTCTCCCTCCTGCCACCAAAACGCCGCAAGCCAGCTGATTGCCACAGGCAGGAGGTGGGGGAGGAGGGGGAAGGCGCTGATCCGCGGAGTCTGCCGGCGGGCGGGAGGCGCTGTGGGGAGGGGGGCATAGGGAGGCTGCCAGCTGTGGAGAAAGCAGGCAGCCAAACCACATAAGAGTGGAGCATTGCACAACTTTAAATCAGCATGTTCCCTAATTGATCAGCAACATAACAACGAAACAACGTTAACCGGGATGACTTAAAGTGAGGAGTTACTGTACAGAATTACTAGTGTAATCCACAGTACAGTTCCCCAGTGCTTTAAAATTAAGGGGTGGAAATCATTTACAAACTGTTGTAGGAACAATTTGCATTTATAGAATTACCACCATAATTATTTATGACATATGAATTGCCAGTATCACATGATACCGATGAGTTTTCCTGCAGAATGGCTGCTTTCTGGTGTAATTGAAAACACACACTCATCCAAAGCCTGGTCCAAAGCTCACTGATATCAATGGAAGGACAATAAAAGGGAAGGCCAGGGAACTAGATATTTCCTGCCCTGGGCCATTCTTCAGATGTCTCAAATATGAGTTTGGCAAAACAGTGATTGCATGTTAACTGATGTTGGAGGGTCAGAATTCTAGTCCCTAAGCAAAGCTTTACTGGGAACACTAAGCAGATATTGGGGATATAATCAACCCCCCAACTTGCATATAGAACATGGAGCATCTGTGTAGCCTGCACATTGCTGATTCTATGGACTGCATGACGTAGCACTAGGCATGTCCAGCTGGTTACTTTAAGCTGTGGTCCACTGGAGCTACATCATTTATGCAATACCCCTACTACTCCAACAGTAAATCCACAGCCTTCCCTTCTCTCTCACATGCACTCTTTCCTTTTGCAAAGTGAGTCTCTGTCAGTTCTGTTATCTTGTGTGCAAAGGTCTGTGGACGCCCCTTGGAGTCGATGCTTCCTAGACCTCTTGCATATGACAAAAGTGATGTTTCCACTGCACTTTGGGCCACAGTCATTCAGAGAACCTCAATACTTGTACCTCAGATGTTATCAAAAACAATTATTTCTTTTTATACCAGTGTAGCAGACATAAATCCTAAAACATTGCACAAATGTCAGTCTTGGCTTTTAATTCTAAAGCTTCTAAAGCAGTGGTCCCCAACCTTTTCATCTGGCGGGCTCCAGACAAAGGACCACTGTGGCAGTGGAGCACCCGCTGAAATGCCGCCAAATTTTGGCGGCATTTTGGCGGCCACGCCTCTTGATGATGCTGCTTGCCATCGACAAGTGATGTCATCGAGAGGCGTCGCCTCCGAAATTCGGGGGACGACGCCTCTCGATGACGTCACTTGTCGACGGCAAGCGATGTCATCGAGAGGCGTCCCTGCCGAAATTTGGGGGCGATGCCTCTCGATGATGTCACTTGTCGACGGCAAGCGGCGTCATCAAGAGGCGTCCCTGCCGAAATTCGGGGGTGACGCCTCTCGATGACGTCACTTGTCGACGGCAAGCGGCGTCATCGAGAGGCGTCCCTGCCAAAATGCCGCTGAAATTTGGTGGCATTTCAGCGGGTGCTCTCCCGGGTGCCAGGACGCGGGCACCGCATTGGGGATCCCTGTTCTAAAGCGTGCACATTGGATCTGAAGGAGCAGCGTTCTGTCCCTGATTACAATAAGTAGTGGCCCATAGAGGAATCCGAATTTCTGCATGCCTAAAACTCTTGAGATGACAATGGGAATGTGTATCATAGTGGTGAAGTGTGCTGTGCCTCCCACAAGGGACTAATCCATTAAAGGCATGTCTACATTGCATTCAGGAGATGTGATTTCAGTAACATGATTCCAGTCCCACAACTGCATAGCTTTGATCAAACTAACTCACTAAAAATAGTAATGTACCTTCAGTGGCAGCGTGGGCTAGCTGTGTAATCACAGCCCTGCCATGGACCCTCGAAATGTCCTCGGGTGGCTAGCCCATGTCACCGCCTGTGCTGCCATGGCTATACTGCTATTTTTAGCAAGCTAGCTTGATCAATGCTCACTTGGGTATGCCTACATGTGCTGCAGTCACACCTCCCAGTTGCAATTTAGGCATATTCATAGAGGATAAGAACCTACTGTTGAGGCCATAGACTATTAGTTTGAGAGAAGGCAATTATGAAAAGGATTGTATGAATTGCATCAAACTATAGAAAGAAAAGTGAAGTATAGCAAGAGAAGGGAAAGAATGAAGTAAAAATCTGCCGTGTTATGTTATAGAAAGTTTCCTTTAAAGAAGTATTCTGAATCCACAATTTAATAATGGTTGTGCTGTTTCTTATAAGAAATGAAAGTAGAAATTTCATGTGCTCCACAACCAGGGCCAAATTCTGTTCTCTAAAATGAATGTTAAATCTGAAACAACTGCATTTTCTTCAGCAAAGCTACATTTATCATAACTGAGAGCAGTACTTGATCCTTGTTTTTCTGGATTTTATCTATCCCCCCGTTTTCTTTCTGAAAAGCCGACAGGTATGGAAAAGTGAATCTCTTTGCTGAAGTGAGAGTTTGGTGCATGATTTCTTTAGTTTCTCTATTATAGTAACAGGGCAACTGAAATCATTTTTATCAGCGTTCTCAGCAAGTTAAAGAGAATATGACCTTGATATGTTATTTTTGTATTCAGTTTTTCTTGTTCCATTGATTATGAAAGGAGCATGGATATGCTTATTCAGCACTCTTCACCTGAGGTAACTTGAGTATAACTGGATCCAAGCATCGTAACAATGGTACTGTTATTGTTAACCACTAGATATAGGCCAGCTTATTCTATGCTTTCAGAGGGAATGAGTTTTCTGCTGCATACAGCTCAGTCTTAGAATTGACAATGACAGAGAAATAAAGCCTCTTTTATATATCGGTTTAGACTGACAAACATATGGAGTAATCTTTCACGTGAATGCAAATAGAAATTGAACTTTTATTTCATAAACCGGTGTCTCAGTCACAGGCCCAAATTCAAGTTAGTTTGCCTAACCCATTTCCCTCTAGCATTTCAAATATTAACTGTTGTGCTATGTGTCTATGTTCTATCTCTGTATCTATGTTCTGTTAAATAGCTGCCACTAAATGATCCCCATTTAGTCCTTAACTGTGTCTCAGAAATGTTGTGAGACTTAATCACTTGTTTAAGGCTCTTTGAGAGCCTATGGTTAAAGATACTCTGAAAGTGCAAAGTATTAGTATTGTTTACTGCTATTGCCCATATCTATCTTGCACATACAATTTTAAATTCTAAATTTTGAGGGCCTAATTAAACCTAAAAAATGCAATAACTCAACATGGTATCATTGTTCAATTGTAAAATATCTATTTCTATGTACAAGAGGGGTTATAATCTTACGTGTTTATGTTCCTTCTATAAGTATTGTAGTGCACTGCTTGAATGTGCATTATTAATGTACATATTTTACACAATGGAGCCATAATACTTTGAATTGCTTTGTGTAATATATTTAATTCATAGTATAATTATGTTGAAATAGCTAATAAGGTGTACTCTATGAATAAGTTTGAGTAGGATAAAGCTGGTTTATAAATGGTGCGCTTTTGTTCTCATTCTTAAGGGTGCACAGGCACCTCCAAGCATAATAGTGTAATTTATACCAGCAAGATTTTTATGACTTTGGTTTACAGTACCACTTGTAGAACCTGCTGCATAACCTTACTCGACTGTCAAATGCTAGTATGCTATGCTGAATTGAATATTAGTACTGTAAAGTGTTGCAGTCTGTACGTAAAACTCAATATAACAATCAGAAAAAAAAATCAGTAGTATATGACTGCAAGCATTGTAAAACTTTCCACACTGCTCTAGCTAATACCCTTACTCTTATGAAAAGTGACCTGGGGTCTTTATTAACTGCAAGGGATTGGTTCATCCCAGTGGAAAGATGTTATCCGCAGCAGTAGCACTTTGAGCCCTAGCAATGTGCCAGAGAAAAGTTCCATATATTCACTTTCCAACCCTAGTTCCTGTCACAAAATGGAATACATACATTTCAAATCTGAAAACATATGCATAGGACTTGATCTTGCCATTGACTGGAACAGCAGCGGGATCAGGCTCTTAGCGTGTATCTTCCAGTGTGACTCTGGAGTTTTCATTTTTTTGTTTTTGTTTTTAACTGACAATAAAAATGATGTTTTTTCTTGTTAAGTTTTATCTCAGAGTAAAATTTTATGATCAAATTTTAACTTCATTTTTGTATGAAACTGCTGTGAATACTAATTCAACCTTAATTTTAGCGGTACTAGTGGGGACGTAGTTATAGTACACAGCACTTTGATGCCAGGATATTGCCCCAAACCAAAGCTTAAACAGTAAATGAGGAGTATAAATCAAAGCACAAACAGATGGGAGAATGTCACCCATTGCAGATATTCAATATGTCAGTCCTGGAAAGGTGAGGCGTGTGTATGTAATAATGATGATGACGATGATTATAGATTCATAGAAATGAAAGATGGAGAATGCTTCTGGCATCCATCCTGTCCTCTCACTCCTTGACGTTTATACCCTTCATCTATTTGTAAACAGTTATATCATCTCCTGGCTCTAACCAACACAATGCATGTTTACCATTTTTACTATATTGATCCTAATTATTTTTTATACATTATAGTGGCATAGATGTGTTGTTCTGTCCCATCTAGTGGCACTGAGACCACTTAAGAGAGAGATAAAATGAGTCTGCTCTACAGCCTTAGCTAACAGCCAGTTGGCTTTTAGCTCCTATGGTAGAGGCTCATGCACTAAGCTCCAGAAGTTCAATCCCACTTGCTGGTGACCGGGATCTGTTAGTGTTACAGGAGCACCACTATAGTTAAGATTGCATCATGACCTCTGTTTAAAGGTTGACCTTGCTATGTCCTCTAAAATTGACATGCTTAGTCAGGTTTCTTTTAAATTTGGTGTGCCTCAGGAGGGTTGGTCAGTGACCCAAATTTGGAGTCATTTGAGCATGAAGTTCTGTAGATATAACCCCCCCAAAAAGTGTCATAAAAATTGAGGCCGCCAACACCACCACCACCCCACCATCTTGCTCTGTCTGAGCTAGAGATCAAACTGCTGATGTGATGCAGGTAATATTATCTCAAATCTATCAAGTTTTATGCAAGGTAATGTATGGTACTCACTAAATCTTTGGAGTACTCGCAGAAAATTACATTTTTTTCACTGTACATGTACCAATACAGTAAAATGACCATTTTCAGAAGTGTTTTTTCCCCCCCTCAATGCAACATTCTTCAAGGGGATGACATACTACCAAGCAACTTTAACTCTGCATTAATGTAGTGTTTTGCCACTGGGGAAAAAAGAATATCTCCCAAGGCTATGCATGTATATCATGGATGTCCCTATATGGTCCTCAACTCCTAAGTATCTGACAGGTGTCATTTATTCTTAATTATGTGTTTGTAATTATCATTTGGTATTAAGCCCCAAAACACAGACTTGACACACTTTCTGTTATAGACAGAATAATGAACATGGAAAATAAGCTAAAATATAGTATGTTTTCAATAAGCCTTCCCTGTGACCAGACAACTATCCCCCAGATGAATGTGATGGAGACTTAATGATCATGACTGACCCCTGCTGTGTGGGATCAGAGAGAGGACTGTTTAAACAGAACTGTGAACTCAGTGAGGAGGAGACCGGAAGAGAGAGGACCAAGGGGGAGTTCCCTCTCTAGGAAGTCAGGCTGGGAGAGACCTCGTAAGAACAGGTTAGAATCCTGTGGGGGATGGGGTGCTGAGCTGGAACCTGGGAGGAGCAGGGAGCTCTCTGAGGCAAGAGTCCTCAGACATGCGACTTAATGGAGCGGGGGAGGGGAGGAACCTGCTAGGAGGAAGAAGCCTAGGAGGAACTCTGAAGGGCCCAGGAATAAGGGCCAAGAAACAGAGAAGTTAAGTGTAGCCCTGGTGTGGCAGAAGAATATTAGTTTAGATATTTATTTGGACTTACAACTGGACATTATCCTGGAAGGGGATTGCACTTTTAAGTGACCTGGCAGGAGGGAAGACCCAGGTAAAAATAGGCCATCAGGGGCCACCAGAAGGCACTAAAAATGAAACCCACTGCAATGCCATGACCTGATGCCAGGAGGCATTGCTGCAGTGAGCGCAGCAGCATGCACAGTCTCTGCTGCAGAAGGCTGCTATGCTGTTGTGTTTTTTTACATTTTAGGATAAATGTCTATATTTCATTTTGTGGCTTTCTGCCTGACCTTGGAGTTTTCACCCGTACCCAGTCAGGGACAGGCTATGTTCTCAGAAGTTGGCTGGTATGAAAAGAAAAGTCACTGGCTTTTTCCCACATGAAAATGGATTTATGATGTTACTTTAAATGTTGAGGATGCTTCCAACATTCTGCCAGGTAGGCACATTACATGCAACAGGACAGAACTTAGCTAAATGCTGGCTCCCGGGCTGAACCATTGTAGTCATAAAATGGCTTTCTGAGCTGAAATTAGACAGTGAACCAGTACAGAACTGAAATAAATACTGTACTTGTCTTTGAAGTTCATGAGCTTAAAAACTGAACAGGCTTGGCAGTATTCAAAATGCAAGTTTACCAAATAGCCTAACACCCTGATGATTAAGTAAGGGTTTGATCCAAAACCCATTGAAGTCAGTGGGCTTTGGATCAGGCCCCAAGACCCTAAGAAGGCATCTTTATTTAAGATGAAGGTTTCTTGGTTCAGCACCTAAGGAGCCCAGTCCTGTGAGTTGCTAAGTTCCTTCTGGGGAGGCATTCAGCATCTTCTATTCCCAGGAGTTTCAGTGGGATGTGCAGATGCTTGGCACCTTGCAGGATGAGGCCCTCTGTTTTGTCATGTGTCTCTCTCCTAGTGCAGTGCAGAAGGTATGGCATTTCTGATCTCATCATGAACTGTTTCCCCGTTTGCTTAACTGACAATGTTACGTCAGTGGAAGGTCCTTTTAAACTGTGGGTGCAAGAAAGCAATAAATTACATCAGGAGATGTTGATAATAGGCTTTGGATGATTTAAGAGATAATGTCAGTGGAATAGAATGTTGCAACAAGATAATGGTCTCCCTCTACTAGATAAATGCCAAGGAGATGCTCAGACATTTATTGGAAATAAACGTTGAGATGAAGCTGAGACGTTTATTTTCAAAATGGGAGTCATTTATCCTACAACAGTGCTGTATTCAACTGACTTCATTTCCATTATACCAAATGATTCATGAGGGACGATGCTGTCATTTGATTTGATGGATATTGGTGCAGTGGAGTGACAATTGCTCTTCATATAGGCTATGTGCAAAATATGTGTGTGTATATATGGTTAGAATAATAGAAATGTTGTGTTTTGATTGTCTTAGATATCACATTTATTCTGTCCTTTAGCCAATCAGAGATGAGCTAATCTGTAATAGTACAGTACATTTTAAAAACCTTTGACTTAATGTCAGATTGGCTGAAGGTTTTTTCCTTTTTTAATTCAAACTCTTGTTGCTTAACAAGGCTAACAAAACAATTACAATTTTATTTGGCATAATTATAGTGTTTGCACTAGCAAGGCTGTTGTCAAACTGGCAATAAACCACTGTTGTCAGTTGCTTATAGCTTGCTCCAAAACTATTCTGTGTGAAATCCTGGCCTCACTGAAGTCAATGGGAATTTTGCTTAATCTCCATCTAAATTTGACTTTTTAAAAGTTTGAACTAAATCTTATAGCTGTGGTGGTGGGGATATATTTTTTATTCATTTTGAATGGGGGGGAAACTTTCTTTCCTTACCAATAAGCAAAAATAGCTGAACAAATAGTCTTTAATACTGCTACTACTCAGTCAGCACTAGTTACTGGTCATGCTTGGGGGCAAAATATTGAATGAAGGTATGCTATTGAAATCGCTTTTGATCATGTGCATTAGGAAATCCTACTGAGTTTTATGTTCCACATCAGCATTGGCTGGCCATGGTATGGCCAGTAGGTTCTTATGGAATATGAGGAACCTGAGCCATCATGCAGTTGTTTCCTGGAAGACTGAGGCTATTACTGAAGGCCTTTCCCTGGTAGTAAGTGCCTTGTTATCACATTACACAGATTAATGCTCCGATCATAGCTCATAGGACAAGTATTATTCTATTGGTTTATCACTAATGGTAAATTAAAATATCACTGATTTAAAAAAAAACAATTACATATATTTTAATCAGATATCATGTATGACTGGGTTCTACAATTGCAAACCAACTTCAGTAAAGAGTTGTCATCTATCGTACTACACAAGGTGTATTGTTGCAGTGTTTGACACCAGAAGAAATGGGCCCCAATCTTGCAACTGAATGAATGTGGGCATATAGGTATTTTAGTGTACAGGCAACTGCAGGATCAGGGCTATATTCAATAACTTTTTCCAAAGGCTTATTTTCAGTCATATTATTCTATTCTGTCTAATTCCGTTTGAGACCTCTGTTTTCTAGATTTTTTCCCTGACAAAGTGGGATGGGGGCAGAGATGTGTATTTTTTATATTAATGTCACCAGTGATTGTCATATTAATGTCATTATTGTCTTAATTATATTAATGTCACTCAGTATTCATCCCTGATGTTTCCCATACATCCATCAGACTGCAAGGACATTGATATGACAATCACTGGTGACAATAATATAAAAAATACACATCTCTGCCCCCATCCCCCTATGTCAGGGAAAATCATTTCTAGAAAATAGAAGTCTCAAATGGAATTAGACAGAATAAAATATGTCTGAAAGTAGAAGACTGCCAAAGGCAGGAGGCCTGACAGTGAGCTAGAGCAGTGGTTCTATACCAGGGGTCCGGGGCCCCCTGGGGGGGATGGGAACAGGTTTTAGGGGGTCTGCCAACCATGGCCAGTGTTAGACTCACTGGGGCCCAAGGCAGAAAGCTGAAGACCTGCCATGCGGGGCTGAAGCCCGGGGCCCTGAGTCCTACCACCTGGGGCTGAAGTCAAAGCCTGAGCAACTTAGCATTGCGGGGCCCCCTGTGGTGTGGGGCCCTGGGCAATAGCCCTGTTTGCTACTCCCTAATGCCAGCTCAGGCTTTTATATGCAAAAAAATGTTGTTGTAGCAGAGGTGGGCCGTGGAATTTTCATAAGGGGAGGGGCTCAGAAAGAAAAGGTTGAGAACCCCTGAGCTAGGGGAACCCCAGGAAACAGGAGATTGTGGAGCTGAAACTGATGAAAGACTTTGTGTCAGGGCCGCCCGGGGGGGGCAAGTGGGGCAATTTGCCCCAGGCCCCGGGCTCCACAGGGGCTCCCACGAGAATGGCTGAGGCCCCAGCCCGACCCGACCTGACCCCGTCTCCGCTCCTCTCTCGGAGCCTCAGTGCATCCAGCAGCGTCCTTGACAGCGGCAGCGTGGCTCCGGCGAGGCCCCTGAGCTCTGCCCCGCTCAGAGCCGTGTGGTCAGGGGGCGGGGCTACGAGCTCCAGTGGGGTCCTGGGGTGGTGGTTTGGGGGGGGTGTCTGGGGGACGGTGAGGGGGCAAGGAGCAGGATGGATCGGGGATTCTGAGGGGGGACGGGCAGTCGGGGGGCAGGTGGGTGGGGGTGAGATAGGGGGCAGGGCCAGGCTGTTTGGGAGGCACAGCCTTCCCTACCCTAAAGCTCATTCAGCAGTTTGAGGCTTCCAAAAAAGCCAAGCTGTTAGCTTTTCCATTAGGGCTACCATCCCTTTCACTTCTCAAATGTCAAATTATAGTCTATATTTAATTTCAGTGCCATAGGGAGATTCATGTCAGGGGAGGGTAGCTTCATTTAAAATTAGCCACCGGGGGAGGGATCACATGAGAAGAGCAATATCCTGCCCAACCCTACCAAGGGAGATCCCCATCCCCTGCAGCTCCAGAGGGGTTAATTCAGTGGTTCTCAAACTTTTGTACTGGTGACCCCTTTCACATAGCAAACCTTTGAGTGTGACCCCCCCTTATAAATTAAAAACACTTTTTAATATATTTAACACTATTATAAATGCTGGAGGCAAAGCAGGGTTTGAGGTGGAGGCTGACAGCTTGCAACCCCCAGTAATAACCTTGTGACCCTCTGAGGGGTCCCAACTCCCAGTTTGAGAACCTCTGGGTTAATTTAATTTTAGCACCCTGTGTCCATTCACATGCTTGTGTTATTTATTTATAAATGCATGGAGGTTAAGTCTATTAGCCAGGATGGGTAAGGAATGGTGTCCCTAGCCTCTGTTTGTCAGAGGGTGGAGATGACGGCAGGAGAGAGATCACTTGATCATTACCTGTTAGGTTCACTCCCTCTGGGGCACCTGGCACTGGCCACTGTCAGTAGACAGGATACTGGGCTGGATGGGCCTTTGGTCTGACCCAGTATGGCTGTTCTTATGTTCTTATGTTCTAAGCTAAATGAACCCAAATTTATGGAGACAGATATGAGTCAAGGAAGCCAGCAGAGTATCAGAAACCTGGAAAAATCTCTGAGTGGATGGGCTCAGGCGTTTGGTCACAAGCTGAGGTGGTTCAAAAGTTGTGGATTTTTTTTAAGCAGAATTTTTTTATTGTTTCTTTAAACAATCAAACACAGCAAGCAGCAAATATTTGGCCACACATTTCTGAAACGCCAAAACATGTTCAGGTTTTGGCAGACTAATTTCAGCTTTTCAATTAAAAAAACCACAACAAATTTTGAAGGAAAGCAGACATTGTCCGTGATTTTTTTGCTTTTAAAAAAAACCCTAGTTTTCAATTGAAAAAAAGTTTTGATGGTAAATATTTGTCCAACCCTTTTAATGAGCTGTAGTGCCTTTTAGCACTAGCTGATGCTGACAACCAGTGATACCTTGTAAAGAAGTTTTCTCAAAACTGGGTTTGTGCTGAGATGCGGAAGGTTTTTAAATGTTTATTTTTCCCAGGGCCGCCCGTGGGGGAGGGGGGAGGAGAAAGTGGGTCAATTTGTCGTAGGCCCCGCAGGGGCCCCCATGAGAATATAGTATTGCAACTTTTTTTTATGGAAGGGGCCCCCAAAATTGCTTTGCCTCAGGCCCCCTGAATCCTCTGGGTGGCCCTGCTTTGTGTTTGTTTCTGAGTTCTGTTTTTGACAATTTACTCTGTTGCCAGTCTGGTGCATAGTGAATTAAAGAATTTTGGACTGAGATGGCCACTGGAAACTGAGTTTTTAAAGGGGCCTTGATGAAGGGGAAATAGAAGCTGGTGGTGGCCATGGTACTTCAGGAGAATATTCTTTAGTCCATTCCCATTTGAGCAGGAATCCCAAGCTGAATAGGCTTCAGACAGCCTTGCATCTTCCTGATGGTTGTCACACCTCTCCAAGAAGGATGGTGTGAAATTCCCAACCAGTATGAGATCCAAGTGGCCAATTTAAAAACAAGATTTATTATCAGAGAAGATCCAATTAAAACAATGGACATTGAATACATATAGTACGACACTCTGCAAAAGATCATCTAGAGAGGTTCACCTTGAGTTCTGTTACAGTGAAAATAATAATGATAATAGCTAACAATTCCAAGTCATTTCCTTCTCCTATTTTCTATCTGAACTTTCTGACCACCTACACTGTCAAAAGTTCAATTCCGCTGACTTTCTTGGCGAGGCAGCATCTCTAGCTACTGGTTATTCAGTTCCCATTCCTCATTGGATCCTCCAGTCCTTCATAGTCCTTTTATTTTAAAGCATTCTTTATATTAAGCATATTGGTCAAGTTTAAATCAACATTTCCACAATGTAGCATTTGATCATTGGTAGGGAAGTGTAATAGTTTCTGTTCTCCATGTAATGGCAATTTGTCCCCTCTATTTTTAAACATTCTCAGCTGTCTAGATTTGGCAGTATTACTCCAATTTCCGCTCTCAAAATCTAGCATTTCAAATGCCTATTTTGATCATGCCTATGTAAGCAGAGTCAGGATGAGCCCCACCCTGACATCTGGTGGTAAATTATGGGGAGTGCGGAAAGAAGTTTCAGTTATTTGCATTGGCACTCCCACCCCACTTAGTATACCGCAAAGCAGCATGGGATGATTATTTTCACAGTTGTGGGACCCCCAATTTCGTTGTTATTGGGGCAGGAGCAATGAAATGTTGTCACCCTGATTGGGTAAATGGGGAACTACAAAATTGTCTTGTGATGGGGGGGTTTCATTGTCAGCAGGATAGCGCTTGCTAGACAGGGGACATGGGTTCCAAAACCCATTGGAGAGAGAGAGGCTGGGGACAGGTATCTGTACTTGGTGGTGCAGGCTCCTTGTGTGAGCCAGAAGCACCAGTTCCACCTATGCTTCTCTCCACTGTGGAATGTCAGAGTTAATTTTTGATTCCCTTAAGAATCTAGATGCAGGTTACTGAGCTGAATTCACTGGTATTGGGGCTCCCCTACTATGAGCTGAAATCACTGAAGAGCTGGACTTGCTGAGCTGAGAGCACTGTGCTAATGAGTGGGGGAGCCTGAAGCAATACTGGCAGAGCGGAGTGGAACAGTTTGTGCAGCCACTGGGTGAGTGGAGCTGAGCAGCTCGTGAGGACAGCTGGAGTGGATCACAGGACAGCTGGTGGACCAGAGCAGCTGGCAGAGTGGAGCAGCCCACAGAGTAAGCAGAGCTGAGCTGTTTGCGGGGACGACTAGTGGAAGCAGAACCCCACGAAGAGGCAGGGCAGTTGGCCCCGAACCACGTAAGGTGCCCCTTTCTACCTAGGCTGGGGAGGGGGACCTCTGCAGAGAGACTCTTGAACTCTGGGCTGCCTGACCCGGGACAGAGACTTTTGAATTGTGGGACTTTTGGGACTGTGGGTGATTTGGGGGGTTGCTGGACTCAAGGGCCCAGAGAGAAGGACACGGCCCAAGTTGCTGGGGTGGGTCTTTGCTCACGGTTTGACCTATGAACTCTAGTTGAGGTATTTTCCAAATTTAATGCTTGTTGTTGTTTATCTTATGTAATTAAACCTTTTCTGCTACACCAAGAGTCTGTGCTTGCGAGAGGGGAAGTATTGCCTCCTTGAGGCGCCCAGGGGTGTGTGTAAGATTTTCCCAGGTCACTGGGTGGGGGGGGGCTCGAGCTGGTTTGCATTACGTTGTGGGGAAGGGACCCCTAGGTATTGAACCTGGCCCTTGCTGCTATCGTTTCAGCCTGGCAGAGGGGTTACACCTACATTTCAGTGACTGGATGCTACTTTCCACGTCAATTGTCCCTACCTAAAAGTATTAGACTGAGACACATTTGGCTTGTCCTTAAAGCTACCGTATTTGCATTTTTTGTAGAGTTGTCTCTTATAAATAGCTCTACTCGAAACATGAATTACTTACTAATTAAAATCCATCTGTCACAATAACGCAAAGATCTTAGGGAATGCCTCCTCTCAATGCTTTTCTAATATTTGTCTCATATAAAAAACAACACATTACAAATATGAATATATAGATATAACAAAAACATAGATAATTCTGTATTTTATCACGCATTTAACAGCATTGCAGACCTGTACATGGCAGTTACCCAGTATCTGGTTCGTATAATGCACAATAAGTGTTGATAATATGTGTGGATTATAAGGATTTATTTGTATATACATTTTAAAATGTACTACCTGAAATTCTAAAATGATATATTATAACATTCTGTTATTTGGATATTTATTTGGCATAGTCTGTATTCTATAGCAACCACTTTATATCATCCCTAAGAATTCCAGTATAGTTTGTTTGACCTTTACACATTGCCCAACCTCTAGTAGATAATAACTGATTTTTTCTGGTCCCTTGAGCAGCACTTAAAACAGTTTCACTGCATTTAACTTTTTCTGTACCCTTCTGTCTTACCACATTACAATTGCTCAGGGTCAGCTTTAACTTATGCACTGATCTATAGTCACATTCACTTCTCAATACCATGTAGTAAAGTATTTAAACTAATCTAACAATAGTGCTGTATGAAATATTGACAATGAAATTTGAAGATAAATGAAACTTTCCTGATTTTGAATTTACTTTAAATCTCAGTGCATGTTCTTTTTCAAAAGGTTACTGTAAGACATACAAACAATTTAACTGAACCAGTTTCAAGTGAGCCTTAGCTAGTTATAGTGTTTTGTCAAATTCACGTGTTTTGTTCTCATGATTTTGATTAGAAACATTCGGTGCTGTTGACTTTCAGTTTGAGATGTTAAGTTTAGTTGAACTTGGAATTCAAAGAAACATAGAAAAAGGGGGAAAGTGATGCAGATCAAAATGAAAGGCAGCATGCGTGAACCCTTGAACCAAGAATACTCTAGTTATTGGCTCAAGTTTGAAAGATTTGGGCTGACCCTACAACATTGGGTCCGATTTTATTCAATCTATTTATTGCTGACCTGGGAACCAAGAGTAGGAGTGGGCTGATAAAGTTTGCGGATGACACCAAGTTGGGAGGTATTGCAAATTCGGAAAAGGATCGGGATATCCTCCAGGGAGATTTGGATGACCTTGTAAACTGGAGTATTAGTAACAGGATGAAATTCAATAGTGAGAAGTGTAAGGTTATGCATTTAGGGATGACTAACAAGAATTTTAGTTATAAGCTGGGGATGCACCAGTTGGAAGTAACGGAGGAGGAGAAGGACCTAGGAGTCCTGGTTGATCGTAGGATGACTATGAGTAGGCAATGTGATGTGGCCGTTAAAAAAGCTAATGCGGTCTTGGGATGCATTAGGCGAGGTATTTCTAGTAGGGATAAGGAGGTGCTAGTCCCGTTATATAAGGCGTTGGTGAGACCTCATTTGGAGTATTGTGTGCAGTTTTGGTCTCCCATGTTTAAGAAGGATGAATTCAAACTGGAACGGGTACAAAGAAGGGCCACTAGAATGATCCGAGGAATGGAAGGCCTGTCGTATGAAAGGAGACTTGAGGAGCTCGGTTTGTTTTCCTTAACCAAAAGAAGGATAAGAGGAGATATGATTGCACTCTTTAAATATATCAGAGGGATAAATACCAGGGAAGGAGAGGAATTATTTCAGCTCAGTGCTAATGTGGACACGAGGACAAACGGATATAAATTGTCAGTCAGGAAATTCAGGCTTGAAATTAGACGAAGGTTTCTAACCATCAGGGGAGTGCAATACTGGAACAGCCTACCGAGGGAAACAGTGGGGGCGAAGGACCTCCGTGACTTTAAGATTAAGCTAGATAAGTTTATGGAGGAGATGGTATGATAGGATAACGGGCTTAGTCAATAGGTCAATTAAGTGCCACACTGGTAAATAGTACAATGGGTCAATGATATGATATAACCTTTTTCCAGAGGGTATGGCTGGAGAGTCTTGCCCGCATGCTCGGGGTTCAGCTGACCGCCATATTTGGGGTCGGGAAGGAATTTTCCTCCAGGGAAGATTGGCAGTGGCCCTGGAGGTTTTTCGCCTTCCTCCGAAGCATGGGGCAGGGGTCGCTTGCTAAAGGAGTGGGTGGATCGGCTTATGTGGCCTGCATCTAGCAGGAGGTCAGACTAGATGATCATAATGGTCCCTTCTGATCTTGAATTCTATGATTCTATGAACTAAATCATAGGAAATATGCCCACAAACAAGGACTGGCCCAAAATGTTTGTGATGCTGAAGGCATTCTTACCTGTCTGGTAAATGAGCCATAAGTTGCTTAACTGCACACAGTCCAGAAGTAGACTCAGCCATGGGGGAAAAAAATACAAACCATGTACCTGACAGGTCTCTTCAGATCCCTAAAAGAGAAGGTGTCCCCCTAACAGCTACAAAGAAGCAAACTGGTTTACTTTCAGTTTAAGGGTTAGGTACATCAGGGTGAAAAATTTTCAGCAAATAGTAAATTTGCAAAAAAATTCAGCAAATTTGGGTCAAATTTGGCAAATAGTTTCAGCTGTAAAAAAAAAAAAGAAATGTCAAAGTGGAAGTTAATGAGGGTGGGATGTCTGTCTGCATGGGTGAGGTGAGCAGTTAGACACTAAACGTGGAATGAATTTCCACTAGCAGGGCCAGCTCCAGGCACCAGCTGAGCAAGCAGGTGCTTGGGGCAGACAAGGGGAAGGGGCAGCACATCGGGCTCTTTTCGGCAGCAAATTGGCGGCGGGTGGCGCGGTGGAGCGGCCGCTGATGGTGGCTTTTTTTTTTTCTGCCGCTTGGGGCGGCAAAAACCCTGGAGACGTCCCTGTGCACTAGAGACTAGGGAAATTGGGAAGTGCATCGCTTGGAAAAACCTCACTTGGGAGCAGACATGCTCCCTACAGTCTTGGCCTGTATCACAACATCTTAGTTTGTCATCCTCTTCACATCTACATGTCAACGTGGTTGCTTGTAGTTTTAGACGTGGATGACATATTTAAAAGAGATATAAAATTGCACATGCATTTCTGCTTTGTGAGTTGGGAGTGATGGTGGGTGGAGAAAATTGTCCTCTAAAATAGTTGCACATTTGCATTTTTCAGCTAAGGACTATATAAGGAAGTCCTAAACTGTGCATACAAGGTTGTTGTGCCACTTAATGATTCAAACAAATAAGTTTATAGAAATGACTCTGATGTCCTGTAGTAAAACATCCATTTTTTTAAATAATTGTACTAAAGAGTGCTCTACTCAACATCTCACAAAGAAGAATTTGTAATATGTAACTGGGTTGGCAGGCAATTTTTTTGAAGCTATTTCTGTACATTCTGTGTAATGTACTGAAGGCAAGACATCTTTATTGATTAAAGTGATTGTTCAGTGAAGGCATATGGTCTTCTTCCCTTCTTTTCCTTCTAATTAATGTATCTGTAAAAGGAAGACAATACTGGAATCTTAGCTAGTAATTGTAATTGTTAAAATCCTAATTAGAGCAGTGTTAACAACTGCAGTGAGGATAATGCTCTTTTATTATTAGTTCCACATTTTAGGATCAAGTCATCAACTTTCAAGGCATTACACAGTAATTTCCATGCAATGTGTTTGGAAGTGGATGGGTATAATGACTGATGAACCAACTGCAAGCAGTTATACCAAATCACTTTGACAGAGTTCCCATCTCCAAAATGGAGAATAAAAGGAGTTTGAGGAAATTAAATCAAATGAACTAGTTTTCCAATTCATACTCTCCAAACTTGGAAAAAAGTCATCCTGTGCACAAGGGAGGTCTACATTACTGGGATAACATTATTTTGAAGGATAACCTAATTTTTTGGGTTTTGTTTTGTTTTGGTCTCATGAGGATGGAGGGGTATAATAATTCTAAGGATGAATTTTGCTGTTTTCTTCCCTTTAAATTCAAAGTTTGTTTGGTCAAATTCTGCCCAGGCTTAAATACCACTGAAATCAATGGAGCAGTGCCTGCTCACTCTCAGAATAAATTCTGTGCACTGTGGTTAACATCAGAATCCTGTTTTCTGTCAATATTTGTGATCTTTCCTCTTCTTCTTCTTCTTCTTTGATAACCCATGTATGTCAGAAGAGAACACAGGGTTCTCTCTTCCCCCCCTCCACAGACTGTCATTTTGTAAGATACATTACTGTAGACTCCAGAGCCACAAAGAAGCAAACAGTATTTTAACTACCTTCTGCATCAGCAGTTTCATCTCTTAGGTGAATAAAATTGATTTGTTTTCTCTTTGATAGTGAAAATCCAGTGCGCCTTTTCTTCCTGACTTGTGCAGTGGTGGCACCTGCAGTTATGGGAAAATGTCAAGGAAGCCGTTCTTAAGGGCAGACATATCACAGCATCAGAGATGATTAAACTGACCAGGTTTTGTTGAGTCAATTGTCTCAGGTAACAACAAGATGAAGCCAGGCTGTTTTTAGCTAACATATATCAACAGAAGCTAGTTCAGGGGTCAGCAACCTTTCAGAAGTGGTGTGCCAAGTCTTCATTTATTCACTCTAATTTAAGGTTTTGCGTGCCAGTCATACATTTTAACGTTTTTAGAAGGTCTCTTTCTATAAATCTATAATATATAACTAAGCTATTGTTGTACATAAAGTAAATAAGGTTTTTAAAATGTTTAAGAAGCTTCATTTAAAATTAAATAAAACGCAGAGCCCCCCCAGACCAGTGGCCAGGACCCGGGCAGTGTGAGTGCCACTGAAAATGAGCTCGCATGCCGCTTTCGGCACGTGTGCCATAGGTTGCCTACCCCTGAGCTAGTTGATAAGTTGTAGAGTATAAAGTCTGCTTTAGAGTTAATGCTGTTACATAACATGGTCAAAAATATCTCCTCAATGCTCATTTTGATATTCATCTTCAAATACATAATCACAAAATGGCTCCTGAGAGATGTTTTTTCCAACTGAGTGTTATAAAGGCAGGGGACTGGAGAGGGCTGGTGGTTGAAGAATCAGGTAAAAGCACACCATTCATAGGAAAAAAGCAACCCCATCAGAAAGATTATTTGTCTGGATCGGGCTAACATGGATTATTAAGATCCTTCGTTTGGAAATCCAAATATTATTTAGACTTTATGTGCTGTTTTAATTTTTACCTGGCGCTTGGAATTTGTTGATACTACAGATACCTAACTGCTGAATGACTGCAAGTCTTATCCTTAGTATTATTCAGTTCTGTTGCTTTTGGGTGATGTTTTGCTCAACAATTCCACCAGAAACGTGCTCAGTGTTGATAAAGGCAATAACATAGCAGCATTCTTCTGAGTAAAACAGAAGAGAATGTGGTGAATAGGAATGCCCCACTACTTGCTTTAATGGGTAAATTCTTTATTCTACTTGTTAACAAATATTTTTATATAAAATCCTGTCTCCTTGGATACATCTTTTCTTTGAAAACTGTGACATTAGCCTATAGGTATAAGAGAGATTAAGTTCACCTCTAGGCAATGAATATTTAACCTCAACCACCTGGCTTTTTCTGTAATAGACTGCTACGTTCAGTTTATTATTTTAACAGATCAATAGGTGCATTCATTCTCATGGAAAACCCAGACTCTCTGCCTGAAGTTAAATGTGCCAGCTTTTTTTTTTTTTTAATTAGTTGGGTCTCCCGTAAGGTTGGAATTTCTATAGGACAATCAAAGACAGGAAAGTAAATCACTAGAGAAAAAGCAAATCATGCAGAAAATGCCAATATCAATTTCCTAAACAAGTCATAACTTGAATGCCAAGAATGCTGTTTCTGTCACTAAACTTTAAGTAATGTAAAGACACTGATCGGGAGGGGGCTTTTACATATTGATGATTTAACTTTAAAAGATGACAGAGATAAATTAAAACTTTTTCTGCTGCATGTAATGATATCTTCAGATAACCAGGCTGCTACTTAGATGAAAGAAATGGTAACCGCAGTTGATAGTAGTATTTTGGGTTTTAAGATTGCATAAGAACATAAGAACATAAGAAAGGCCGTACCGGGTCAGACCAAAGGTCCATCTAGCCCAGTATCTGTCTACCGACAGTGGCCAATGCCAGGTGCCCCTGAGGGAGTGAACCTAACAGGCAATGATCAAGTGATCTCTCTCCTGCCATCCATCTCCATCCTCTGACGAACAGAGGCTAGGGACACCATTCTTACCCATCCTGGCTAATAGCCATTTATGGACTTAGCCACCATGAATTTATCCAGTCCCCTTTTAAACATTGTTATAGTCCTAGCCTTCACAACCTCCTCAGGTAAGGAGTTCCACAAGTTGACTCTGCACTGCGTGAAGAAGAACTTCCTTTTATTTGTTTTAAACCTGCTGCCTATTAATTTCATTTGGTGACCCCTAGTTCTTGTATTATGGGAATAAGTAAATAACTTTTCCTTATCCACTTTCTCAACATCACTCATGATTTTATATACCTCTATCATGTCCCCCCTTAGTCTTCTCTTTTCCAAGCTGAAGAGTCCTAGCCTCTTTAATCTTTCCTCATATGGGACCCTCTCTAAACCCCTAATCATTTTAGTTGCTCTTTTCTGAACCTTTTCTAGTGCTAGAATATCTTTTTTGAGGTGAGGAGACCACATCTGTACACAGTATTCAAGATGTGGGCGTACCATGGATTTATATAAGGGCAATAATATATTCTCAGTCTTATTCTCTATCCCCTTTTTAATGATTCCTAACATCCTGTTTGCTTTTTTGACCGCCTCTGCACACTGCGTGGACATCTTCAGAGAACTGTCCACGATAACTCCAAGATCTTTTTCCTGACTCGTTGTAGCTAAATTTGCCCCCATCATGTTGTATGTATAGTTGGGGTTATTTTTTCCAATGTGCATTACTTTACATTTATCCACATTAAATTTCATTTGCCATTTTGTTGCCCAATCACTTAGTTTTGTGAGATCTTTTTGAAGTTCTTCACAACCTGCTTTGGTCTTAACTATCTTGAGTAGTTTAGTATCATCTGCAAACTTTGCCACCTCACTGTTTACCCCTTTCTCCAGATCATTTATGAATAAATTGAATAGGATTGGTCCCAGGACTGACCCTTGGGGAACACCACTAGTTACCCCTCTCCATTCTGAGAATTTACCATTAATTCCTACCCTTTGTTCCCTGTCCTTTAACCAGTTCTCAGTCCATGAAAGGACATTTCCTTTTATCCCATGACAGCTTAATTTACGTAAGAGCCTTCGGTGAGGGACCTTGTCAAAGGCTTTCTGGAAATCTAAGTACACTATGTCCACCGGATCCCCCTTGTCCACATGTTTGTTGACCCCTTCAAAGAACTCTAATAGATTAGTAAGACACGATTTCCCTTTACAGAAACCATGTTGACTATTGCTCAACAGTTTATGTTTTTCTATGTTTCTGACCATTTTATTCTTTACTATTGTTTCAACTAATTTGCCCGGTACCGACGTTAGACTTATCAGTCTGTAATTGCCGGGATCACCCCTAGAGCCCTTTTTAAATATTGGCGTTACCCAATGACTGGAAGTTAGCTAATGTACCGAAGCCAATTTAAAGGACAGGTTACAAACCTTAGTTAATAGTTCCGCAACTTCACATTTGAGTTCTTTCAGAACTCTTGGGTGAATGCCATCTGGTCCCGGTGACTTGTTAATGTTGAGTTTATCAATTAATTCCAAAACCTCCTCTAGTGACACTTCAATCTGTGACAGTTCCTCAGATTTGTCACCTACAAAAGCCAGCTCAGGTTTGGGAATCTCCCTAACATCCTCAGCCGTGAAGACTGAAGCAAAGAATCCATTTAGTTTCTCCGCAATGACTTTATCGTCTTTAAGCGCTCCTTTTGTATTTTCATCGTCAAGGGGCCCCACTGGTTGTTTAGCAGGCTTCCTGCTTCTGATGTACTTAAAAAACATTTTGTTATTACCTTTGGAGTTTTTGGCTAGCCGTTCTTCAAACTCTTCTTTGGCTTTTCTTATTACACTCTTGCACTTAAGTTGGCAGCGTTTGTGCTCCTTTCTATTTGCCTCACTAGGATTTGACTTCCACTTTTTAAAGGAAGTCTTTTTATCTCTCACTGCTTCTTTTACATAGTTGTTAAGCCACGGTGGCTTTTTTTTAGTTCTTTTACTGTGTTTCTTAATTTGGGGTATACATTGAAGTTGGGCCTCTATTATGGTGTCTTTAAAACGGGCCCACGCAACTTGCAGGGATTTCACTTTAGTCACTGTACCTTGTAACTTTTGTCTAACTAACCCCCTCATTTTTGTATAGTTCCCCCTTTTGAAATTAAAGGCCACAGTGTTGGGCAGTTGAGATGTTCTTCCCACCACAGGGATGTTGAATGCTATTGTATTATGGTCACTATTTCCAAGTGGTCCTGCTATAGTTACCTCTTGGACCAGCTCCTGCGCTCCACTCAGGATTAAATCTAGAGTCGCCTCTCCCCTTGTGGGTTCCCGTACCAGCTGCTCCATGAAGCAGTCATTTAAAGTATCGAGAAATTTTATCTCTGCATTTCGTCCTGAAGTGAAATGTTCCCAGTCAATATGGGGATAATTGAAATCCCCCACTATTATTGGGTTCTTAATTTTGATAGCCTCTCTAATTTCCCTCAGTATTTCATCATCACTATTACTGTCCTGGTCAGGTGGTCGATAATAGATCCCTACTGTTATATTTTTACTAGAGCATGAAATTTCTATCCATAGAGACTCTATGGAACCTGTGGATTCGCTTAAGATTTTTACTTCATTTGAATCTACACTTTCTTTAACATATAGTGCCACTCCTCCCCCTGCACGGCCTGTCCTGTCCTTCCGATATATTTTGTACCCCGGAATGATTGTGTCCCATTGATTGCTCTCAGTCCACCAGGTTTCTGTGATGCCTATTATATCTATATCCTCCTTTATCACAAGGCACTCTAGTTCACCCATCTTATTATTTAGACTTCTGGCATTTGTGTACAAGCACTTTAAAAACTTGTCCCTGTTTTTTAGCCTGCCTTTTTCTGATGTGCCAGATTCTTTTTTATGTGACTGTTTATCATCTGATCCGGCCCTTACATTATACTTCTCATTCCTCTGCTCCTGACTATAACCTGGAGATTCTCTATCATCAGACTCTCCCCTAAGAGAAGTCTGTGTCCGATCCACACGCTCCTCTGCAGCAGTCGGCTTTCCCCCATCTCCTAATTTAAAAACTGCTCTACAACCTTTTTAATGTTTAGTGCCAGCAGTCTGGTTCCACTTTGGTTTAGGTGGAGCCCATCTCTCCTGTATAGGCCCCTCCCATCCCAGAAGTTTCCCCAGTTCCTAATGAACGTGAACCCCTCCTCTCTACACCATTGTCTCATCCACGCATTGAGACTCTGAAGCTCTGCCTGCCTACCTGGCCCTGCGCATGGAACTGGGAGCATTTCTGAAAATGCCACCATAGAGGTCCTGGATTTCAGTCTCTTCCCTAGCAGCCTAAATTTGGCTTCCAGGACATCTTTCCTACCCTTCCCTATGTCATTGGTACCTACATGTACCACGACCACCGGCTCCTCCCCAGCA
Source organism: Mauremys reevesii (assembly GCF_016161935.1). Taxonomy (NCBI): domain Eukaryota; kingdom Metazoa; phylum Chordata; order Testudines; family Geoemydidae; genus Mauremys; species Mauremys reevesii. Next base: position 40,067,789 of record NC_052631.1, on the reverse strand, counting down.
CTACACATAAGTCTATCTAGATGCCTCGAGAGATCCGCAACCTTCGCACCAGACAGGCAAGTCACCATACGGTTCTCCCGGTCATCACAGACCCAGCTATCTACATTTCTAATAATCGAATCTCCCATTACTAACACCTGCCTTTTCCTAGAAACTGGAGTTCTCTCCCCCGGAGAGGCAACCTCAGTGCGAGAGGCAACCCCAGCACCATCTGGAAGGAGGGTCCCAACTACGGGAAGGTTTCCCTCTGCTCCCATCGACTGCTCTACTTCCCTGGGCCCTTCTTCCTCCTCAACAGCACAGGAACTGTCTAAGCGGATATGTCAGCAATATGTACTGCAACATACCTGAAGTGCTAACAACAAGAATTTCTGAAGGCTTTCAGTTTTAGGCTCAAAATAGGGCCAGATAAATGTTACCCCCTTCTAAGAGTATGGAATTAAACTGTGCTGTTTGGACCTTGGGGAGTAACATCGAGAGAATTCAGTCAGCATAACTATATGGTCTTCCAGTGCACCAACTTGGGGACCAGTTTCTCCATAGGAAAATGAACACATCCTCTTTTGGAGGTCAGTGTCAGAGTGTAGGATAAGAACCTGGTGACCAGAATGTTTTTGTGTTTAAAAAGAAGTGGCTTTCAGGGAGGTTGTCAATGGGAAAAGCAAGGGAGATTGGTATAATTCATGAGGAAAAGGAGAACACCACTCTCTCAAAACACAGTAGCAGTTAAGGAGGGGAGGTCCTCTTATTCCAAGGTCAATGTAAAGAAGTCATTTAAAAGAAGTCACTCTGAGCCTATCAATTTGAACATTTTTTCAGGGGGAAATAGTCAACCTGGTTTTTGTGACGGGAAATCATGCCTCACCAATCTACTAGAATTCTTTGATGGGGTCAACAAGCATGCGGACAAAGGAGATCCAGTGGATATCGTGTATTTAAATTTTCAGGAAGCCTTTGACAAGGTCCCTCACTGAAGGCTCTTAAGCAAAATAAGCAGTCATGGGATAAGAGGGAAGGTTCTCTCATGGATTGGTAACTGGTTAAAAGATAGGAAACAAAGAGTAGGAATAAATGGTCAGTTTTCAGAATGCAGAGAGGTAAATAGTAGTATCCCCCAGGGATCTGTACTGGACCCAGTCCTATTTAACATATTCATAAACAATCTGGAAAAAGTGGTAAACAGTGAGGTGGCAAAATTTGCAGATGATACAAAACTACTCAAGATAGTTAAGTCCCAGGCAGACTGCGAAGAGCTACAGAAGGATCTCACAAAACTGGATGACTGGGCAACAAAATGGCAGATGAAATTTAATGTTGATAAATGCAAAGTAATGTACATTGAAAAACATAATCCTAACTATACATATACAATGATGAGATCTAAATTAGCTGTTACCACTCAAGAAAGAGATCTTGGAGTCATTGTGGATAGTTCTCTGAAATCATCCACTCAATGTGCAGTGGCAGTCAAAAAAGCTAACAGAATGTTGGGAATCATCAAGAAAGGGATAGATAATAAGACAGAAAATATCATATTGACCTATATACATCCATGGTACGCCCATACCTTGAATACTGCATGCAAATGTGGTTGCCCTGTCTCAAAAAAGATGTATTGGAATTGGAAAAGGTTCAGAAAAGGGCAAAAAAATTGATTGGGGTATAGAACAGCTTCCATATGAGGAGAGATTAATAAGACTGGGACTTTTCAGCTTGGAAAAGAGGCGACTAAGGGGGGATATGATAGAGGTCTATAAAATCATAAATGGTATAGAGAAAGTAAATAAGGATGTGTTATTTACTCCTTCTCATAATACAAGAACAAGGGGCCACCAAATGAAATTAATAGGTAGCAGGTTTAAAACAAACACAAGAAAGTATTTTTTCATGCAACGCACTGTCAGCCTCTGGAACTCCTTGCCAGAGGGTGTTGTGAAGGTCAATACTATAATGGGGTTCAAAGGGGAGTTAGATAGATTCATAGAAGATAGGTCCATCAATGGCTATTAGCCATGATGGGCAGGAATGGTGTCCCTAGCCTCTGTTTGCCAGAAGCTGGGATTGAGTGACAGGGCATGGATCACTTGATGATAACCTGTCTGTTCATTCCCTTTGGGGCACCTGCCATTGGCCACTGTCAGAGGACAGTATACTGGGCTTGATGGACCTTTGGTCTGAACCAGTTTGGCGGTTCTTATGTTCTGTTTTTAATTTCTCCATCAACACCCAGGCAAAAAAATTGCCCCAGACATATACTGCATGTATTTTCATTTGCTTTCAGCCATAAGAAGAGAACTAAAAGTCCCAAAAAGAGGAATAGTGAACTGAAGGGTGTAGGAGACTTACTCACATTGAGGTTAGGCTACTTTGGGCTAGATATTTAAAGATATTTAGGCATCTAATTCCCATTGGTTTCAATGGGAGTTTGGCACTTAAATATTTTTTAAAATCTGGCCCTTCAGCAGCTTCCACGTAGCTCAGTTTTCCTTCCCTGTGGCCAGACCACCTTGTTGTGTTTCGATGATCTCTCAGAATCTAAGGAAGACTGAACCAGGTGAGTACCGGGATGAGGGACTTCCAAGGAATGAATAGATGCTGCAAGAAATGGTGATGGTAATTCAGTAAGTGGTTCTGACCTAATGCCCCAGAATGGTGTTAGTACCTCTAGCATCTAGATCCTCCTATCTTTCACACGTGACACCTAAAACCAAGGGTCCTGACCACTCTAGGTTATTAAAAAGCCCATGCCACTTTTTGCAAGAATAGTGAGATACAACCCTGAAGTACTGGCTAAGTACTTACTCAGATAATTACATTCTGCTACCTAAATTATTTCTATAATTTCAATCAGATCAGGGGTGTGCACAAGAAGGCATGGGCGCTGACCTCTGCTGGTGCTGGTGGGTGCTTGACCCTCCTCTACCCCCAGCCCTGCCCCCACTCCACCCCTGTCCCCATTCCAACCCCTTCCCCAAAGTCCCCGCCCCAAATCCGCCCCCTCCCTGCCCCTATTCCAACCCTTTCCCCAAAACCCCACCCTTGCCCCGTCTATTCCCTGCCTCCTCCCCTGAGCGTGCTGCATTCCCGCTCCTCCCCCTCCCTCCCAGAGCTTGTTACGCCATGAAACAGCTATTTTGCAGTGGCAAGTGCTGGGAGGAGAAGCGGGGACGTGGTGCGCTGAGGGTAGGAGGCAGAGGCAGAGGTGAGGTGGGATGGGGGGCGAAGCAGGGAGGGGAGCTTGGCTGCCGGTGGGTGCAGAGCACCCACCAATTTTTCCCCATGGGTGCTCCAGTCCCAGGGCTCCATAACAGTCACTGTCCCAGAGAACTTAGTCTTGGAGCCAAGTGAATTATGGCCGGTCTTTGAATCTGCAGCGCACCCATTTGCTGTGCAGTAACATCCTATGTGGACAATGCTATAGTGAACTGAAACTCCTCAGTGCGCTGTAGCCATGTCCACATGGGATATTGCCACACAGAAATGTGATGTGCTGTAGATTCACACCCTGGCTTGCCACAAAGTAATTCATCATGTAAACAAGCCCGTAGTGCTAGCCTATGACCTTCTGTTCTCAATTTTTAGTGGTCTTTTCTCTGCTTTTCCTCATGCACGTGAGACTAAGGTATGCTGATTTTAGAAAGATATTTTCTTATTTGTATTCAGAGGACTTTGATCCTCTGACACAGAAGATGTATTCTCTTATTTCAGTTAATATCCTATACCAAGCACCCAGCAATATATATATTTTACAAATTTTCATTGACTTTTCCTCTAGACTCCATTTTCTCCTTAATTTTAGATTCAATATGTCTTTTCCAATTTGATCAATAAGATTCAAATGATAGCTTTCCCCCCTACTGTTATAGAATATTTCTAATGTCATAGAATTATAGAGGTTAGAGATAGAAAAGTTGTAATGGATTCAGGAATATTCACCAAAGTATCTTAGGTGTTCCCCTATCACTGAAGTATCTGAGAACCTCCCAATCCTTATTACAACCCTCCTCTGAAGTAGGGAGGCATTATTATCCCCATTTTATGGAGGGAGGAAGGTGACTCAAAGTGACTTTCCCCAAGTCATTGGGTGCAGGGAATTGAACCCAGGTCTGCTGAGTCTCAGGCTTAAAACCTTAATCATTGGCCCATCTTTTCTCCCTAGGGTATGTTATGTAGTGTTTCATCCACCTTCATTTTAAATGCTTCAGTCTATAAGGCACCTACCACATATCATGGGAGACTATTCCATAGCACATATAATAACAGCGATATGCATCCCTTAACTCCTTCTTTTCTCTCTACAATCTTCAGACATTTGTAGATAGACTGCCCCATTTTAGCCCATCTATTGCTTTTTTAAATCTTCTCATACATCACACCCTCAAACCTCTTGGTCTTTTTGTTTGTGCAGCACTTCTCTGACCTCCTTCCAGTTCATCAGGTTCAATATGAGTCATTTTGGGCAAGACTGTAGATTCTGCTTAGTAACAATCCTGATATTAGCAACTTCTGGTTAATGGAAACTTATTGCTGGGAACTCATCCCATTAACATCAATGTTAATGGGATTCAGATATTGGCAACGACATGCCACTTTATTAGCAACATTTTAAAGAAAGGCCTCTCCTATGTTGTCCCTGTGCAGGGAGGTTTGCCGGGCTAGCACCCCAGATGGAAGACGTGGGACAGATTGCGCCTCAGGTAGGTTTGCAGGGGTATGACCAGCGAAAGCACATCCCAGCACTTCCTTCCCTGACTGCTGCCTTGCAAACTTGCCTTCTGCATATTATCCACTGCCAAATAATAGCAACTTTTTGCTGGCAACAAAGCGATTCCTAATAGGTGGAATCTGTGCATTTTTGTATTTGGAAACCAGAACAAAGTAATCAGTTCCTTTTTTATTTTTTGCCTGAGTCTGGTCTCTCTCTGCCCGCTTTACCTCACCACATAGAACACTGTTATAATCTCAAATTTGTGGGCATGTTTTGCAGTGTATCCATATACAGTAATAGAAGATTTTACAAAAGTACAACTCTGATGCCTGCTTCCCATCTGAGATCATGGTAGGGTCACTCTTGGTCCAACATTAAAAGGGTAATGCCCAGCAAGGCAATCTGGAAAATTCTTCTCCACTCATGTTAAATTATGTACTCTCACTGCACAACAATATTAAGCTGTAGGCCTTCAGTTTAGTGTAAGCTAAACTCCTCCTCCACAAGCATGCAGAACTTCCCTGAATAGTTACTCTGTCTGCCCTGAAGGCATGAATATGATCTTCTCTGAATTATTTGGTGCATGATTTAAGATCTTTTGCAATAATTTTTCCATCAAGCAATGGTAACTCTTCTCCCCCATCTCAATATGAAAACCCACAACTAAGGTCATTAAAGACTATATTCACAAGATGAATGTTGCAATACAGTGACAGTAAGAATTGAAAATGTGCTAAGAGATACAATATGTTTCCATATGGGTAGGTTTGATATATTATTTTAGGCTTGTCAGTTTGCAAAATAAAATCAGAAATGGTAATCTGCTAATTTCCCATATGAATACATTAAAATAGAATATTAGCATAATGAGGAAAAAATCTGAATCTTAAATATATTTTTTTAAATTGCAGACTGTTTTTATTTCCTTCAGAATGCCATGTGTCTGATTCATAAGTTCACCACCACCCTACTGTACTTGGCATGCTTGTCATAACTTCTTGATGTATATTTTTTTAATCTGATTTTATTTTTGCCTCCATTATTTTGGAATGTGACTGTATCAGTCTGAAGATGATGTTGCTATGATAAGACTGAAGATTTAAAAAATATTCAGTTCACATTTTATTCATGAGGAGGCTACATACTTGATCCTGACTTCTGGTGAAGATAAAGTAGCTGGTAAACAAAGCATCAGGAATGTTATAGAAATTGTGATGCAAAACATATCTTTTTATTCTTAATTATATTATAATAGCATTTATAGTTTAGTTTCTAATTCAAATTAAATGATTACACTATAAAACTCAGAATTTATTCTAAGATGGAAAATATTTTACATTGCAGGGGCAACCATGCTGATTAAAACATATTAGATTATATTCATTATTTCATGATTTACAAAAGGAAAGTAACACATGCTTGCAGGAGGCAAGACAACCTAGTTCAGGCCCAGCACCTGTTATGATGCCCTCTAACAGCATAGGCTGACTCCCATAAGCCTCTTCTCCAGTTTGTTTCCTGCCTTTGAGTGAAGGCGCAAAGAACATCTCCAGTGCAGTGGCTATTGCTTTGTTTAATGTGGGCCTTAGATACTCTAGGATCAAGTGTTTTTTGTATTTTGTTTTTTTGCTGCAGTTTTTAATGTTATCTTCTTCTCCCCCTCTCCCCACCTGGAGTTCACCATGAAGAAGTAGGAGCATGTCCCAGCTCCCAATTCTTGCACAAAGAGCCATGGGATCTTTAATGACCATTTACTGCCATGGCCCTGCTTTTACCTCTCATCTAAATGACATCCTCTCAAACAGTCCAGTGCCCTATAGGCTATCTAGGGTTGCCAATCCTCCAGGATTGTCCTGGTGTCTCCAAGAGTTAAAGGTTAATCTTTAATTAAAGATTATATCATGTAATGAAACCTCCAGGAATATGTCCAACCAAAATTGGCAACCCTACCTATAGCAATGTGTACCAGGAAAAGTGTTCTCTTGTCTTTGGGCCTGATTCTGAAAACACGGCATGTAAGTAACTTTGTATGCATGAGTAGTCCCACTGAAAGCAGTGGAACCATTCTTGTGTATATAGGACCTGATCTAAAGCCAACTGAAGTCCATTGACTTTAAGCTTCAGATCAGTCTTAGACTTATGTGCCTAAGTGTTTGCATGATCAGGGCATTATGTATATGATGGACGAGTGCTTAACAGCATTCTACAAAGACCTATGCTATGACAAATTTTACTATTAATTTAATATAGGGATGATATATCAGACTTTCACCTACAAGTACTACAATGAATGAGGGTGGGGCAGATGATTAAATAATAAGCACTGGGTATATCTTTCATAACTGTTGCACCAAGAGTTGGAGACTATGTTGACCAATCTCCAGTGGGGAGTAGCAGAACTTCCATTTGATTCCATAGGACATCACAGGAATAGGCAAAATTGTCTTGCCAAAAGCAATATTTTAGCTTTGTTAACCTGGTTCTCATATTACATCAGCTTTGAAACAATTGGTTATAATAGCGATTGCAATATTATTGTACTGTTTCCTTATTTGCATACTGTATACATATATGGTCTTGAACATGGGACTGCAGCTCTGCAGTGTTACAATGGGTGGGCTTTTTGGCTCATAATTAAGGATGTGTGTGATAGGTCACTGGGAGCCTAGTGGTTAGTGTACCTGATTTCTGGCACCTTGCAAGATATTGATGTAAACAGTGGTCTTGAATTCACTTCTACCTTGGGCTGCACCACACTGACTGTGGACCCCTTATGATTGTAAAGTTTCTTGGATTGAGTGCACAGTGGTGTAAGCTACCTGCAGCCTTTACTGTATTAGTGGGTGGCAAGCCAGTCATTAGAACAGCCTGATCACCCAAAAGACATCCTGCTTCAGACAATCTCCTCCAGTTACTGCTTCTGAATGAGTGTTGCTGAATGTAAAGGTGTCCTTGCCTAGTGGAATCTCCAGAGTGGCCAATAGCAGTACCCCAGGGTGAATCTCAACATGGGTGCAATTGCTTCTGTGGACACTGGGTCCATGCCAACTACATTTCCTTGCACGGCAGGGGTGGATCTAGCTGCAGCTTGAATAGCAGAATGTCTCTTATAAGTTACATGACTTATGTAAGTGATGTGAAATGCAGTGCACAAATGACCAGAGAATATTATCTTTAAAAGGTAAATGGAGCATGAATCAAAATCTGGTCAAATCAATAATAACACTCTATTAAACAAGCTACATCATTCAAGTGTATACAATTAACAAGTGTGGTATCTATATCCCATATGACACCAGAGGAAAAAAAACTAACAAAGAAACAAATCTATTTTTTCTTTGAAATCTCTTCAGTGAAACTCCTCCATTTTAAAACCCCCACATACAAATAAAAACAATAGTGTGACATATAAAGGCTCAACATTTCATAAGATTCCCTTCAACTGTATGCAACAGGTTGGCTTGCCTCTGAGGCAGCCCTGGCCACCCTGATTGCAGGCAGCACCCTACCTGAGAGGGATGAGGTGATTTTCCCCTATAACAAGCAGCTGGAAGCGGCAGTGAGGGGGTAAATGCTCAGCGAAAACAGAGACTGCTAGGAACAGGCAGGCTCTAGCAGAGTCCTAGGATTTGGGACTTAGGATACATCAACACAGCAATAGAAGACCCATGGCACAGTTGGGCTGGCCTGGGTCAGATTACCCAGGCTTTTGGGGCATGGTCTGCATAGCTAAAAACTACAGCATAGACACTTGGGCTGGAGGGGGACCCATGGGAAGCAAGGGTCTCAAAGCCCAGGCTCCAGCCCAAGCCTGAAGTCTCTACTGTTATTTTTAGCCCAGCAAGCTTGAGTCAATTGACTTGGGCTCTGGGACATGATGGTGTGGGTTTTTTATTGCAGTGTAGATGTATCCTAAGGAAGAGCTGGGAGTAGCCTGCAAATGAGCAGGTAACGGAAAGAGTTCAAAACACCACAGGCAGGGAAGCCTGGGAGCAGGAAGAGAAATGTTTGTTTGTGGGACTTTAAGTCAGGGTTTTGAGTTTTATTTTGAGTTATTTTCTGTGAATAACTCAGACCTCAAAGAGAGGTATTTTGACCTCAGAATAAAGAGTGTAGAATCTGTGTAAGGATCCCTTTGAGGGACAAATTTGAGGCACTACAGAGGCACCCCATCCATGAGAGTTTGCATGGGAAGCAGCCAACCCTGTTACACTGTACACAAAATATTGGCGAGGTAATACATTTATGTGCACACACAAAAATAAAATAAAATTGACACTTGAAATCTTCCACTTCCATGCACAGCTTGTGTAACTACTCTTAAGTACTGGTTTCCTTGTGCAATTGCCTGATTTTCAAGAACAAATGAGGTTTTCGCTGTGCAAATTAATCAATTTGTAAATATTGCTGATTTTGATTGAAGCATCCCATTTGAAAATGTGGGCCCCTATCTATGTGATAACCCAATTTACATGGGGCTTTATGTAACTTTCTATAAAAGTGCAAGAGAAAACTGATTGTTGGATTACAGCCAAGAAGGATTTCTTCTGCTCTAGAATAATGTAGTCAGGATCTTCTTATTTTCAATTTTCTCTTAAGCTTTGATCAGTGAACATCTGTTAGGATCAGGCAGGAGTGTCCCACACAATCAGTTTCTAGTGACTTTTGAACCTCATACTTTCTACTTTGTCTATATTTCTATTCACTTTCTTAAGTGCAGTTTTGCTTTTGTAACCAGTAGATTTCTCCAAAGCTTTTCTTTAAAAAGAGATCTCAACATATAATGGACTACAATGTGCATGGCAAGCTGACTACAAGCCGCGCATTCAGATTCAAGAGCAACAGATAATTGCACTCCCTAAATAGCTCAATCAAAAAGCTAGAAATTAAATTTGTGGCTATTGAATCCACTACTATTATCATAATAACAGAAATTAAATTGTTCCCTAATTTTATAGAAGACCAGGAGAATCAAGTTTGGATTTGTAATAGGATTTTATTCATGCCATAGAGAGAAGATGACACGACTTAACATTTGTCAGTGGGATGCTGAAGTCTTGCTGTTGGATGTGGCTAGTGGCTCGATATCAGTTTATTTCCATTTTAAAATTTCTAAGGGTTATGTGCAAAATGATAGGGAAACTCTGGCACCAGCAGAATAATGATAATACAAGAATCTGAACTAAGACACAAGCATAGAAACCTGGAAGCATGATGAAAAAGATACTTCATTATAATCTTTGTACTTTCACTTCCTACAGCTGACAGTTTGCAAGCAAAAATGTTTGGGATGAGACAGGACTCATTTCCTTAATGCACATTCCTGGAAAATGACCTCAATGTAGCAATTCTCTTCTGTGGCAAAATTGAAAATACATTGCAAAGACAAATCATTCTGGCTTTGAGATGCACAGAAGGTTTGTAAGTACTGAACACTGAAAATTAGGCCAACAAGACACCAATAGCCTGATATAATGAAACAATAATTTAGAAATTGTGTTTTCTTGAACATTAGGCCACATGCCACCCACCACTGCAGGCTACAGAAGAGAGGAGAGGAAAGTGTTTCAGAAAAGCTCCCAAAGAGGTGGTTGTAATAATGGTAGAATATTGACAATTTCTCTGCATCAGCAGAGCATATAGGCTCCAAAAATCCATAGTTATCTGAATCTTATCTGAAATATTATAAATAACCACTTCGATGTGCAAAACTTGGTTGAGAAGTTCCTGAGCTGAGCTGATTGGACATTCCATTTCTCGTTACACCAGAAATTCTGGTTTTTGTTGTTGTTGTTCGTTGGTTTTTTTGACATTTGTTTCCCTGCAGATTAGGATCAGAAATTCAAAATAGCAAAACTTTTGATTCAGAAAGATTGAAACATTTCATTTGGACATTTTCAGTTAAAACCAAATGTTTCGGCATTCCCGTATTTCAGAACATTTTCTTTCAGTTTGTTGTCCGGTTTAATTTCAGGTCAAGTCAATGTTAATCTCTGAATTTACCTTAGCTGCCACAGTGCCTCATAGGAGCTCTGAGTCTCTTGTGCCCCTATGGACCCTGCTCTTGAGGCACAGTAGGAAGCTCATCCACAGGGAGAGATCACAGTGTCCCATAGGAAATGTAGTCCAGCCAGGGAGCTTCGCACATAGGGGAAAATGGGGTCATACGTGTCCTGGAACTACAATTCCGATGAGGCACAATGGCAGCTCAGGCAGGTGCAGAGATTAATGCTGACCAAACCAAAAATATTAAGTTTTTATTTTCACTGTGAATTTTTTTTTTGCCAAAATCTGCCCCTTGCTGTGGAAACTTTCAATTTTGACAAAACCCCATTTTCTGAAAAGGAAAATGTTTTGGTAGAAATTTATCAACCAGCCCTGCTCATGAGTTTTTTGGTACTTCCTGCTTCTACCCATCACACTGTCATCCTGACCTTATCTTTAAGAGGGGTCAGTGTATTCCTGTTATCTTTGGGGAATGTGTTTGCGCCATTCTTGGTAAGGGGTGTTCTGGAATGTGTTTGCATGTGTGTTTTGTGCCTAGCACTTCTTAGGAATGTGTGTTTCTGCAATACCAGCCCTGTTCTTGCCAGATTCTGTGAGCAGGACCTGCCTCTTACTCACAACTTACTGTAACTTTGCTTTATAGCAGCAAAGTTTTGACCACTACTTTAGCCCAAGCCTCAGGCCTCTGATACAAGGGCTTATGTTTCAGGCCCTCTTCCTACTACTGAGGTATCATAAAGAAATACCTTAATAAGGGAGTTCATAATGCAATTAACATAGTTGGGAACCAAAACATGAAAGCAGCTTTACCCTTTATCAAAGGAGGATTGTTTTTGATGCCCTAATAAATGTAAATAGTTTTGATTTATATTACATGTCATATTGTTTGTCATACATATCTTGATATAAGCTTATGTATGATACATAATCAGTCCTATAACAATATTTTATAGACATATTGTCAAAAGACTGGTACCATTGCCAAAGACATACTGTAGCTTTCAATATGAAAATAAAATGCAAAAATATGTAAACTTGCAATGGAAAAAGTGAAAAGACATCTCCAATTTTACTGTACTTGGTGAAAGACCGTTTTTTGTTCCAGCCAAGGATTACTTAACTTAGAAAATAAACACTTTAAAGACAACATTCTCAGAGAGTTGCTACCTGAACCTTGAATTAATGAGCATCTAAATTACATATTTTGCCATGTAGAACAAATTGGATTTCTTTTCATTAATATCAAGGAAGCAGAAAACAAGCTGAATCCCAAGTGAATTAAATGAACATGATTATTCACCATTTCTTTTGCTCCTATAAACCAGTCTTTATTCAATTAAATAGCTCATAAACATGTACCAATGAAGCCATCAGAACCAGCAACAGCTGGCATCAAAAAGAAGCAGTTTTCATATAAATCACACACTGTAGTTTAAGACTTTCTATTACATTAGTCATAGCCACTGTTCTTCTATTTTAAACCTGATGAAACCAACCAAGTGCTAGTAATGTTGTTTTTCTTGGTAGGGTTTTAAAACATTTTTGTGCAGTCTTTAATGCATAAAAGTAAGTTTCTTCTTTGTTTATTAAGTCAATTCTGATTCCAACTTATTCCAGTAAGAAAATAATGTAAAATACTGATCACCAAGAGGAATTTGGAGAAAAACTAAATTTAATTTTTCTTTTCCTCCCCAGTCATTACAATTTTATTTCATTTCCCCCTTCTACCTACTCCCAAGGATGTTGGTCAAAATGATGATAATAAAAATGAGTCGTAAACATAATAAACAAAGGTTTTTTTTTTCAAAGTTTTTCTTGAGAGAGTAGTTTGAATGGGACTAAAAAAACCTCATAATCCTAAATTACCAGCATTAGTCTCTGTCTGTTTACAGATTTATCTTAATGTGTATCATTGTAGTACCTGAGCGCCTAGAGTTACTTTCCAACTCTAATCTCTGCTGAAATGCCCAAATGTATCAGGATAGGAAACATCACTGTAGGGTCATCGTCAGAGCTTACTTTTTGTTTCTCTATTGACATGTATCAGCTGGGGGTGAGCTTCCATTCTACAGGAGAGAGGGAACAACCTCTCATTATAGGTTCTCATGCCAGCATGGCAGACTTGTGGGAGAGTCTTTTACAGACATCCAATTTCTTTTCCCTTTTACCCCAGCTTCTTAATGCTTCTGATTTGTTTAGCTGGGAGTGCTGATTCCTCTCAGAATCACTAGAAAGATCTACTGCGGAATTCCAGGTTCAATGTAAAGTATTAATGCGCTAAAAAAGTCCCATAAGGTACAGCAGAAAAAGTATTCCAAAGGAAAGAAAATAGCTTGCCCTTATTCTTAATATGTGCTGAGGGTATCTATCTGTCTGTCTCTGTCTTGTACTTTGATCATTTTAAAAGGGCAAGACCACTACTACACAAAACTTTTATTATGTTTCAGCCAAAATATATGAAAAATCTGTCTATAACCAGGAACCATACTGGAACATTGGAAGCAGAGCACGACAGTGCTTACTTTGTGCCAGGGCTGAGCCCCAGCACCTCTGGGCTTGGCAGTTCATAGCCCTGGCATCTTTGGGCTTGCTGCATCAGTTATGAAAGTAAAGAATTTGCTTGAGGCCCGGCACCTCTTTCATTACAAATTAAGCACTGGAGCAAGGCAATAATCCATTATATTGTCTCTATCAGTGGCCAAGTGTCAGCTGCCTCATAGGCAACAATCCCCTCCTCATAATGCTCTTAAGACAAATCAAAGACTTTGTTCATGTGTTGAATGCTTCACTCTAGAATGAGAGTCAAATCATAAAGAGGGTATGTGTGTGTTTTCTGATTGAAGCTTCCCCCCGGGGAGATGTGTGCTACCAGCCAAAGTAATCCATTTACTGCTTGACCCCACCCCACCCCATCCACTAACAATCCTAACCCCACAATAGGGAAGAAATGTGACTGTTCTCTGTGGATTAAGTGCAAAACTGAAGAAAATAGTGATTGCAGCAGCACTTCCATTGAAAGGTGTGAGAGAGAGATCAGAGAGGAGAAGTTAATAGGAAGCAGAAAGTGTACAATAAGGATAGTGTGAAGGGAAAGCAAAGTTAGCTGAAGAAGGATTGAGAGGAGGAGGAGGAGTGTGCTCAAAGATACAAAGTGGAAAGTTGCTGCAGGAAGGAGAGACAAGGTGGCTAATAGATCAATGTGCTGCTCACATGTAAAACAATTGATATTAGCCAGCAACTAGGGGCATGGAAACACCTGTTATAAAACATATTCCTTTGAAATTGTTTCCTTTGTTAGAAGGTAGCTGATGGAAAGAAGTATATTGAACAATTCTTCAGTATGGCCTTGGATTGAGAACTTCTCACAAGTGTATAGTAAATTAGAGTCAATCCTACTGAGTATTGTCATTGTATTTCCCTTGCTGAGTAGATTGGAAAAGAAGCCATGGTTGCATGTCTATACCTGTGCCAGTCCACAAACTCTGAGGTTGAACATGCTATTCTTGATCCCATTGAAAAGCTTTGTTTTCTTAGGGCTGTTTGGATAAACCAGAAACTAACCTAAAACTTTTTATCAGGCTCAAAACGTTCATCTGTTTAGTTTTTATTCTAACCTCTCTCTCTAAATTCCTTTTTTTTTACTCTTACTTTTCCTACTTTCAGCTGGAATTGGTAAATTTTAATATGTGCTCATGCTAGATGGTGAGTCACCATTCAGAATGAATTATCAGTGTATGGCACTTTCTTTTGAGACTTAAAAATTAGAAGTTAAAATTACAGCACAGACTGTCTTTGTTTGAGTCGGGCTATTTTCTGTTTTATAGTTCTGGTCTCTTTCTGTGCTGGTTTATTTTTGAAAGCCTATATGATTAATCACTGCAACTTAGAAGAAATTATTTCTTAAATAATTTTTATCTATTATACTTAAGATATTCTGGAAATTGACTGAAGAACATCACAGGGTTCCATGTTTGTGTCTGTCAAGGGCTTCCAGAATATATTTTCTGTCTAGAAAAAAAATTGTACACAATTTTTTCCCTAAGGGGAGGGAGTTGTAACTGCCAGTGCTACCGAGTCAGCTTGGGATGTGAGATGAGCTGTATTCATTCTGATTCATGCATCATCACCACTAAAAGTGATTCTGCAAGTGGAATTTAACTGACAATTCTGTTGGTTATTCATGAATGGAATCCAGCTCACTCAGCCATAATGGAATTGGCTTTGCAGAGCTAGCAGAGTAAACAGTAGTACAGATGAATTTTTGTAGCTGTAGCAAACAGATAGAACTTTAAAAGCATGGAGGAAACCACACCCTGGTGGCCTCCCTCATTTCCCATTGAAGTCAGTGGAAATTGTGAGGGCTCACCAGAAGTCCCCTAGCTCTCGCCACTTAACCCAGGGAGGAGATTTGTTTAGTAAGAAGAGGAGCATTTTTTATATAGTCGCTTTGACTACATCTACTTGTTAGTATGTCCTATAATACTTTGATGTGGTAACCTGTCTTCAGGTTTTACTTTCAATGGTTTACCTTGATAAAATCTTAGTTATCAAACCTTTTATAACTAGAATATTTAGGAGAATGATCAGGTTTCATGGTTTAAAAATGCTTGTAGGGCCTGATCAGATGCTTAGATTATAATGCATGAAAAGACTGTCATTGACTTCAGTGGATTTTGGATCCTGGCCTTAATGTAGTTGCATACAGCAGATTTATTAAATAATTTAACCAATGATCTTTCTAAATTAAAAGAACAAGCTAGCTTTTAGTCTTATTGGACATTTACCAGGTTACAATCAGCATAGTATGTATTTTAGTGTTTTTTAGTGTGTTTTCTTTAACCGTCATTTGACTTCTGCTATTTGAAATGTCTCACAACCATACACTTGTATATGGCTTGTAAATTCAGAATTGCATTTTTCAAGCAATATTTTACATATTTGTGTACATGTAGAGAACAAGTTTCTTGTGAGCTGGTGTCGGAATAGTTTGAATGAATACTATACTATAATTTTTTTGGCATTCACAGTAATTTTCTAGTATCTAATTTTCCTCCAGTGGTAATGCAGAACTTGCTTTGTTGTGTGAAATTAAAATGCAGCTCATAATTACTCCTTCTTGTTGATTACATTTTTATTGTATGCTGCTATAAATCAACATCAACATATTATAGCATCATGTAAACTGAACCATAGTTAGCTGTAGGCAGTTAATCAAACACAATATGTAGTAGCTGGTTGGAAATGTTCAGATGAAAACCTGAAGTTAACTGCAAAAAAAAAAAAAAAAGTGGCAAGATGTAGGAGGCCCGGGTTAATTTTCACCATCTGCCAGATGAGGAGAAGATATCTGAACATAAGTCTACCACCTCTCAGGAGAGTGCTCTAATCACTGAGCTATAGAATCAGTCTCACTCTTTCTCTGGGCTAGTGAATATTTAATTATTTTATGTATACAAAGTGGATCAGCTTCAGCAGGAGAGTTTGAGAGTGACTCAAATAAGAATATCCCACAGCCCAGTGTTGAGGGCACCGCTGCAATATGGAAAACCCAAGTTCAAATTGTTTGCCTACATCAGGAAGGTGGGAACTTGAACTGGTGTCTTCCACATCCCAGGGGAGTTCCCTAAATCCTGAGCTAAAGGTTATATGGGAGTGTAGTGGGGTGCTTACCCACTCATGCCCTGCGGGGTTTAAAACAACCCTGGAGGAGGGCTGTGGGAGGAGAAAAGCAATGAGGCTGATTGGGGGAAGCAGGCACAGCTGTGGCCATGCCCCATTCAGGGCCCAGCTGGCTCTATAAAGGCTTGAGCCAGGAGTAAAGGCACGTGGTCTCCTTTAGCTGTGGAGGGAGATGGGCCTGGCTGCTGGGGAGCTAGATAAGGTACCTGGAGTGAAGCAGGGCTCGGGAAAGAACAAGGGAGTTCTGGCCTGGAACCCCCCCCCCCCCAGGCTGCAGCCTAGTATAAGGCTAAACAGGTACTGGGGTTGTAGGGGATAGCCCAAGGCTAGACAGAGGCAGCAGGCCCAAACCCTCCTTGCCAGTGATGAGTGGCATACACTGCAGTCTGCCCCAAGTAACAGGGGCTAGTTGGTGACTGGTAGTAGCCTTACACTGAAGCAAGGTGGGGATAGGTGGTGGGGGTTCCCCTGGGTGAGGACATCCAGAGACTGAGGGGTTATTGCCAGAGGGGCAGCACCCCAGAGAAAGGGGCACCAGGGTCCTGGGAGGGACATGGGGGCCAGAGGTAAGGCAGATCACCGCCCTGCAGAGGGTGCTCTGGAAGCTGGATGAGTTAATTCCCAACAGAAACCAGCAGGAGGTGCTACAGGGGTGAGTCTGCATGCTTACAGGGAGGAACCCTCCTGCTTCTCTCCTTCCACCCAACCATTGGGGAGGATAGGTAGGGGAACATCTACCTTCACCTGCTTTGAGGATCCCTGTTGAGGCTTAGGCATAAAAAAGCACCTACGTGCCCACAGGTCTTTTAGAGCAAAAATGTAGGTGCCAAGGGATTTTCAGGCACCTCCAGAGTTAGATGGCAGCTGAGCAAGGGTTTTCAGGATGTCAGTGGCCCCTAAATTTTGACCTTAAGTACCTAAAGTGGTAGTTAAGCACTTAAGTCGCTTTGAGGATCTGGGCCTTAAAGCCTGATGTAAAAGTCATTGAATTCAATAGGAATCTTTCTGTTGCTTCAATGTGACATTTGGCTCAGGCCTTCAGGGTCCTAAAGAGTATTGGACTGATGGTCTTTGAGAATGATGTCCGCTTTTTTTTTTTTTTTATCTATAGAGCCAGACCTAAGAAGGGTAGTTGCATTTCAGGTTTTCAACAATTCTCTCCCTGTATGCCTCATTCTTAACCTGGAGGGACAGAATACCAGTATCGATGAGGGAGAAGACCATTCTTTGTGGCAAGGCAATCCTTGGCCTTTCTGTGGACTGCATATGAGTTCCAGTTGTGGGTGGCATTTTTTTTTTTTTCCTTTTAATCTGGACATCTATCTGCTTGGAACTGGACAGAGATGAAATAAGGGCATCAATTGGAATCGCTATTAAAATATCCCTAAACAAGTAACTATGTTAATGTGGAATTAAGGCTGAGTACCTATGAATAATATAAAGATTAAAACATTAGGGATGTTGTAATCATCCCCAAACCAAGTATTATAAACCCAGGAAATTCTGAGTTATCACTCCACTTGAGAGAAATACAACCATGCTACGATAAGAAATGCACTGTTAAGGCAGTCCAACACCCTTGACTCTGCCCAATATTGATGTTGTGCAATAAACAGATGATTGTGATCAAGACATGTGAGTGTTTGTGCTCCCAGGTTAGAAGAAACTGATTTTAAATGTACATTCGATTTTTTTTCATACTTTTCCCTTTCATGTGAAGTGCAATTTTTCATCTTTAATCACAGTCCTCTTTTCATGGACATGTGCCTTACCTCTGCACTGACATGCAGTTTAGAAAGAAATTATAAATATTTTAGAGCAACAGAAGTCAAATAATGATTTACTGCTCATAATACATTCACTTTTCATTTGCTCTTTATCTCTATTCTGGGGAATTTACTTTCCAGTATACTAATTTCATCTTAGCTAAGTAACAGAGCTTCACCCATGAGGTTAGTGTGTGTTTAAGATTTCTGTGAAAGAACAGCCTCTTGACTCATGCTACCTACGCTAATAGTCATAAGAACTCCTGAGATCACCCACAGTGGACAATAAATAAAATGCTTTTAGGTGATCTTCTAAGTAGAAAGTGCGAGAAAGATAACTATGAAGGAGGGGGAGAGATAATTACAAATACAATGAGTTCTTAATTTAAGAAATTAAGAACTTATTATCTGACAAATATAAATTCCTTCAGTGCAGAGCAAGAAATTTACATTTTTGCATTCAAAACACTCATCTAGCATGAGTTACTGAATACATTCAGCCTCCTTACTCTTAAGGGTTCTTGAAAGTCTTTTGGGTTCCTTAACACACTAACCATATGCTATGACCTATTAAGATACAGCACAGGAATATAGTTCTTCATCAGGACTTGGTTTAAAATCTGAACTCTTCTCAATCACACTTATTTCCACGTATCCTTAAAATAAGTTTCTGTCCTCTGGTTCTGGTCTCCAGTCTCCAGGGGGAGTTGAGGTGTAGTCCATTTTCAAGGAAAGTACTAAGAATATTCTGCCTTCTGAAGCAATTGTAGAACATTTCCAGACATCTTGTTTCTACAGCAATTTTGTGTAAGATTATCCAATACATCCTCCAGTTAATGCAAGATTGTTCCCTACATTATATTGTCAGCTTTGTGCAGTCTAGTACTGGGTGATGCTGAAGCCACTACTTGGCTTGGCACATACTTCATTGCCTAAACAACTTTACTGATTTAAAAAAAAATGCTTTCTGATTTGTAGCTTAATTCCATTTGTTAAGTCAAAAGCAATGGGATGAAATTCTCTCTCCATTTTTATGTCCTTTAAATGACGTCTAACAAAAAAGACAGATGGCTGGAAACACCAATTATGCAGTTCAATCTTTTTCAGAGTCAGAGCTGCTAAGATGATAGCCACGTTTAACCATACACATGCAGGTCATTGTGCAGAAATATATTGGTTTGCATGGAGGAGGAACCTGGCAGATACCGAAGACATCAGTTATTCCCACCAAAACATTTTCTGTCTATTTAAATGTCTGTTAAAAAGGCAGAAAAGGAGTAGGTTATGGCCTCAGTAATGGAGTTTATTGTGGCAAATACAAATAGTAAAAAGAGTTGGTAAAAGTTACCCAAGAAAAAATTACTCTTCTGGGCATCTTAATGTTAGTGATCTAGAAACAGAAGCCAGATCTTAAAATATTTTCCATTCCCTTTGTTTAAAATATGAATTTGTTCAGGCAATTCAGTTCACTCATACTACTACTCAGTATTCAACTGCTTTGTCAATGTCCAGTTTCGTAGATTCTTGGCTTCTGCTGAAGCTCTCCCGAAAACTATTCGTGAGGATTACTCAGGCCCTTGTTAAATTTCAAAGCATTCAGCTCAAAGTTCCGTGGGTCAACAGAAATCTCCTTCCTTGGAAATACAGCTGCTTCTTGTTACCCCCTCCTTTAGTACAATGCCACAACAACATGCAAAAGATTTGCATTCCTACATTTCCAGCAAATATTACTGTTACACATTTCTTCTGCATTGTGCCTGGTATAGTCTTCAGGGAATTTGTTGAAAGATGTTGAACAAATATTAATATTAATAGTTATGTATGTTCTCCCAGTTCTTGGAGTCTAATTAAAGCCTTAACTCCTTACTCCAAGTTCATTTTTTTTTCCTGTCGGTTTTTTGGAACATTTCAAAGCATAATTGTATGTTTTGGAATGCTGATAGTTTTTATAAATAAACAAAAATAGGAGAATCCAAAAATCAAATGCACAATTGATTCGGTTCTCGTTATTTAAGTTTGGCATCTGTTTTATCAAATTTTTATTCTGCAATATTGTAAACACTGATTTATTTGTTCATTAACATTAACTGAGAGGTGAGAATGAGAGCTGGAAACCATCTTTAAACTGACCTACCCTAGATGAAATGTACTCTGGGCCATCTTGTTAGTTCAGAAAAATATAGCCTCCAAAGTTTATAGCTGGAATGCCTTATAGTGTAGATTGTTCACAGAGGGAGGTTTAAGCAATGTTTCACTCAAACGTTCATTCACTTTCAATGAAGGACAACTTTTATTATAAATTTGACAAGCTAAGAGTTGCCAAAAGGAGGTTAAGGGAAACACATTCCTCCTTCAGTAATACCCATCCTGGCATCTCAGTGGTTTTGTTTTTCATATATTTCAATTTCTTAATAGCTACAAGATGATGAAATTAGGAAATTTAT
Source organism: Mauremys reevesii (assembly GCF_016161935.1). NCBI lineage: Eukaryota > Metazoa > Chordata > Testudines > Geoemydidae > Mauremys > Mauremys reevesii. The sequence continues at coordinate 40,047,186 of NC_052631.1, read as the reverse complement.
ATCCTATGTTTTCTGTATTTCTTCAGATGAGATCAACCCTTTTGTAGATGAATGGGCTCATTACTGAACCTTGACAATGAAAGGCATTTCTAAAAAAAACACATTAAAAAGCCTGCATGCTGTTTTATACACAATTTACTGTTTGATCATTAAGGTGCACCCTCTATAAACATTGCCTTCCAAATGACTGTCTCATGGCTTTCAGTTCAATTGAAGTGTACTCCAACCAGCCCCCTGTGTGCAACATGACCATCTGTAAAATACAAAGCCATTAGACACTGTAGGCATCAGAGCGGCTTCCTTATGCTTGACTTGTAGAATTACTTTCATCAAACCACCAGCTGTAGTTTGACCTCAGATTCCTTCTCTGATTCCTCCTATTTTTGCAGACTTTCTACTAAGCAACTACATTATTAATGGTCCATCCCTCTTGATAATCTTATTGTTTCCCTGGGACATGATCACATAATTTTAAATACAGATTAGATGACAGTATTTACAGTAGCTGACCAGGGTAGTGAATCTGAGGTTTAACATTTTATTATAATAAGAAGTCCTTCTCCTAATCTTGAAAACTGGCATGAAAAAAGCATTTGAAGGAGAAGTGTCTTATGTGAGGCCCCAGAATCCAGAGTTTTCTAGCCTATTCTTTAGCTTTTCGCATTTCTGCTATTAACTCCCAACAATTGGAAAAATACTTTTTCCATGTAGATTGCTAAGACTTATTCTGATTTGATTCTTGGCCTCTGCTGAAGCTCTCCTGAAAACTATTCTGGTCTGGCCCCAAGAGAAATGGGATCAATTCCTGGCTTTACTACAAACTTCCAGTGTGATCTTGCATAAATTACATAATCTGTCTGTGCCTCAGTTACCCAGGTAAAATAGGAGTAATATTTACTTTCTCCCACTGTTTGTCTTAATTGTTGAGACTGTAAATTCTTTAAGCCCATGACTATGTTGTCCCAGTCTGTATGTACTGCCCCCTACCACAATGGGGCCCTGACCATGGCATGGGCTGCTATTGCAGTTTAAATAGTAATGGTAGTATTCTGTATATAATTTTCACAAAATAAAAATATCAAACTATATTTTCTCTGAAATCTCTTTTAAAATGTTTTTTTTCTTGATATTCAGGGATTTACATGGCTAATTCTTAGACTATCAGGGTTGGAAGGGACCTCAGGAGGTCATCTAGTCCAAACCCCCTGCTCAAAGCAGGACCAATCCCCAGACAGATTTTTGCCCCAGATCCCTAAATCCCTCAATCCTCAAGGATTAAGCTTGCAACCCTTGGTTTACCAGGCTAATGCTCAAACCACTGAGCTATCCCTCCCCCCGTTGATGCACCAAACTGAGATTTTACCCCTTGCTCTGTGAGGAATAGTCCTAAAAACTCTCAGGAATTTCTTAGCAAAGAGTGAGTTAAAATGCCTTGATGGAATTGGCAAATCAAAAAATACACTACATAAATCTCCTGCTTGCAAATGAGCAGTTATATGATGAGCTGCAGATAATTCACTGGCTACAATATTTCTCACACTACAACCTTCTTCGTTGATACAAAATAATATTCTCTTACTCCTAGAAAAATATATATATAGGCTGAACCACAAATTGAAAATAAAAATAAAGCCACCACCAGCTTGCTGTTTTTATTTTCTTTATTTAATCGTCTCTGCCATTCTTCTGTATTCTGTGTGATGTTATTACAACCATAAATAATAGTAATGTTTTTCTCAATCTATTGTATTTGTAAAAGAAGTCTCAGCACAAGGGTATTTTGGGATGTAGGGAAAAGACAATGTAGAAATCAGCAAAAAAGACAAATAAAAAAGCAGGAATTGAATCAAGTTATTTTCAGTTGCTGCAGGTGTCTGGCAGGTGGTCTTAATAAAAGTAAATTTGTCATCTATTACATAGAAGTTCCGCTATAGTTGCCCTTGATCTTTCCAACCTCACCTGTTTTATTCCACTCCCGTCACTGACTAAATAACTACCAGGTCTTTTCCACTCAGAACTGGTCACCTACAGTGAATAGTTTAAAGAGTTTAACTTTTCATATTTTTCAAAAGGATTTTCCTTTAATGGTTCCTACCCCCACTCCTCCTTAGCTTTAGGTGATTTATGTCCGCAGAGCATTTTATCAGATCTTCATCACCAAATGATATCAAGCTAGTAAAATAGGTGTTACCCTAGCACCTCTGCTTACTCTTGCCACCTTTTTCTCTAATAATATTTTAAAACAAGCAGTCCAGTTAGGATGGGTAACTCAATATTTATACATATGTGGTTGGTTTACTATGAACCAGTACGCACATACTGTATCCTGAATTATTACACACAGAGAAACTAAAAAAGGGAAAAAAACAAACACACACCAATGCAAATTAAATGCTATGATTTTCAGTAATTGAAAATAGTATCATTCAGATACTGTAAATATGAAAATAATGGGCCAGATGCTTAGCTAGTGTAAATCATTGAATGGTGTATAGCTTCAATTAAATCAACTGCGGTTTTTCAAGCCCTAGTATTTTCTTTGGGGAGAATGCAATTTAGCCCCTTTTGCTTCACTTACTTGCTGGTTCCTCTTGGGATAGATGTTCAGTATCACTCCGAAAAGTATGCTTACGGCTACCCGGCAAAAAAAGAGAGCAGCACTCAGATTCACTTTTTGTGACCACAAGGAAAGTAAGCAACGTATAAAATGGTGTGGTAGCTAGAGAAACACCTTGCTTTGAAAAAGTTACCAATCAGCTATAAATCCAGAATGCTGGAATCTATGGACTATGCCTAGGATGAACTTTGTCCTTCCTAGACCACCTCTAAGCAATATAGTAGAAGTATTTAAGTCTTCAGGGATTCTTTCATTGCTTGCAACAAATGTAGAAGTTGGATAAGTGGAAGCTGGAGCACAGTTTTGAAATAACTTGGGCCTGGATAACTTTAGAAAGTCAGATACTTATGAGAAATGAGGACTCCTGCTTGTTCTCCTCTGTTTCAGATTTCTTGATAAATTTCTACTAATCACCCCTTCATCTACTTCTTCATATGAGTCTATTATAGAATGAAGGAAACTGGAGTATAGGAGGAACCAGGAATACTTTTCCATTGTCTATGTCCTGTAAATAGAACAGCTTTCTCATTTACACCTGTCAAGGGTTCAGCATAGAAAACAGAGAGATGTTCTCACCATGTTCACATAGCAAGCACGAGCTCCCAATTAATTTACACGACATTCCTTCTTGAGATTTACTGATTTACCTTCAGATTTCACAGCTGATGCAGATGTTCATGTCCATATGATGCAGCTGTTCATTTCCAATTATATTGCTTGCAAACATTACTCTAGAAAGAAAAAGGTACTTATTTTAAATTGAACAAACACTGGCTCTTGATACCTTTAGGCCCAGTTTAGTTCACACTTGGAGATGGTTTCAAGAACAGATAGAGGCAGCAGGTTTGAAGAAAGGGTACACGTTAAGGATATATTGTAGTTGTGAAGCCTGACCACCACATCCCTACGTGCAGGGGTGCTGGAACAATTTTTATAGTGGGGGTGCTGAGAGCCATTGAACCAAACTGTAAACCTTGTATATAATGGAAACCACTTCAAGCTAGGGGTGCTGCAGCCCCTAGTTCCAGCACTTATGCTTACATGGTAGTTGATAGGGCATTGGATAGTCACTAAGCCACTGGGCAATCGTCATACCCCTTCCCCTTGCTCGGTCACTTAAGAAGAGGAGAAAGTTCTGTTGGTTTTTTTTCCACCACTTTTATTACTGTTCCTAAAATGTCTCCTGGATAGTGATATGTTAATTCAAAAATGGTGATAAAAGCAATGGAATTACTAACCTGTTGGAATTGAGGCATTACTGCTAGGAGTATTAACCCTGAAGCCTCAAAAATCAGAGATTCCTCAATTATCCAGGAAATTGCCAAAGAAATCTCCACCAATTTACTGTAAAAAGTTTTTTGCATTGTATCTATACATAATGAATATAGCCCCCGTCCCATCACTACACTATTACAATATCTGATTAATTAAATTGGAAGTAGTTCTTTAAACAATATGACAAAATCTGTATTCTTGCAAACAAAATAAGAAAGCTGTTGAAGAAAACACAACAATCATCTTGTTATGTAGTCTTTGTTGTATATTCTAATCTTCATTGTTTTCGCAGTGGGTTGGGAATAGTTATCTTTTGATTAATTACCACTATTACCAGCTGTTTTTAGACACTGGGGGCCATATTTTCAATGCGTGTAAATAAGTATAGTGCCACTGAGCTTAATAGAGCTATGCTGATTTACACCAGCTGAGGATCTGGCCCCTAGATTTTGAAGTTTTCCTAGATTGTACAAGCATCTGTTGGATATTAAATTCCATTTTTGGCTTCATCTAATACACAGTAATTACTTTTTTTCTGCTGGAACTGTGAAGTACATACCATTACCACTTTTTAATTTTTATTTTCTTGTGATTTTTTTAAATTTTATCCTCGTGTCATCCATCCTCCTTCTTTCCTCTCCAAGAGTAGATTGTTACCAGCTTTGGTTAGATTGTTAGCATGTTCTGTCACATAAGATCATATGGGAAATACTGTAGGCTGAATTCTGAACCATCATATAAGGGCCAGTGCTTTGGATGAAGGGAGTGTTTTAACGTGCTCTAGAGTAGAGTAAATTTAGGGGCCAAGTGTTAGTGCAAATCTACAGCATACTAATAGAATAACCCTAATAATCAGAAAAGTAAGTCTTCTGTTTTTCAGTGAGGTTGTAGTCAGAAAAATACTATATTAAAATATCACCTTCTTTTCCCGCAGATCCATTCCCATCTACTTACTTTATTAGCAAAACAAATCTCTCATACTACTTGAGCAGTCTGAGTTTCAAGACTGTGTGTCTGAGCTTCAAGACTGAATTCCAGGTATTAACAATTGAAAGAGGCACATAGCTAAAACAACCATGGGCAGTTAGCTGGCTTCTGTTCCCCTTCATGTATCTCCATCAGAACCAATCGTTAGTTTCCAACTACAAAATTCTTTGCACTGGAGATCGTGTTAGAAGCAGAAAAGAACACAGATTGATTTTCAGGTCACATGTTGAGTTCCTGGTCAGTTTCAAAATTATTTTTTACTTTTAAATGAAGTTATTTTAACACGGTTGTTGTAGCCATATTGGTCTCAGGATATTAGAAAGACAGGGTCAGTGAAGTAATATCTTTTATTGAATCAACTTCTGCTGGTAAAAGAGACAAGATTACACGTAGCTCTTCCTCAGATCTGGGCTCACCCACCTTGTCTCTATTTTAACATGTAAGTTAGTGTTGGAAAGTCAAAGTGGGAACAGCAGAAGCTATCACAGTTAAGGTTACATATAATATTGGTTTCCAATTGAATACCCTATTTTCAGGTGCTTATAACGTTTCAACTTTGCTAGTCCCAGCTACTTGTCACTTGAGCATGATCATTGTTGTGAAGAGCAATATCCAAGGACAATATCCAAGACCCTTTTTCATGTGTGTGCTCAGATAAAGTAGGCTTCCTTGTAATTTAGCAGTATAGCACTCTTTGCCTGAAAGGGCTCCTGTATCTGCAGATGTTGTCTGCCAGTTGTGTTAACCATAAGCAGGCTCTCTGTGTTTTCTGTAGATTAACCTCAATCAAAAACAGTTCTTCAAAAAATCATATTCCTATACCTCTGGTAAGCACTGAAGTGGAGTTGGTCAAGTTAAAGAAAAATCTGTATGCTTAGTCTAGGACTGAGTTTCTACTAAACTTGATCACTAACAGAGCAAAAGAAATATTTTTATAATAAAGGGAATCATCATCGTTTTATGTGGAGTTCACTCTTATAGTTGTGCTACATTATGATTTCTTTTATTGCACAATACTAACTTTCTTTGGTGCAAGCACATTTGGAACAAGATATGTTAGCACTAAGTCTGGCATTCTTTACTCAGGCAAACTCCCATTGATTTCAATTGGTTACAATGTAATTGGGACCAAAATCAGCTAAAACAAAAACCAAAATACCCCACCCTCCAAAACAGGCAATACCAAAATCTGAAGAACAACTGTCCCTCCTGCATGAGGGAGTTCAATGGCAGGTAATCTCTTCCTGCCTCTCATTGCAGAGTTTTCTTCCCAGTTGTTATGTTGGATGGATAGAGGGCTGATTTAAGGCAATCTGAATATGCATGGTAGTGTTCAATCTGTTTCATGATTGCTTATTCCAGGCAATGTGTACCACAAGCTGTGATTCTCAGTAAGCCAGGGATTTGTGCCCAGCCTCCCAAAGAATCCTCTTGTATCTACTGCACTTGAGTTCTGCCTCCAGTGTTTCCAACCCCACTAGTTCAACTTCATGAGACAGATGGCCAGTTAGGAAATTGGCTTTAAATCATGATATTTAATCTTTTTAAAATCTTTTTTTTTCTTTTTTGCATGGGAGGGCTGGTTTGATTTTTGAACTCTCAGGGAGAAGCACACATGCATTTTAGAAAACTCCACCTGTAGTGTATGAAACATGCATGTGAACCACATGGGGAACCCCCCTTAACTTCTGACTTATTAGAAGAATCCTTCCCCAACATCTTTTCACATCCGGATTGGATGAATGAACTATAAGGTGGATAGAAAGCCGGCTAGATCATGGGGTTCAATGGGTAGTGATTAACGGCTCAATGTCTAGTTGGCAGCCAGTATCAAGCGGAGTGCCCCAGGGGTCAGTCCTGGGGCTGGTTTTGTTCAACATCTTCATTAATGATCTGGATGATGGATTGCACCCTCAGCAAGTTCACAGATGACACTAAGCAGAGGGGAGAGGTAGATACACTGGAGGTTAGGGATAGGGTCCAGAGTGACTTAGACAAATTGGAGGATTGGGCTAAAAGAAATCTGATGTGGTTCAACAAGGACAAGTCCTGCACTTAGGACAGAAGAATCCCATGCATTGCTACAGGCTGGGGACCGAGTGGCTAAGTGGCAGTTCTACAGAAAAAGACCTGGGATTACAGTGAATGAGAAACCGGATACGAGTCAACAATGTGCCCTTGTTGCCAAGAAGGCTAACGGCATATTGGGCTGCATTAGTAGGAGCATTGCCAGCAGATCGAGAGAAGTGATTATTCCCCTCTATTCAGCATTGGTGAGGTCTCATCTGGAGTATTGCATGCAGTTTTGGGCCCCCACTACAGAAAGAATGTGGACAAATTGGAGAGAGTCCAGCAGAGGGCAACGAAAATTATTAGGGGGCTCGGGCACATGACATGAGGAGAGGCTGAGGGAACTGGGCTTACTTAGTCTGCAGAAGAGAAGAGTGAGGGGAGGATTTGATAGCAGCCTTCAGCTACCTGAAGAGGGGTTCCAGAGGGGATGGAGCTAAGCTGATCTCAGTGGTAGAAGATGACAGAACAAGGAGTAATGGTCTCAAGTTGCAGAGGGGGAGGTTTAGGCTGGATATTAGGAAAAACTTTTTCACTAGTAGGGTGGTGAAGAACTGGAATGGGTTACCTAGGGAGGTAGTGGAATCTCCTTCCTTAGAGGTTTTTAAGGTTAGGCTTGACAAAGCCCTGGCTGGGATGATTTAGTTGGGTTTGGTCCTGCTTTGAGCAGGGGGTTGGACTAGATGACCTCCTGAGGTCCCTTCCAACCCTGAGATTCTATGATTCTATGATAAGTTGCAGTGGGGGAGGTCTAGGTTGGATATTAGGAAAAATTGTTTCACTAGGAGGGTGGTGAAGCACTGGAATGGGTTACCTAGGGAAGTGGTGGAATCTCCATCCTTAGAGGTTTTTAAAGTCCGGCTTGACAAAGCCCTGTCTGGGATGACTTAGTTGGTGTTGGTCCTGCTTTGAGTTGGGGGTTGGATTAGATGACCTCCTGAGGTCTCATCCAACCCTAATCTTCAACGATTCTATGATTCTTCTATGATTATGATGAACAGCCTCCCCCACAGCCTCCCATTTCTGTCCTGGGGACTTTCAGGTGCTCTTTCTACTGGACACTGGTGCCTGCCCTGCTCGCTCCCTCCAGATGTTATCTTCAGACCAACTCCCTCCCCATCAGGATGTTGCCCCTGCCCCATTCTCTACCCTGGGCCTTGCCTTCTGCTCCTCTCTGATGGGCTCAGTCCCTTGCCACCTTTCCTATTTCACTGCACAAAATTCCTGCCCAGCTTCTTCCCCACCAGACATGTTATAACAGGGTGGCTTGGCCTGTGGGCTGAAGGGCCTGGGCCTCAGCCAGCTTGATTACAGAATAAGCCTCATCTGAAGAGAATCAGGCAACTTCCCATAAAGCTGCAGTAATGAGCCCTGCTGGAGAGAGAGCCAGGCAGAAGCTGTCAGGGACCTCCAAGGACGGATACAGTACAGAAAACTCTCTGTGTGGGAGTCCAGGGAAAGAGCCTGACTAACCAGGAAAGAGACTCAGAGGGGAACTTGAGAAGAGAGGGAGGAAGTGGCCCAGGGAAAACCACAGTTAAGGAGCAAACCTAGCTGTTTGGTACAGGGCCCTGGGCTGGAACCCAGAGTCAAGGGTGGGACTGGGTTACTCTCTTGGTCCCAAGATGGAGGTGTATAAGCCTATAGAAAGAGTTATAGAATACAACAAAGGGGCTGCAGCCTGAGCCGGTGACAGGCTGAGGAAGAGCCCCAGAGAGTGTGGAAGGATTTTCTTTTCTGTTAAAAACATTGTTTGCATCTTAGTTTGGACAATTGTGATGCCAGAAGGGGTGGACTTAACATTGTGATCCAGCTGGGTGGTAAAGTTACTCACCATGAGAGCACCAGAGCAACCATCAGCAGGGGGCACTAGCCCAGCAAGAGAGCTGTGATGCCCTGCCTGGCCACAAAGGGGCATCTAGTGGTGAGTGAAGTTGATTCAACATGTCCCTATGACTGCTTCCTTCCCTTTCTCTTAGGTTCCCTCCCCCACACTGGGACCCTGACCCTGCTGTCATAGTAGGAGCCCAGCAGCAGCGGTGGAGGAAAGGAGAGCACAGTTGCACTGGAGAGGAAGGGTGAACATGTTCCTGTGTCCATTTCTCTCCCTTTCCTCCATTGCTCACCTTTGCTTCTCTCCCCAGTGCAGCACTATAATGTGAAGGAGTGAAGAGACCAAATACAGGTGCTCCACATAGAATCATAGAATCATAGAATTCAAGATCAGAAGGGACCATTATGATCATCTAGTCTGACCTCCTGCTAGATGCAGGCCACATAAGCCGATCCACCCACTCCTTTAGCAAGCGACCCCTGCCCCATGCTAAAAACCTCCAGGGCCACTGCCAATCTTCCCTGGAGGAAAATATGGCGGTCAGCTGAACCCCAAGCATGCGGGCAAGACTCTCCAGCCAAACCCTCTGGAAAAAGGTTATATCATATCATTGACCCATTGTACTATTTACCAGTGTTGCACTTAATTGACCTATTGACTAAGCCTGTTATCCTATCATACCATCTCCTCCATAAACTTATCTAGCTTAATCTTAAAGTCATGTCAGGTCCTTTCCCTCGGTAGGCTGTTCCAGTATTGCACTCCCTGATGGTTAGAAACCTTTCAAGCCTGAATTTCCTGACTGACAATTTATATCCGTTTGTCCTCGTGTCCACATTAGCACTGAGCTGAAATAATTCCTCTCCTTCCCTGGTATTTATCCCTCTGATATATTTAAAGAGTGCAATCATATCTCCTCTTATAGTACATACACATGATGTACTGCCTCCAGGCTCAGCACCTGCAGTCTGGAGGCCAGGAGCAGACTGCAGGAGCTGGCAGCCAGAATTGCAGTCCAATGCCAGAAGCTCAGACTGGCAGCAGCAGCAGCATCTAATGGCTGAAGCCAGAACTGCTGTATCAGGACTAATTCAGCCAGAAATCCTGAGCTGCCAGGTCAGAAGCGTCTCGTGAATTTGTGAGATGCAATAATAATAATTAATGCTGCAAAATTACAGGACCCACAAAAATATTGTGATAGTTGGAAACACTGTCTCTTCTCTAGTGCAAGGATCACACCAATGAATATATTCGCCCCTTCTGTCCACCTCTCTCTCATTTTCCCCTATATTTATGAATATCCATCCAGTGCAAAAACTTGGGCCCTGGTTCAGCAAAGCATGCAAACACATTCTTTGAACTCATGCTTATGTACTTTACTGAATCGGGGCCTGATTGACATCACTGTCAGTTTTCCTTGAGTAAAGAATGCAGCACAAATTATTATTATTATTATTATTATTTTAGTTTCCCTGTCTGTCAAAATATTTACACCCCCCTCAAATGGTTCATAATATTTAAATTACAACACCATATTTCAGTTGCTTTTGGGGGCTAGACAAAACAAAGTAGGTCAAATTGTGTTGCTGCCCATGTGTTTTAATAATCCTTATTTAGGTTTTTTTCCCCATGGATTTTACTGGCACAGATGTGCTAAAAAGAATCTTGATATTGATTGTGCCTAAATTTCTTTTCTGTGTTTTTTTCTGAGACATTTAGGGGTTTGTGTTTCCCTGTTTCCATTCTATGAAAGGTATAGCATGCATGGAGGGGAAATCTATGATCTGTAATTTACTACCAGGGCCGGCTCCAGACCCCAGCCGCAGGGGGCGCTCTGCCTGTCGCCGGGAGGGCGGCAGGCAGCTCGGGTGGACCTCCCGCAGGCGTGCCTGCGGAGGGTCCACTGGTCCCGTGGCTCGGGTGGACCTCCCGCAGGCACGTCTGCAGGAGTTCCACCGGAGCCGCGGGACCGGCGACCGCCAGAGCGCCCCCCGCAGTGTGCCACCGTGCTTGGGGCGGCAAAATTCCTAGAGCCGCCCCTGCCTACTACTGTGCTTGTTTATAAGAACTGTAAACCATTGGTAGCAAACTGTCTCATTGTAATTAACATGTTTTATGATTAGTGGCTGAGTCATCTGCCATTCAGTTGAAACAATCTTTCCTTTGCACTAGTCTGATTTTAAGAAATGGCATGAATTACTAGCAATGCCAGAGTTATTTTGCAGGGCTATTCCGAGTCAGTTCCCTTTATTAAAAACAAATAAATAAATACAATTACAAAAAGTAGATTGTAATAAAAATAAGTGATGGCTTTAAATAGAAGATCCTTCTTCTTTAAATGACAGTTTTGTTTCTTACCTTTTGAGATTACAGAGTAAAAAGGGAGTCAGCTGAGCTGTTACTGTTCTACAACTTGGTTGGAAATAGAGGAAATTCAGAACCCTCTGCCACAAAGCATAGGGAATGGAATAAATAGTGGGTCTGTTTCTAGAAACAGGATTGCCCTATATAGCTTGGAGTTTTATGTAGCTGTAAGTAAAGCAGAACAATGAGTTGAACAAGTGCAAAGGGAGAGTACTGAGTAATTTATGATGGACCATATTGAATTGCATAGAACTTGTTTTTTATACAGATCCTTGCACCCTCAAGGTTTCCTGACACAATTTACAATAATGGGTTTCACAGTGTGTACTGCAGTGTCAGTCTTAAGCAAATGGGGCAGTTCAACAATATGAATATGCCTTATGCGCATCTTTGGACATTTGAAACTAGTTTCTATTGAGAGAAAGGAATTTTGGCAAGGGCACCAGCCTAATCCTCTCCACTTTATAAAAATATTAGACAGCTGGTTAACTTTGGATAGTCAGGAAGGATTTTGGCTTCACACCTAGTTGAATGGATGCTGCTTTATATAATGTAGCAGAACTTGTTGGTATTAAAATGTGGTGACAGTACTGGGTATGAACCCATATCCTGGTGAGCAGCTTCAAATTACAAACTTCCAGGTTACAAGACTGTGTTTATATATATTTTGTTTGTCCTTGATTTTGTTTTCCAGGACACATATTCTATTCAGAGTACTTCTCCGGTGTTCAGAATAGCATGACTGATACTTAGGATATTAGGGTTTGATCTTGCCAAGTGCTATCCACCCTCAAGTTCCCATTGACTTCTATGGAAGGTGAAGGTGCTCAGCACCTCAGAGGATAAAACCCTTTCTGCTCTGGTATTCGATGCCAATTGTATTCCTCAACTTAATAGTAGAAACCAAAGTTATCTGAATATATTAGGGCCTTTTTTTGCCAGAATGATGTGTAGAGCAGATCAAGAAATGTCAAAATTTTCTGAGAAACTGGTATACATTTTCCACTAGAGTTTTTTTTAACCAGCTCAAAGTATATGAAACAAGCATTAATGCTGTTAAAATACTCTTGTATGTTCACTGTATTGGAAAAGAGCAATAAAATACAGTGTGTGACTGTGCCTAGCTAGTGGTGTATTTTTAATGGAATGACCAGGACAATATTATTGCTAAAGTATTCATTCTCTTCTCCTGGTCTTCCCCATTACTGGGTTTAAAACAAAAAGGAAATAAAATAAATCAGAATGTAAAATGTTGTGTTTCATAAAGGACATTTTTATGACCAATAATGGAATTTTCTTCATTTTTTGTTAAAATCATTTAAATACCATTATATTACATACTAATCAATAGTGTCCAAAATTACATGGCTTCCAAGTATCGTGAAACTTGACCAGGAAATGTTTCTAATGAAAACAAGCAATTAAGGTGCAGAAACCCCACATTACAGCCTTTGGAGTGAAACTTCTCTGTATAGAGAAAATGCAGCTTCTTTTTGGTCTGAAGGCAAAACCAGACACATTAAAATAACTTGTATACAAATCATGTTATAAACTTCCAGTGACATTGTGACCTCAACGTGTGCTCTACTGGCAGCCTCATGAATAAATATAGTAAGTGCAAAGTGTGCTATTAAAAATATAGAGAGCCTTGTACAATAAAATTACAGTAAGATTGTGTAATTTCCACGCAGCACTCCTTGAGATAACCCAGACCATGGTATAAAAGCTGTAGAGGTGAAATTAAAACCGACTATATGTGTCATTTGGTGCATTTAATTATTTATAATATGCATTGTGGTAGCAAAAATGTATTTTGGGCAAACCTCAGAATACTGATATTCTTTCCGTAAGCACCCAAAAGTTTGGATTTTGAGCTATCTGAAACTCTTCTGCAAAACGGGGCTGGAAACCCAGTGAAACGGATTTGTGGCATGTTGGTGCTCCCAGTTCTAGGCAGTAAGGCAGTCTGGTGCTCTGTGACAAATGGTGTCCCATCACTGTCCTCATTTCTCCCACTGATTTGGAGTAGCATTGGAAGGGGAACCCACTCCCATCCTTTGTGACAGGGAAGGTGCCCCGTTCTCCAGAAATATAGCAGTGGCCTCTTCTACTTGGAGCAGCCAGGATGGCAGCAGTGAGCCTCACAGTAGTTACTTCAGGAGGCAGGGTATATCATCTTAGATGTGCAGGCTGGCCTTTCCCACACTACACATCTAATCCTCTGCTGAGGTTATACTGGCGGTACCCCCAGAGCAGTCCTACACTGCGATGACTTAGGCAGTTCATAACTCTCAAGCATTTGTTTTGAGTTGTTTGTAGGCTCAGGCAGTCAGGCTCAGATGTTACTGGGTCAGTAAAACTTCAGCCATATTTTAAAGTTTTTCTTTGCAGCCATGAAGGATACACTTTAATTTTAAATGAAAGCTGAGATTCTAAAATAATCATGTATCAGAGGGGTAGCCGTGTTAGTCTGGATCTGTATGCAGCATGAACTTTTGACTTCTTCAGATGCAAGTCATCTTGCATCTGAAGAATCATGCTGCAGAACGTCTGTTAGTCTATACTAAAATAATCATGTGACTCCAGGAGATGTGGTCCTGGGCACATGCCTTTAGTGCCTCTGCCTTTTTTTATTATCCTGGCTAAAGAATTACATTAGTGAAAAACACAGTTGTGCATATTTCCTAAGATGAGATATTAGAAACAAATAACTGAAAGAAGATCAACAAAATACTTAAAATATATAAAATATGCATAACAGGAAAGTTGTATTGAACATATGAGATAAATAATTTCCCACATTCAAGTCATTGAAAAGAGGCATAGAGTTACAGCATTGGAAGGCATTAGAGCAGAAAGCAGAACAATTGAGTAGACTTAGACCTAGCATGTATGAGAGCAATAGTAACATAACTTGCACCAGTATTTATGGAAAAAGTAAGTCCAAATGTCAGTAATGCTACATATTGTATGCAGTGTTGTTGTAGCCATGTTGGGCCCAGGATATTAGAGACACAAGGTGGATGAGGTAATATCTTTCCTTGGTTCGACTTCTGTTGGTGAGACAGTCAACACCTTTAAAACACAACCCTGGGAGCTTAAATTTATAACTTTGCTGGATACTAAAAAACATGGATTTAATGAAGACACTGGATTTATGGTTTATTACAACAATCTGTAACACACTAATACCCCACCCCAGCCTTTTTTTTGTTCTACAACTGCAGAGGTGTTAATAGGTCACTTCACTGGTATGGTCTCTTCACAATATATATTAACTACTTATGCTAAGCAATCTTTTCCATCTTGTATTTAGCTGTGACCCTCCGGTTACCTTTCCCAGACCCGAGGAAGAGCTCTGTGTCGGCATAGTCAAATTATTTTTTGTCAAGGGACAAATTTCTTGGTCAAGGTATAGTCAAGGTCCAGTCTCCAGAGGATCATTTTTCACGGCACACTAACAATATGATGATAATAAGGGCAAGTCTACACTACAAAATTAAGTTGACCTAAGTTAGGTCGATGTTCAGCCACTGCAGTAATTACTGCGTTTTTTCATGTCCCCACTTTTCCCCCTCTGTTAGCAGTGCACCAGGAGCGCTTCCACTGCTGACAGCGTGGGGCATTGTGGGGCACTGACAGCCCGGAGCAGTCCTGCACTTATATCGCCTGTTGCTGCTTTGATAGCCTAAGCCATCAGCCCTGGGTTGTCAAGGGCAGCAATGGGCTGTGGTTAGGTGTTTGTCTGCATGTATGTTCTCCCTTTGTGCTGCCCCAGCTCTGCGCAGACAGCTGGCACAGGAGACCTTCAGCGAACCACCCAATGACCACAAGAGCCGTTAAGTTATGAGGGCACAAAGCCAGGTCTGTAGTTGACAAAGCACAATAATAGCACCTGGAAGACTCGTTGAGGATACTAAGACATGACAATGGATGCAGCTCAGTGAATGGGGGGACGTTCCATTCCCACTTCGGCTGGACAAAGATACTCCCTCTGAGATACATCTTTATACCCTGATACAACCAAGTTATGTACTGCCTCTGACATAGTTACTGCCGCCTGACATGGCTAGTTATCACCCATCACCTTATACATGTTGGTTCAATTAAAACATCTTTATTGCGTACAGTACTGTTATCCTGACCTTATCTTTTAGGAGGGGTTGGTGTGTTCCTGTTATCCTTGGGGAATGTTTTTGTACCATCCTTAATATCAAGATGTTCTGGTACCACTTGATATCGGGATGTGTTTCCATGAGTTCTCTGTGCTTAGCACTTCTTAGGAATGTGTATTTTTGCAATATCAGCCCTGTTCTTGACAGATTCTGTGAGCAGGTGCTGCCTCATACCAGGCCTCTGATACAAGGGCTTATGTCTCAGGCTCTCTTCCTACTACACAGGCAATGTAAGTATAAGTAAATAAAAAGATCTCATGGTCCATTCAAAAATGTCTGGCAGTCCGAATTTGGCCTGCAGTCTGCCTATTGATTACCCCTAAATCTGTGTAAGCTTGAAAGCTTGTCTCTTTCACCAACAGAAGTTGGTCCAGTAAAAGATATTACCTCCCACCTCTTTTCTTTAGCAAGGCTATAGGCTTACTAACCCAGTAGGTTCTTTTGCTTCAAGAATGTTATAGAAACTACTACCAGGTCTTCCCTCATAGAGTAAAACAAGTTGGCAAAATGCTACCTGATGAATTTACTTGCTTGCTTATTTATTTTATATATATTTCACGTGAGTAAAATATCATTACTCTTTTCATAAGCCTCATCATGGTGTGGGTATCTGCACTAATACAAATGTTGGTAGGCTGGGATAAATACAAAGTGTATCAAATGTTCCCAGATATAAATCATTAAGAAAGTTAAGGTTGAAAATATGTCTTTAAATAGCTAATATGCTGTTGCTGTGTCTTTGTGTATGTATTTATAAATTATGACACTGTGCACCATACAGCAGAAACTTCGAAAATTAGCAATTCAATTTTAACCACCATCCTTGATGCTGTCCACATTTCCACCTCTTTCCCACCTGCAGGTCCAAGACAGTGTCTCACTGCCACACAAAAAATAGTTCTTCAGTACTGGGTATCTTGTGCTCAGTTAAATTCTCGTGAGAGGACATCTCCAGTGAATCTGCACCTCTGAGGCTTCCTTTGTTGGTGGCTAGAGCTGAGCAGGTATTTTTCAGAATGGTGGCCCAACCAAAGAATTGAAAAAGAATTCATTTTGGGTCAAATTAATTTTTGGAGGTTTTCTCACCAAAACAAAAAAAAATGAATCAATTTAGGTCATTTGAACTAAACTGATTTTTTTTTTCAGTTTCAGTTTTTTAATCCTTTAAAAAAATCTAGTTTATCTTCTACATGAAACATCATTTCAAAATGAGCAGTCAGAATCTCTCTCCTTTGAAACAAAATTTTGACTTCTTCTAATTCCCCCAACCCCTTTTTTTCCCCACTGAAATTATTTGCCAAACTTTACCTGAATTCACAAATAATTTTGGTCATCCACCAAACTGTGTTTTTCAATTAATAAACTATTCAAAATATTCCCTCCCCCCCAAATCTACAGGTGATAGCTGAGGAAAGGGTTTTGAAAGCATGTGAAAAAATGTGTGGGAAGTGGAAAAGTATAATATAACCCAAGGCTATATTAATCTTTACCTGCAAATTCTGAGGAGGAGTTGTAGGGGACAATAAATGCCTTCCTTTGGCCGCTTTTGAGAAGCAATGAGCACGTCAGGGATCACTGAAATTTTCAATGCTGTAATTTCAATGCTGCAAACTGAAAGAGGCACAGCTGTTCTATGTGCATGCTATTAGTGTGGCATGAATACTATGCGTTAACACATTTAGCTCACTGCAGCTTAAACCCCCATGTAGTCAAGCCCTATAGACTATGGGGCTAATGGCTATGACAAGCTCCACTGGCATGCAACTCTTGGGGCTCATAACTTCTTGACAGGAATTAAAAGATTGCACATAATTCAGAACCTCTGGCACTCAGGATATAAACCTGTAAAGGTAATGTCTGGGTTTTTGATTGCTTAAAGGATTTAATTTTAAATCTGTTTTTAAATCCAAGCACATCCTACATGGTATATAAGTTTACACCTGATAGGGTAGGCCGTGCACCAAGGCCAAAAAACCCAGCAAGTATTCCACTCTTTTCCTTAAAGGATATTGGAGCCTAACAACCTGAGGGATGACCTGTGCAAAGAAATGGCACTGATTTAATTAAGTCGCTTTCTAAATCTTTTTAGAGCTAAGCATGTGCTTCAGTGCTTTGCTGGATCCGGGTCAGCATGCTCAGCACCTGGTATAATCAAACCCTTAGACTTAAGGTAAAGATTTTGAAAATGGAGATTCAGATACGTGTATCCCTTCCATTGAAACTAATGGAATATAGGTGTCTGCATCCCCCTAATTGCTTTGAAAATCTCATCCTAAGTATATGGTTGCTTTTTTGTATACAGAAAAAATTGTAACATTACCAAGCATGTGTAAAGTGCAAATAAACAGTGTTGGTTCTTAAGCCAGTAATCACCACTGAGAATGCATGTAAGCAGGAAATTCCAATTTGTAAAACTGTCACAACAATGCAAAGGTCTCTTTCATGAGAGAGGAAGCATGGCAAACCACAGCATTATAAAAAAACAGTTGGACTTGTCTCACTTTGCAGAACTGTCAGGCCAGTGGCCTAGTTAAGGAAAAAAACCCAAACCCTTTTTCTTAAACAGCACATAAATGCCAAGCCCTCAAGACAGAAAAGTTACATTTTTAAGTTCAAATCCTCCTTTTGAAATATTAAATACCATTGTAACTAGCACATAATGGATGGGAAGGATTAACAACTGTTAAATATTATACTTCGCTAACATCAGAGCACCATGAATCATTCCTTTTCCACAGCAAACCGATTTTTTAATTATTTGTAATGTTATTTCTCATTCTTTCAGTACTAACCAATAAAACTGCAAGCACCATTAATTTTCTCTAGCTTTACCATTCCATCTTATATTATGCCCTAGACTGTGCTTAGTTCTGCCCTGGTGAACAAGGAGGGGGTGGAGGGGGCAAGGAACCATTCCCAAACCCTGTGCAAGGTCCAAAGATTATCTCTGTCCTTTCATTTCATTTTCATGCAGGAAGAAAGACAAGATGCAAAGGATGTGGTTTAATTAGGCTTCAACTTTATTCATTTATCTGGGAATACTTCGCAATAAATCGCACAGTGCAGGTCATTCTTCTTTGCTCGATAGTTTCCTCCAATGTGGGTGAGAAGCCATGAGTCTTTCCCAATCTGGTCCCAACCTGCTGGGACCTCCCCTCACCCCCTCTCCCCGTCATATCAGGGCTAAGGGAGACTGGAAAAGAAGGGAGATTGTTTACCTGCTGGGAGCCTCAACTGCCCTTCTTCCTTGGGTGGATGCCTCCCCCCCCCCCTTCCAACTCCTGTTTATCAGGGATCCTTATCCTTTTTCTAATGCGTATCTGGACCACATATTTGCTACACCTGTTACTTACTAAATTGCAACTGTCACATTTTGGGGTGCAGTCCAGTCCAGTGAGAGGTGGTGTCACTGCCTGCCCTGTAATCCTTAGTACCTTAAAATGCTCTGCTGCTGTAGTTCCCTGTTTGCACTGAGTGTCTATGTTACGCAGCCCTGGGTCAGCAAATCTGACCCCAGCAACCTGCTTGTTATACCGCAGCCACACTCTGGTCTCCACCAATCTTAGTTACTACTGCATGAGTGACTGATTTGGTTTGTTTGTTCCTTTAAAGAGAAAAAAGCACAATACAGCTTATTAATTTAACTGGGGTAAATACAAGCACAGCACTGGGTTGGTCTATTGTAAAAATAAATTGAATTTATTAACAAAAAGACATATTGAGTGATACCAAGTAGAATGAATACAGTTAGAAAGGGTTACAAATAAACAAAGTAAAAGTATGCTTTCTAATGGCTGAGACCTACCTTCAGCAACTTACAATCTTCGTTCATGTTTCTCACCAATCTTCTGTTCCTAGAGACTTCAACTGCCTTGGTTGAAGGACCATCTTTCTCAGTTTACAAGAGTTCTGGCCCCGTGTGTCTATCCAGTGCTGGATTCCAAAATGCTTTCTTTCTTTCCTTACCTCTCCAACTTACTGTTTTGTCCCCAGAGTCAGGGTGACTACATGCTGTTCTTCCCTTCCTGTGGACTTCCCATCTGTCTGCGGATCCCAGCATAAATAGGGCTTCTATTGTTTTTGGCCATACCTTGTTTAATTTTACTGGAGACTGTGAGAGAACCCATTTTATCAACTCCCCCTGACCTGCCTGGTTTAAACACCTTTTTAGTCACAGGCCTTAAAACAGAATTTTAGTGAGTATTCATAATTCCTCTTATAGTGGTCATATATTCATTTCACAATTATATTAATCACCAGTATGGTGTTAGTTTTCATGAAACATCTTACTTGATACTCTTTTATTATACAGGAACATTGTCTACAAGCAGTTGATTCAGTGGCTTATCATTTGAGGTTCAAACCCTGTCTTTATAACCCAGGCAGTTTCTCCCTACTGCTGGGGTGTAGACACCATGACTTCTCTCCTGCTTGATAGCTTGGTTTTCCTTATTTGTAAATGGACCTTCATTGTCTTTGCCTGATGACCATGTTGGGCAGACAGACAAATACATATTCATTTCTCTAGTGCAGGTTGTGCTTATGCATTGCTTGCTAAACAAATTTAAAGAACAGCATTCTAGCCCATATCCATAACTCTTTGTATATGCCACTTGTACACATCACTCAAGCACATTAATGATTAGTGAGTTATTAGTTTTCCAGTAATGTAATACATGCCATCTTCAGATATATATCATGACAGCCATGTGTGAGGTGTAGTGAATATGTCAGGCCTGATGAGTATCTGACACAGAGTTGTGAACAAATAATGAGCCCCTCTCTCTCACAGCGACATCTTGATCTAACTTTCTTTACCTACTTTACCAGTTCCCTGACCTGCTGTGGGGAAGATGAACAAACCCACCTGCTATCAGACAATCTGGTGGTAAGGCAAAAATTCATTCCTGGCTCCAAAAGAAAAAATGGTGACTAGCACAAGCCCACAGTGGATCATAAAACCTGGTTCTACCTGATACCATGGGTGAGAAGGTGTGTGGTGCTGATGGGTGATTGAGAGAGAGAGAGAGTTCCAGAATGCATGGAGTATCAATGCCCTTCCCGTCCAGCAGTGCACATAGTCAGTTGTTAGTGTTGCTGTTTCTGGAGCTCCGGTGTTAGCTACACCAGTAGAGAGTTCAGCTTGTTGATTCAGCCGACCTTGATGTTAAATCAGAAAGAAGATTATTGTGCATCCTAACTTTAGCTGTTGTCTTCTTCAGGTGGGCGTGGTAACTCAGTGTGCTGTCTGAGGTCATTTCATGCTTCACCTTCTGACCATTCAGATAAACATACAGTTCTTGGGTTGCGCTGGCATGATGAAGATGGAACAAACTGAAGACTGTTTTTATGATGCTCGGTTGGAGGCACCAAGTCTTACAGTAGCCAGCTAACTTTATCATGTCTCGGTTTAAGGTGGCATCAAGCTCGTGAAACATCCAGGCCTGGGTACTGCAACAGATGTTGTCTGTGTAAAAGAACTTTTGTGACTCCGTTGTTGGCAGGTCATTGATGTAAAGGTTTAACAGGGTTGCAAAAGCACAGACCCTGGGGTAACCCATTGCTCTGTCATCTCCAAGCACTCGTCTTCTCCCCTATATCGACTCTGAACTGCCTATCACGAAGGAACAGTTCAACGACGCCTGTGACCCAAGGTAGCAGGACCCGTGATACCTTCACGAGCAGGCCAGTGTGCCTGTTTTCAAGTTTCTCTGGAAGCCATTTTCAACAAATGTGGTCAGCGCGAGTACTTGGTTGCATGTGCTACGGCCTCGACGAAAGCCGGCTTGATCAGGGCTCAAAATTCTCTCCACGTCGGGTAATGTGCGCTGTAGGACCAAGCCCTAAAGCACAGCGACAATAATGATATGGGATGATAGCTTGATGCTTGGCATGGGTCCTTTCCAGGCTCTAGGAAGCCAGTGACTTGCAATGCACCATATTTTTGGTAGCCTCCCTTCACTGATGACCCTGGTGAAGAATTTCACAAGCCAAAGCCGAGCATGGGGGCCAAGGTTTTTCAGGAATTCTGGAAATGTTGTCATAGCCCGCAGCTGGCAGGTTTGTCATGGGGTGCTCGTGCTCCAACTTTGCAGATGTTAGCTCTTGCCAGCTCATATTCAGTGGTGGAGTACTGTGCACCAGTTTGGAGTCGATCGTCACACTCCAAACTGGTGGATACGCAGTTACATGCCACTATGCGTATCATGTGTGGGACCCTGTGTCCGAATCCACTCCCATGTTTTCCAGTTCTGAGCAATATTGCTCCTCCTCATATCAGATGAGAGGTTGCCACTGGCAAGTTACTGGAGAAAGTATTCACCAACTCAAGCCTGCGGCTGCACAATGACCTTTTTAAACCACCAGCTGCATGTTTGCCCTCATGTCACTAATTATGGTCTCATCTACCACGCCAGGATGTTAGGGCGGAAACCCTCTGGCAAGAGGAATGGAAATCTCCAACCATTTCCCTTGTCGCTGACCCCACAATTTGCCTGCCTGCTTTTGACTCATCACCAATGGTCCCTGTTGAACAGGTTCCGGACCGGGCATGGTCTCTGTGTAGTCAGCCAGTATCACTGGGGTCTTTATGACAGCCCTTTGTGCAGCTGTGGCGCAATACAGACGATGACGCACATTGTTGATGAATGCCTGCTGACTAGGTTCAGCGGTGGCCTAGAACTGCATCACGCCACTGAAGATGTCATCGCTTGGCTAGATGACTATACACATGCTAAATAATATCAGAAAGAAAGATCATAGTCTCGGTTCGGTGGCGAAGGCACTTGGCCAGGTTTGTCAACAAGGCAAGGTCCTAGTGGCTGGGCTCAACAATTACAGGTACACTACACATGTATGCCTATAACAAGGTAACGGCTCAATCAGCATAGTGCTGTACCCTAGGCCAGTACGAAATTACCCTTCCTATGACTTCTCCTTTTACACATTGATACCAATAAGTTACATATTACACTCCAGATGTTGTTAGTTACCACCTTTGTACCTCATAGTTCGAACAAAACATCCTCACCCCTTATCCTGTCATCCCATCCTTATCTTTATGAGGAGTCAGTGTGTTCTTGTACCATCCTCACCAGTCAGGAATGTGCTTTCTTGGTTAGCTGATACCTAGATGTTACTCTTCTGACAAGGCCTACTTTGGTTCATACTCCTTGCCTGGGGTTCCAGCAAGGCTTGTGTAAGTCAGTGCCCCTACCTGGTCCAGTCACTTTGTGTTCCCAACCCTTGACTCCACTCAGGTAAATCCCATCCCTCTTTTCCCTCCCTCATAATCCAAACGCTGTAAGGACGCTTAAAGGAGCCAGTCCTCCTTTTCCTATTGTCCAGATGATGAGTCACCACGTTCAGTTGTGCTGAGCATATTTCTGGCATGTAATGTGCGAAGGACTTGCACACTGGCAGCAATGCAAAAAACTGTCTAGGGACAGGACCACTGTGTTTGTCGGAGCTGGACTGTTGCTGGACCGGGAGAACTGACGAGGAGGGAATATGTTGTAAAAGTGTCAGGCTAGTTCCATCTCTGTTCTCTCCCTGAGGGACAGAGCCAGGGCTGCCGGGGGGGGGGGCAAGTGAGGCAATTTGCCCCACGCTCCAAGCCCCACAGGGGCCCTGCGAGCCCTGGTTGAGAATCCCTTCCCTGGCTAGAGGCGCCTTTTTAATTTTTACTCACCCGGAGGCAGTCCTGGTCTTTGGCGACACTTCAGCAGCGGGCCCTTCACTCGCTCTGGGTCTTTGGCAGCGCTTCGGCGGTGGGTCCTTCAGTGCTGCCGAAGATGCAGAGCAAGTGAAGGACCGCCGAGGACTGGGAGTGCTGCCCGGTGAGTACAAGTGCCACAGCGGGTGGCGCCTTTTTTTGTGTCTGCTCTCCCACTTTGCCCTAGGCCCCCTGAATCCCCTGGGCGGCCTTGGACAGAGCCTGGGACTTCTGAATTTTGTAAAAGCAATGGGCACTTTATAAATACCTAAAATAAGATAAATGTGCCTGTGTAAGCACTATGCTCCTGGAAGTTGCCTTGGCGAGGTCAGCCCCTCCTTTGCATTACTCCCAGTACATGCTGTATCTTGAAGCCACGGTTTAGTCCTTTATTATTTTGTAATCTATTACTAAATAATAGTATTTAAACACTATGCAGGATAGTAATTGAATCACATAAATATAATTCATAAAAGCACTTGTAGAGTTTATTTACTTTTGTTTTGGCAAAGGGCAGAACCACGGAAGTACTGCTTAGAAGAGTCACATAATAAATCACACTTCAGCTATGCAAATAAATAACTGTGCAATATCGCTTCTGCGTATCTTGTAGTTAGTTATGCTGCTGCATAACTTTGTATAGCTGATCCTACACAGAGAAAAACATGCCCTTTGTATGTGAAGTCAAATGATCACCAGAAAAAACATACAATCTAGCTGTCTCTATATTGTGGGGCTTCTGTATTGTGTAAATATCAAAACAGAAAGATGGCAGAACAGCAGACTTATTGATTACTTTCTGGATTTAGTATTTAAGAACTGTTTTTGGCAGTTTGTAATTAATTTAGAGATGGGAACAAGTAACATCCCATTGGTAAGAAAATAAGTAATTAAGTTCTTTTTCAACAGAACCAGGAACTGTTTGGAAAGTTCAAATGTTTTGAACCTCTGATAGTTGTCTGAACTCTATCATTCCTATCGATGCCCATGGCCTGAGACTGTAATGTTAATGGTGTCATACTGAACCTTACTCATGGAAGAAATCACTGGTACATGTAGTCTAAGAGAAAGCAATGGGACTATCCCACTTGTGGGAGTCAGTTAGGTAGGTACCTACCTCTCTTTTGTAAATCTCCTGGAAAAGTAGTAATATTTTGCAGGATCAACCCTCAATTTTTTTATCTACATACACATCACGATGGCTATAGTTTAACAGTATGAGCTCTTTGATATTGTGGATGTAGTATATAAAGAGACTTCCTTTGTTGATATATTTTAGCTCCCAAATAAAGATTGCAACAAAACATCTGGAGGGGAAAGGGGCAAGAGGGAAATTGTATTGTCCTGAGCATTTATGAGGATTTGCATGTTAGAGCCCTAGTTCCAAGTAAATAATTCCATTGTCTGCTGGATCAGGTCCTAGATGTGATCTGTAGCTGTTGATACTTGCAGATGTAATAGTGCTATTACAAATACAACTGAGTTTGACATCTGTGTGAGTCTTTCTCCTATAATACACTCATGGCTGCTTTTGGAGGAAATAAATATCTGCCTATTATAAGCATTTAATTGCATGGGAAGATACTGATTACATTGGACTTCATCTTGCGTCCATATCATGTAAGTAGCATCACTGATGTCAAATGAATCAAGTCAGAGGAGAAAAGTGTGTGTAGGATTAGGCTCCTGGCCCAGGAGATTTTGGAATCAGTCTGTGAAAGACATTGAGGAGCTCTAATTTAAGGGTTTTGCCTGGCTGGGTTTTAAATATATATATATTTAAGCAATACAGGCCAAATTTCATATCATCAGAAATGTACAAAACAACATGTATAATCCTAAACAGGCTGTATCTAATCCCCACTGTGGGAAACAGGCACATTCTGGAAGCTCAAATGCTAATCAGGCATAGGTTATTGGATCTGCAAGTGATAGTTATAGTCGGTCACTAAAGGTTTCCAGAGTGAAGTGTATCTCCTCAGGTTTAGATAACGATACCTATTCTCATCCATAATTACTATTACCAGGAGACATAAGTCCCGATTTTGTATAACACCGAGTGCCCCCTTCAAGAGATGACACCCACAAGTCCATGAAAGCAACGGGAACTAAAATGCTCAATCGGTTGTTATAACCTAGTATTTATTAATTGCTTTATTGCTAATATACTTTGAGGTGAAAGTTACATGTGTTACAAAGGCAGTTCCATTACACTCAATACTTCCATCATTCTTGTAAACCACCCCATTCCTTTTTCTGCTCTGTGCAGGGGCAGGCAATAATTTCAGTGATTAATTCCAGTACATAAATTGATGGCACCCCATCCCTGGAGTATTGTGTTCAGTTCTGCTCACCTCATCTCAAAAATGCCATAGTAATAGAAGCCGTTCCAGGGACGGGCAGCAAATGTGATTCTCTTTTTTGTGTGTATGTTTTTATGCTGTCCTTATCCTCTGTGAGTCATGACAGTGCCCTTCCTCCTCCTCCTCCCCCCCACACCAGTGTGCAGATGAGAAATAAGTGTTTATATTGTATGCTTAGTAAATATGCCCAGTTTTCTATTTATACAAAACTGTTCAATGCCAGCCTTTGTTGCAGTTTCTTACAAAAAGATGAGTAAGATGTTTAATATTCATGCAGAAGTGTGTGGAGAATGTTGATTCATGTATAGCTCTTTTTTGCTAAGGATGCTGGAGTTAACCAGATGCATGAACAGAGATAATGGATGCCCGGTATCTCTCAAATTTATTTTTAACCGTGACATGTTCCAACCCCTTGCCTTAGTCTTCATTGATTTAGTGCCACACCAAAAAAATGGAAAATAAAAAAAAGCTTCAGTTTTCTTTATACAACAGCAAGCTTTAATCACAAACGTTGTGGCAAGTCAGCATGTGCAGAACGTGAATGCCAGGAGCAGCTCACCACTGTAAAACTCCATCTTCTCCTTGTGTTTTTGCTTTGTCCCTTTTTAGCTGCTTTTGCATCAACTCCCCTAATGGGAACGGTAGTGCATCCAATCTATTTCCTTCAACAGCAGCTGCAGTGTGTGTTACAGGCTTCATTTGATAGTTCAAGATGTATTGGTACTCCTGAGTGGACTTCTTGCCCTGCATTACACACTTGTCGTCTTCCCTGAATTCTGAAATCCTCTTCAACTTGATGCTAGCCATCCTATCCCTTTGCTCAGCCATTTATTCCAGCTCCCTCCACAGCTCCACTGAACCTCTAGACCCCACAATTCTGTAAACAGAGTAGTCATGACCATAGTGCAAACTGCTGTCCATGCTTGTATCTTGTCTTCAGGTTGTTTTTCTTTCCTATCCAAAAATGTTTAATAAACAAATTAAGATGTTTATTTTTCCCATGTGAAATATAGAATAGAGCATCTCATTTTAAAAATTACTTTTGATACTTTCTCTGCCCATTCCCATTGTCTTTATCCCATGCTGCTGTCCACAAGCCTTGACTGCTGCCTCCTGACTTCTGGCCATGCTGAGTAAATAGAGAGTATTGATGGGAGTTACAATTCTTTCCCCTCCTCATGATCACCCCAGGGGATGTGGGGAGGGGGGGGAGTGAGGCAGAGATCCTGCACATTGGATTCAAGACCCTCCTACTTCACTGAAGCCGAATCTAATTGATTGCAAGCTTTGATCTGGATTAATGTATCTTTTTGCCTTTTCTTCATGCTATGAAGTATAGGCACCACAGATGTTAATGATTGGTTTCACTAACAAAATATAATAAATTGCTATGTTGGGGAAATACATAAAGTATACACATTTTCTTTCATTCTCTCTTTTCTTTCTTGTGCTCTAGGACAAAGGAGTTAATATGAAAATGCTTGAGGTCAGGTTGGATTGAGTTCAGATTGAATCTGAACTTCTGAACCCAAGTAAAGGTTATTTTCTTGCGACCTTCACTGCACTGAAGCAATGGTCTTTTCAGAATTTGACTGTGACAGTATAACGATGTTGGTTGAGGGGTGAGTCTGTATAACAGAATGTGTGAGAGAGAAATGCCTCAAATGTATGTAATGCACCCTTTTTATTCTTCCCTGGGTGGTCTTGACCACCTTTTGATTATGCACATTCTGACAAATACAAGCTGAGTCTTCAGAACTGGGCAATTCCCTGTAAAAGCAGGTTGGTTTGGTGATAACTTTTGAAAGAAAGAGACAGCATCTGTATATTTTTTTGGACACAAGGCAAGAAAAAAAATCTGAAACTGGTGAATAAATGCTCAAATATGCTCATGGGCATATTGCCTTTAAATGGAGCTTTTGGGATTCCTGTCCTTGAACATAAATGTAGGCCACAAGAAAATAGAGCAAACATGACAGCTTTACAGCAGCACAAGGAATAGGTGGCTTCAAAAGGACACCTCAGGAAAAAGGTTTGTCTGTTGTAGCTATAAGATTATATTAAGAAGTACTGTTTTGTTGAAGCCGAAACTCTTCGCCGGGCTGTTTCAGAGAGAAAATACTTATGCCTAGTAGTATATACTACTTGCATAGTATACTTGCATAGTATATACTAATGCAAGTAAAAACGCCACAATTTGGCCCATATGCTGTAATGATTCTACCTATGGTGGCTGACATTAAAAAGTGAACAATTGACGACTATCACATTTACCACAGTTATTTCTAAGAACCAGGTCCAGTGTTTTTATACTATGGCTAAATATGAGCCATTGACCAAAACTAGTAGTCAACACGCTGATGTGTCTAAGAATCATCTACTGTGATCATGTTGTTTGTTTTCTTGAACAATATGTTAATATGGAATTCCAACTCAACCCAGAGACCAGAGAAAATAGAGAGGGACATGAATCTGTCTACATAACATTTTCGTTCTCTGTATTTTTTTTTTAGTCCTCCTTGATCTCTTCTTCTGACACTTTTCACAGAAGTTTATCCTCTCTTGTTTCAGGAAACATAGGTCTGACACACAGAGGAACTCAAGAGAGTTCTTTTTAACTTGGTACCTTTATTTCATTCAGGAAAAAGCCTGCAAACAGGACTTCTTCCTAGTACTTAAAGTATTTTACCTTTTTTGAGTGGTTGCTAAAGTAAAATATCATATTTCCTCTTGATTTATTCCTCAGGTATAACCTCTTTATAGAAATTCTGTGGCATATTTCAGTGTGTGGTGGAGCTCTGAGTTTGCTCCCATGGGTCCTGCGCTTCTAGGCGGTTTATGCTTAGCCTCAGTGGCTCACTGTGACCCTCCACGTAGCCCTTCTCTCTCTAGGGCCAGGGTTACAGTCTACTGAGCCCTTTTCATCATAGGCCAGCAAAGAGGTTGGTGAGAGAACTCCCACAGTCTCTGTTTAGCCTCCTGTCCTGACAGGGGCCTGACTTCCCCTCCCAGGAGATGTTCCTGTAATGGTGGGTTGGGGGGAACCCGGGCCCACCCTCTACTCTGGGTTCCGGCCCAGGGACCCTAATGGTAGCAGCGGTTGGCAGCCAACCTTTCACTGCCAGAGTTGCTACATTTCCCTGGGCGACTTCTCCACAGATCTCCTGCTTCTCCCTTCTTCACCCTTACCTTAGGGTTCCCTTAACGATGGTTTGAGGGTGTCTTCAGTAGCCAGCCCTTCAGCCGCATTTCCTCTCCTCTGGCTCTACTCTGCCTGACTGGAGTGAGCCTTTTTTATAGTATCAGCAGGGCCTTAATTAGAGTCAGGTGGTCACATTAACTTAATGGCCTCACTTGACTCTTTGCAGGTTAATTAGAGTCAGGTGTTCTCATTAGCCTGGAGCAGCCCCTGCTCTGGTCAGTCAGGGAACAGAAAACTGTTAATCCAGTGGCCAGTATATCTGCCTTCTGCTATTCTGCTGTACCCAACTGGCCTGGGTCTATCACAAGTGTTATATAGAAGGTTCTTTAAAGTCCATTGATACTCTTAGATAAGAACTTCTTCATAAACAAGATGTCTCCAGGACTTTCCCCACAGAGCAGAATGGCAAAGATATTTGTTTCTGGAGTAGCTTCAATTTTTTCAGCAATTTTAAGTATTTCATATAATATCAATGCACCTTTTAAATTAGACTTTAATTACGTTTGAGTTATTTATGATGTGTTATATTCTTTCCTAGAAAGTCTGACTTGGTCTAGAGCAAAATCCATTAATTTCTCTTCTACCACTTCTTTCATAATGTTCACACTAGCTGGAAGCTTTTCCTTTCTGTCCGCACGCACTGTAAACCTATTGGATAATTTGTCAATTTTACTCAACAGAGACTCCATGAGCTCTCTTAACTCCCTTAAGCTATCTCATCTCAGACTATCAAGAGGACTCAACACTTCAGGATCATGACTGAGTAATGTTTGTAAGTTATTCTGTACACCTGAGCCATGCAGTGTAAGGGAGTCTTTTTATTTTTTCAACTCTATTTTTGCTCTTGGGCATATGTGGAGTAAAAATCTATTCATAGCACATTTTTTTCTGCATGTCAGATAGAGTCCCAATTGACATTACTGGCACAAAAGGAAGTGAATAAAAAGTTTAACATCAATGGCCGAATAGAAAGCTCTCGCAGCTTTCAGCTGCTATCACTGGAAATGGATGGCTCTGCCCAATTAGTTTCTTAATGGCTACCTGCTTGATAGGTATTTGAAATTCAGCCATCCTACTTTAGAACCATGCAAAACAGCTGCAGAGTTATATAGCTTCGTGTGTTTACATTTTTTACATTTGGACCCCCTTTGGAGCTTTAGGCTTTCTGGGAGAGAAGTTGCAGTGTCTCTCTTTGTCTCTCGCTCTCTCACACACTTCATTAACTGCAGATCTGGTAACAGGATAAGGGTCTATGTACATATTTAGTTCTGTATTATCAACATCAAGTTGTTCTTGTGTTTTGGGTTGGGTTTTTTTTAATCCTTTTTCTCACTTTTTTTTTAATTAGTAGCTATTAATTTAGTAAGTTATATTTTGTATTGGTGCTAAGAGAATGAGATGTTTTGAAGGGAGAGAACCGTTCTATACAGTGTTTTTAAAGGGTCCTATTTAGGAGTAAATTAATTATGAAAATAGTTTCAGGGCATTTCAGATTCCTTTTTTTCCCAGCCTTTTCACACAATTACAGTTTCTCAGCATACCAGTCTGGGGTTATGTAATTCATATAAATGCTTTTGGCTTCATATCTTTTATTTTAGGGAGACTAAGTGGAAGTTGGGTAGAGTCAAGAAGGAATTAAGAATGCTAAGTGTGGCATCAGACAAGTAATTAATTCATTTAAAAGTAGTTGTAAGCTATCTAGTAAACTGTAGCACACCGATAGTTGTGTGCTGTCTTCAGTTCTGGCTAGTTTTTATGCATGCTGTCTTCTACCTCAAATTCAAATATAATGCCCAAGCTCCTGGCTTCTCAACTGTTATTGGAAAGTATCAGCACCATCATACATCAGTCATACGTTCTGAAATGATACTGCAGTCACTTCCACCTGTGGTTCTATGCACCTGCATTTAATGCCTGCCTTTCAATTAGTATCATCTTACTCCATGAGTAATGTCACTGACTTCAATAGCAGTGTGAATGAAGGGTCATTCAACAGGAGATTCATAATCAGGCTCTAATTAAGGGCCTGATTCTTCCACCCTTGCTCAAATTGTAAATAGAACCTTCTTCCACAAGTAGTCTCAATGAAATCAAATGGGATGCTACTGGAGTTAAATACTACATGAAGTAAGGGTAGAAGAATCTGGCCCATAATTAATATATCTATAATTGTTATAGTCATAGTCTTTTATTTGCTATATACATGGACAAGTATTGACCTATCTATAGATGACAATGATTAGCTAGGCATATCTAGGATATAAACTTTTGCTTTGTACAAAAAGGAGAAGGGGGAAATAAGATTTTATAGTGAGCTCTCTATGTAGAGTGATTGCAGGAGCTGCCACAAAATGAGAGAAGAGTTTGAAAAAGCAAATCCTAATTGCCATCTTCCTCCAGATGGAGGCATTTTTCTTCTTTTCCATGTAGTATTCCAACTTGTCTACAAAGTTGTTAGTGCCTAGATGCATCCTCGTAGTTACTAAGGACTAGATTTCCAGGAAAGCTGATCTTCCACTTAGGTACCAAAATACGTGACCAGATTTTCAAAAAGAGGTCAGCCATTGAAAAGCAGATCTTCAGTCCAGATGCTTGAATTTGGAAATGAAACCATCCCTCCTGTAGCATCAGCAAAAGGTTATTACTTTTAACTGCAGCAGCACCCACAAAGTGCTAGGTGCTTTTGAGATATGAAAGGAAAACAGTCTCTTAGAAATGCTTACAGTCCAAGTCCCCAATCCTGTAGTAAGCTCTGAATTGGTGAAACCTTGCACATCCCACACAGCTCCATGAAGGACTAGGTCATACAAGTATTAAGCAGTAAGTATTAATCATTTACTGAATGCTTTGGTGGTGTGAACCAGAAAGCAATTTTCCTCACCATCTAATTCTCAGGTTACACACATACATTTTTGTCAGTTAACACCTAGTAGTATGTGCCCTAGTTCTTATTACTTCCAGTTCCTCTTTTTACTTTTGTCCTTGAAGTATGATTGCTTTATTGCAGATGCCTCCATTTTAAATAGGTGTTCCTGCTGCCTAGACTATGAATATCTCTGGAATGTTGGACATCAATATTTTTATTACCACAGTGTTAGCATGTCACTAATTATAACTCACTGTTCTTAATATATCCAGTGGCAAAAACTTCCTACAAAACTGGTAATTAAGATGTCGTGAAAAGCTTGTGCATTTTTTATTTTAGTTAAAGCTCTAGATACTTGTACAATATTTAAAATATACCAAAAACCGGAAGGGGGGAAATCTCATAACAAATTGCTTGTATAAATCCATCCAGACTAGAATAATATATACATAAGTGTGGGTGGTACTACTACTACTACTACTACTACTAAAGGTAATAATTAATTGCAGCCACCAGATATAACCACCGTGCATCACATATGCAGGAATGTAGGATTATATATTGAGGTACTTGCATCATTAACCCACTGATTTCTTCCCCACCTCCATATAAAACATAACAACAACAACAAATCATCAAATCCAGGCTCCATTGGATTAAGGAAGGGAACAAGTTTCAGGGTTTCGGACCAGTCACAGAAAATTGTGTCTCAGTTCCTCCCTTGCAATCTAGGATGCTGATAACTTGAGTGATTGCTGCTGCAGTAGAAGAGAGATGGTCTCTCAGGTCCCAAATATTTACTATCTAAACAGCATCTTAACCTCTACCTCGAAGCTAATTGGAAGCCAATGCAGATGATGCTCTGAGAAGCACTGCTCAGTAAATGAGCAGCTGAAGCCTGCATTAACCTCCTCTCTCAAATTATTTTAAAGTGTAGCCCCATATAGATCATAAACAGTAGTCTAGTGTCCAGGAAACCCATACATGAAGGAAAAGTCTGTATTCTTCTCACCAGACATAGATTATAGTAAACATAGCTCTTAACTATAGCTCCTACCTGAGAATCCAGGAGCAGCACAGAGGCTAATAAGGACTTCTGTACCTGCATAAAAGTAATGGTGAGTCCCTCAGGTGTGCTGATTATATGCTTTATCAGTTATCCTTAAACATAAGCAGCCAACTTGAATTGCTCAACAGTCGTGAGATAGGCCTCAAAATCATGAGATTTTAAAAATAATACAATCTGGGATCTTATTGCCTTCTGGTTTCTGAGAACCCTCAAGTCATGTTTTCAAGCTTTTCACTGAAACCATTTGGGTGAGAAATTTACTTTTTCTTAATGAAAGCTGAGATTCTCATGTCATCACTTGCCTCCAGAAGCAGGGGATTTGAAAAAAAACAACATTGAATGTTGTGAGACTCTTGATAAAACCCTGAGAGTTGGCAGCGCTATATAAGGCTGCAGATAGTAATCAATTCACAAGCATCTCTAAACCTGGACAAGATATGTAGCATAAGTATACTGCACTGCTGGTATTATGGTAGAAATTCTGGAGGTGGTAGGATTGGGGGCTGGGAAGGATTTGCTGCGGCATAAACTGCTTGTAATCTGTTTCTTTATGGCAGAGAGCGGAAACAGGTTCACAAACTGCCAACACCAAAAGGTCAAATGTAATAGCAAGTCAATATCTGACATGTCTGTTAGCTGGATGCAAACAGATTAAATCTTTATTTCAGTATTCTGGAAAACAAGTCAGTCAATAAGTTTCCTGTATTTGGAGATAGCTTGGACTTGATGCATTAACACAGGATGGGCAAACTTTTTGGCCTGAGGGCCACATCTGGGTAGGGAAATTGCATGCAGGGCCATGAATGTAGGGCTGGAGCAGGGCCCCCCCATACCCCACAAAGTGGCCGGCACAATGTCCCTGCATGAATGTAGTGCAGAAGAGAGTGCGGAGTGTGGGAGGGGGTCCGATGTGCAGGAAGGGGCTCAGGGCAAGGGGTTAGGGCGGAGGACGGGGTGTGGAGTGCGGGTGGGGGCTCAGGGCAGGGGGTTGCGGTGCAGGAGGGGAGCAGCAGGGGGCTCAGGGCAGCAGGTTGGGGTGCAGAAGGAGTGCGGGTGTGGCAAGGGGCTCAGGGCAGGGGGTTGGGGTGCAAGAGGGCTTTGGGGTGCAGGCTCCGGCTTGGCGCCGCTTACCTGGCATGGGTCCGGGGTGGCAGCGGTGCACACCGGGACCAGGGTAGCTAGCCCCCACCCCCCCCCACAAAATGGCCAGCACAATGTCCCTGCAGCCCCTGAGGGAGGGGGAACAGAGGACTCCGCATGCTGCCCTCGCCTGTAGGTACGTCCCCCAAAGCTCCCATTGGCTGTGGTTCCCTGAGGGGTGGCAATCCCGCAGGCCGGATCCAAAACCCTGACGGGCTGGATCCAGCCCGTGGGCCATAGTTTGCCCACCCCTGCACTAACAGATCTTTTCTGCCTCTAACTTCTGATTCTGTACGACGCTAAAAATCATAGAATTATAGGACTGGAAAGGACCTTGAGAGGTCTTGTAATCCAGTCCCCGCACTCAAAGCAGGACTAAGTATTAGACCATCCCTGACAGGTGTTTAATCTGCTCTTAAAAATCTGCAGTGATGGAGATTCCACAACTTCCCTAGGAAATTTATTCCAGTGCTTAACCACCCTGACAGTTAGGAAGTTTTTCCTAATGTCAATCTAAACCTCCCTTGCTAAGCCCCATTGCTTCTTGTCCTATCCTTAGAGATTAAAGAGAGAAATTTTTCTCAACTCCTCCTTGTAACAACCTTTTATGTACTTGAAAAGTCTTTCATGTCCCCCTTCAGTTTTCTTTTCTCTAGACTAAACAAACCCAATTTTTTCCATCTTCACTCATATGTCATGTTTAATCATTTTTGTTGCTCTTCTCTGGACTTTCTCCAATTTGCCACATCTTTCCTGAAATGTGACACCCAGAACTGGACACAATACTCTAGCTGAAGCCTAATCACAGAGGTGAAAGTAAGCCGGTACTGTCCACTGCCGAGCCCCGGGATAGCGGCGGCAGGGCTCCAGCAGTATATAAGGGGGCCTGGGCTCCACACAGTGTCTGGAGTCCCTGGCCCTTTAAATCACTGCCAGAGCCCTGCCACTGCTACCCCGGGGCTCCAGCAGCAGGGCTCGGGCTGCAGGGAGCCCTGGGCCCTTTAAATTGCCAGCCTGGGGAAGCATACCAGGATAGCAGCGACAGGGCTCTGTCGGTGTTTTAAAGGGCCCGGAGCTCTGCTGCGGTAGCAGCGGCCAAAGCCCCAGGCCCTTTAAATCACCCCGAGCCCCGAGGCTCCCAGCCACCTCTGCAGCTGGTAACTCCGTGGGTGATTTAAAGGCCCCAGGGCTCCCAGCCACAGCTGGAGCCCCAGGGCCTTTAAATCTTGATGTAAAGGCCTCGCCTCTTCCAGTTGAGGCCACGCCTCAGGACTCCAGCATACCGGTAAATATTTTAATTTACTTTCACCCCTCCCTAATCAGCATGGA
This sequence comes from Mauremys reevesii, assembly GCF_016161935.1. Classification (NCBI taxonomy): domain Eukaryota; kingdom Metazoa; phylum Chordata; order Testudines; family Geoemydidae; genus Mauremys; species Mauremys reevesii. The sequence goes on along the minus strand of NC_052631.1, from coordinate 40,012,181 downwards.
GTAGAGCAGAAGAATTACTTCTCATGTCTTGTTTACAACACTTCTGCTAATACATCTGTCACGTTATTGATTTGAACTGGGACCATATAGAACATGGTTGAACCAAAATCCTGTAGTGGCACCAAATCTTGTATAAAGAGGGTCAAATGAGGTGTCTAAGACCAGGTTATAGGTTGCTGGTTATGATTATGCTGTCTGTATGCATGTGTCATTTTTGTAGTTGAAGTTATGAATATTGGCTATATACTGTCTGTATTTCAAACTTATGCTGTGCTTCTGGGTAACACCCCAGACAAGTTGGTGTCAGATCTGCCTAGCCTGCTTGATGTCCCATTAAGGACCATCAGCTATACAATTGACCCATTGAGAGAAGGCAGATACGCCTTGTAACTCAACAAAGGATGCAGGAACTTACCCATGTGACTCCAGACTCCATTTTGCTGTAATTTTCCACAGTAAGAACAAAGAGGTGTTCTTACACCTGGAAAAGACTATAAAAGGCTGATGCCTCATCTCCATCTTGTCTTCAATCCTGCTTCATACCTCTGGAGGAACTTTGCTACAAACTGAAGCTCTGAACAAAGGACTGTTGACCCATCCCAGCTGTGGATGTACTCCAGAGACTTGATTTGAACCTGCAGTTTATTCTATCACTGCTACAAGCCTGAACCAAGACTTTGCCATTACTGTATGTAATTGATCCCATTTAACCAATTCTAGCTCTCATCTATATCTTTTTCCTTTTATGAATAAACCTTTAGATTTTAGATTCTAAAGGATTGGCAACAGCGTGATTGGTGGATAAGATCTGATTTGAATGTTGACCGGGGTCTGGGGCTTGGTCCTTTGGGATCAGGAGAACCTTTTTTCTTTTATTGGGGTGTGATATTGGTTTTCATAACCATTTGTCCCCATAACGAGTGGCACTGGTGGTGATACTGGGAAACTGGAGTGTCTGTGGGAATTGTTTGTGTGACTTGTGGTTAACCAGTGGAGTGAGACAAAAATCCTCTTGGTCTGGCTGGTCTGGTTTGCCTTAGAGGTGGAAAAACCCCAGCCTTGGGCTGTAACTGCCTTGTTTTAAGCAATTTGTCCTGAATTGGCACTCTCAGTTGGGTCCCGCCAGAACCAGCATCATTACAACATCGCAGAATGATGTTTAGTTTTTTTGCAACAGTGTTACCCTGTTGATTTGTATTTAGCTTATGATCCACTATATCCTTTCAGTTGGACAACACTAGGATGTGAGAAATCACTGACAATGGTTAACTGAATGGTACTAATCAAGGATAGAACCACCAGGATACATAGAACTAAAGCCTGAGAGTTTATACTTGGCAGGAAAAGTGACTTGAGTCACCATTGTTATACTCTCAAAAATAATATTTGCTCAAGAGCCTGTATTTTCCCACCCGAAATTGTGTCAGTGGGGAGGATTAATAAGGGATAGAAAACATGTATGTCCATTAAGTCAGTGCATTTGCCATGAACATACATTAGAATGATAGGTAATATTATTGTGATATGCTTAGTAGGGGGGGAAAGGACCTATTATAAACATTTAAAATTTGATTGTTTTTAAATGTCAAAGCAACAAAGTGCTAAATTTCATCTGAGACCAACTTCTTATGGACAACTCAATGTAAAAGCCAGTGAAGATGGAGGGATTTATGATAGACGCACTGAAAGACAACAGCAGTACAAATTGTGTTGTAGTGATACAAAAGTGAGCACTAGCTCAAAACTTGGTTACTAGCAGTCATGGAAACAAAGTAATAAGGGTGAATGATATATTTGTGTATTCATAAGGTGCAACTCGGCTGTCTTTGAACTAACTCTGAAAACAGCTTCATTAATGAAGCTAGTGCAAGAAACTCAAAAGAAGACACATGGCTAAGGAGAGAATACATAGCAGCTCTAAATCAATAGCAATCAGATTGTATTATGGAGGTGTCGTTTGATCTGCTGTTGTTCAAGGTCTGCCTTGCCAGTGTTTCCTTTGCAAACCCCGATTTTGGGGGGTTAAAACTGAATGGCATATATAGATATTTTAGACCCTTAATTTGAATCTTAAGGTTTTAACACAGAATTATAAATAAATTATTGGTTTGGGGAAATGTAGATACATTCGGAGAACCATGCGTTTGTTGGATATTTAACATCATTCTAAAACAACTCAAGTTATCTCTGACCTTGAGTTGTTTGGGAATGTCACTCCAGTAAACACTTTCCCTCGGAGTGATACTTTTGAGAGTGAAGTTAGTCACAGCATCAGACATTGCTAATTGGCCAACAAGTCTTTCCAGGCAGCTTGCTTACTCCACTGGTATTACTTGAAGTGTAATTTCAGCAGGTCAAATGGACTGAGGAATTTCATGCCAACTAATCCCTATCTAAGTGGGAATATGTATTTAATTCAGATTTTATTTATAAAGTATGATAAATTAAATGGCAGTGAGAGTGGTGCAAACAACAAAAAAACATTTTCTGCTTCCAGTTGCTTATTACATACTTCCGTAACTTACAAGTGATTTTGAGTTTCAAGTTTTACAAGAACATTTGCAGGCTATTTCATAATAAGGATATGAACCTTTAGTGTTAGAGCTGGATAAAAGAAATGTTGTTTTCTGTGAAATTTCAAATGAAATTTAAAATGTTTCATAATTGTCTTTTGGTTTTTCAGGAGGAAAAGAAAAAAAACAAATAAAAAATCCTGCCCTGGCTTCACACCTTTTCCCACACTTTTTTCATTCTCAAATGTGGAGAAGAGTCTGGGGTGACCTCACTCCAAAATCCACTTCCTTTTTATTTTTCATTAAAGAAAAGAAGAAAATATTGATTAAAATGAAAATATTCTCTGCAAATGATTTTGAAAAGCCATTGCACAAAAATATACATATTAATGGTTTTTTGACTAGCAAAAATTGGTGTTAATATTTGTTATTGTTAATATTGTTAATATGGTCCTATATAGAGCATAAAATATTGTGAAAGGTTAATATTCATGAAATACGGTAAAACGTGATCCCATTAGTGCTATAAGTGCACTATGGGTTGACCTGTAAACACAATCAGAAAAGTCTGTGTCTGTATGTATGTATATATAATGCCAGACTACAGAATATTAATACAAAAAGCAATGAGATAACTCATCAGACAACAAAAGTCTAATATTTCCAAGGTGAATGTCTCTCTTCTCACACTAACTACAGAGATAGGTTCTGCAAGACATTTCTTTTGATAGAACAACTGGTGTGCCACTTCTCATTAGAAATGTTCCCATTGACTTCATTGGTCTTTGGAATAAACCATGTAATGGGAATGGCTGAACTGAACTGCTGTTTGGAATTCAAACACTGTTTTTGCAGTATTTGGCCAGCTCTGATAATGATGATAGATAGACCTGTAGACTTATTTTTAAATCTATCTATTTAGATTTTTGCCATCTCACCCTCCCCTATCCCAAAATTAAAACTGCCTGACTTACTATGCATGTGCAGTACTTTAATTTAATTATGTATGTCTTTCACTAGGAAAACTCTAATGTGTTTAATTTTCTGATGTCATTAGTGGATTAAAGGCATCTCAACTATGGAATTTATATGAAACATCACACTAGCTCCCAAATAACCAATGTGTACAGAATCAGAACTAGTATATTAAGGATCCTGTAAGTATATGCTAATATGATACATTGTAATGGTTTAGGAGAGGCTATCACAGTGCATTATCAGTGATATATAGGTTAAATGTGCCATAAATAGGATAGCCAAAAAACAGCATTTAAACTTTCACGTTTATACTGAAGGTACAAAGATGAATAGAGCAGCCAAGAGTCCGGTGGCACCTTACAGACTAACAGAAGTTTTGGAGCATGAGCTTTCGTGGGTGAATACCCACTTCGCTCCGACGAAGTGGGTATTCACCCACGAAAGCTCATGCTCCAAAACTTCTGTTAGTCTGTAAGGTGCCACAGGACTCTTGGCTGCTTTTACAAATCCAGACTAACATGGCTACCCCTCTGATAAGATGAATAGAGTGTCTCATGTAGGTAAATTTTATGGACTATCTAAGGTGATTCGTTTTGGGGTATGACCTGCTCCTATTGAAATCAGTGTCACTGCCCCTGAACATGTGACATCCTATGTTGCCCCTGCCTAAGGCATGGCTTAAGCATCCTCCCTGGTGCTTGCTACTTGGAGTGACTTCCCCCTCCTCCTGGCATAGGTTGGCTTCTCGGGTCTTTGTTGCCATACCTGGTGCCTCCACCTAAGATGACTCCTCTCTGTGCCAGGGGCACACACGGTGCTGCCCCATGGGAAAATGACTAGTACTACTACTATTAACAGGGAGTAGGACCCAGTATACAAGAAACAAAGTGCACTGATATAAACCCCAACAAATGAAATGTCACACCCAAAAATTACAAAGCTAGACTTGAAAGGATTAGGTTTTTTTCTCAGTAAATGTCATAAATATCTATTTCATCGCACACACACACCACCAGAAAAATATTTCCATTGATAATCATCTGCACCCACCAGCAGCTCCCCAGCCCGCGCCCCCCAGCTCACCTCCGCCTCCTCCCCTGAGCATGCCGCCACATCCTGCTTCTCCTCCCTCCCTCCCAGTGCTAGCCGCACGAAGCAGCAGTTTCACAGCACAGGCACTGGGAGGGAGGGGGAAGGAGAAGGAATGCAGCATGCTCAGGGAAGAGGCAGGGCTGGGGCAGGGATTTGGGGAGGGGTCCAGTAGGGGCAGGGAGGGGGCAGAGTTGGGCCGGGGATGGAGGGGTGTGAGCACCCACCAGCGCCAAGGAAAGTTGGTGCCTGTGGCTGGAACTGTCCAACCACACACAGGATCCTGTAACAATTCGAAGTCTCCCTTTGTGGGGGATGGGAACTAAGCAGAGACTCTGTAGGTGTGCTTCTCTCTCAGCTCCAAACTCAACAGATCCAAGTAAAATTAAAACTAGTCCCTTTGTCTCTGAGTCAGGCTGCTCTTCCCCCCCTCCCCCTCCCACCTCAGGGAAACTCTGTATAAATCACTCCATCAGAAGCTTCCGTATTGGCTTTTGTAGGTATTTTCAGTCTATTTTTTCCCTACCCCAGACTCTAAGCATGCTACGAAATGGTATCCAGAGGCTCTGGAGTCATTGTTGTTTTAGCCCAGGGGTAGGCAACCTATGGCACGGGTGCCGAAGGCGGCACGCGAGCTGATTTTCAGTGGCACTCGCATTGCCCAGGTCCTGGCCACCGCTCCGGGGGGCTCTGCATTTTAATTTAATTTTAAATGAAGCTTCTTAAGCATTTTAAAAACCTTATTTACTTTACATACAACAATAGTTTAGTTATATATTATAGACTTATAGAAAGAGACCTTCTAAAAACATTAAAATGTATGACTGGCACACAAAACCTTAAATTAGAGTGAATAAATGATGATTCGGCACTCCACTTCTGCAAGGTTGCCGACCCCTGTTTTAGCCCATAATGTAGGTCCCCTAGAGGCTCAGTCCAGCATTCCAGGAACTGAAAAGCTCCTAAGGGGATTACATCTATTTTGATTTTTCTTACACAAATATTGGAGGCCTGGGGAAAGACAGACTGGATATGTAGGCTCCCCTTCTTCCCAAACCAGTAGGAGGAAATACCATTAAAATACATTAGGCCCTCATAACCCACAGTCATGAGCAGGGTATGAGAACAGAATAAAACATATTGTAAACTCACAAGTCACTGAGTATAGCCTTTTTTGCAGAATTCCATAGTCTAAGAGAAAGAGAGTCGGGGAAGAAAAAAACCCAACCCTGCTCTCAAATTCCTGTGGTCTCCAGACATATCCAGGCCTTGTTCCTGTGAATCTCTGTGTGGCATGCAACACAGATCACAGGTTGTTGCTCTTGGAAGCAAGCATGAATAGACCCTGTGCTTGGAAATGGACAATACTGCAGTTCTCTGCACTGAATGGAAAGAAGTGTTATGCCATCTGTGTGCCTTCTCCCCGAGTATAACGCCTCAGCAGGCAAATGATGTGCTCCCATCTTTGGCCTTATTTCTGGTGGTAGATAGGGGTAACTTCATTAATGAAAAATCAGGTTACCTTGTGTGGCTCATCACTTTTTACCTTGAGTTTTTATGTGTAACATTCCACACCTGTGCTGTGAGGAGCAAGCCCACAGTATGCTGGCTGCTTGTTTTCACTCAATTTTAGGTTGCTCCTAAAATCCTAATAATTTTCACACATTGTCGTGAACCTAGTATGTGTGTGATCTTCTGGGCAACTGTCCTCATGCTGTTAGCCTCTGCACTAGGATTTCTGCTGAGTGTGTGTGTGTGTGATTATCATCTCTAGTTCAAACAGGAATTAATTCAGGGAATCCTGTGTTATACAGGATGTCAGACTAGATGATCAGAATGGTTCCTTCTGGCCTTATCTATGACTCACTCATAAAACTCTTTTTCTGAGCAGGACTTTCTTAAATATTCAATGTCAATGGGTAAAATTTCCAGTGACTTCAGTGGGACCAGAGTTAGGCCAATGATGAACTTTTTTGAAAATTCCACCATTTCTATTTTATGGCAATGCCAAAAAGATCGCTTCAGTTAGAGGTCTCCTGCAGTCTCCACACAGAAACTTGTGAGCCAGAATAATTAAAATTAAGTTACGGAATACATGTGCACACACTTATCTACCTTGCTCCAAGAAACTCTACTTTCAGTAAAGACAATTGATTTGTCGGGTTATTTTTTCAACTAAATATCACACATAGAGAAATGAGGAAGAGTGGATGAAAGGGGCTTATCTGATTGAACTTCAGATGCTGGTGGAGCTACAGAGTGATGGAGCTAAAGGAAAGTACAGTCCTAACATTAAGGGTCAGGTTCTGTTATCCATTGTCATGTTGGGCCATACCTTCCTTTGCAAATAGTCCTCTGACTGAAATGCAGACTATTCATGGAGTAAAGTACTACTCAGAAAGATACGGGTGGCAGAACTGTGCCCTAAGTGAAAAAAATAAGTATAGCATATGAGATCTGAAGTAGCAAGAGTGAGATAATGCATTTTTTCTTGATGGGAAGCCAAAGTAATTGACCTTATCTCTGTGTCTTGATGTTTGATATAGAAAGGAGGCTAAATTTTAAATCATACAAACCAATCACAGAGTCAATGGGGCAAAGTATCCTTTTTCCCTAAAGAACTGAGACAGTTTCCTTCTTACATTTTGAAAAGAACCCTTCATTTCCTTAGTGCCTTCCCTATGTTATTCCCAGACCTGATCTCTGTAGAGAGGCATCCACAGCACTTCAGAAATGCACTGAAATTTTTTAAATCTTTATTATAGTAACTGAACTCTATAAGAGGAGAGAGTGATCTCACTAGAGATCTTCACCCACATTGCTGTGCTGTGCTGCTGTAATGCTGACAGACCCTGCTCATTGTCAGGCAGGATTGAACCGGGGATCTCTAGAGCCTAGTGCATGAGCCTCTACAGCATGAGCTAAAAGCCAACTGGCCTCTTAGCTAAGGCTGTAGAACAGACTGATTTAACTCTTTCTCTAATGGTACGTCTATACTACCCACCAGATCAGCGGGTAGTGTTCAATGTATTGGGGATTGATTTATCACGTCTTGTCTAGACGTGATAAATCGATCCCCAAATCAACGCCTGTACTCCACCTCGGCAGGAGGAGTAAGCGGAGTCAACGGGGGAGCCGTGGCAGTCGACTCGCTGCCATGAGGACGGCCAGGTAAGTCGAACTAAGATACTTCGACTTCAGCTAGCCAGTGTAACCCAGTGGATAAGGAGCTGGTTAAAGGGGAGACTGCAGAGGGTAGTATTGAAGGGGGAACTGTCAGGTTGGAGGGGGGTCACTAGTGGAGTTCCTCAAGGTTCGGTTTTGGGTCCAATTTTATTCAATCTATTTATTGCTGACCTGGGAACCAAGAGTAGGAGTGGGCTGATAAAGTTTGCGGACGACACCAAGTTGGGAGGTATTGCCAATTCGGAAAAGGATCGGGATATCCTCCAGGGAGATTTGGATGACCTTGTAAGCTGGAGTATTAGTAACAGGATGAAATTCAATAGTGAGAAGTGTAAGGTTATGCATTTAGGGATGACTAACAAGAATTTTAGTTATAAGCTAGGGACGCACCAGTTGCAAGTAACGGAGGAGGAGAAGGACCTAGGAGTCCTGGTTGATCGTAGGATGACCATGAGCAGGCAATGTGATGTGGCCGTTAAGAAAGCAAATGCGGTATTGGGATGCATTAGACGAGGTATTTCTAGTAGGGATAAGGAAGTGCTAGTCCCGTTATATAAGGCGTTGGTGAGGCCTCATTTGGAGTATTGTGTGCAGTTTTGGTCTCCCGTGTTTAAGAAGGATGAATTCAAACTGGAACAGGTACAAAGAAGGGCCACTAGAATGGTCCGAGGAATGGAAGGCCTGTCATATGAAAGGAGACTTGAGGAGCTCGGTTTGTTTTCCTTAACCAAAAGAAGGATAAGAGGAGATATGATTACACTCTTTAAATATATCAGAGGGATAAATACCAGGGAAGGAGAGGAATTATTTCAGCTCAGTGCTAATGTGGACACGAGGACAAATGGATATAAATTGTCAGTTAGGAAATTTAGGCTAGAAATTAGACGAAGGTTTCTAACTATCAGGGGAGTGCAATACTGGAACAGCCTACCGAGGGAAACAGTGGGGGCGAAGGACCTCCATGACTTTAAGACTAAGCTAGATAAGTTTATGGAGGAGATGGTATGATAGGATACCGGGCTTAGTCAATAGGTTAATTAAGTGCCACACTGGTAAATAGTACAATGGGTCAATGATATGTTATTCTTAACCTTTTTCCAGAGGGTATGGCTGGAGAGTCTTGCCCGCATGCTCGGGGTTCAGCTGACCGCCATATTTGGGGTCGGGAAGGAATTTTCCTCCAGGGTAGATTGGCTGTGGCCCTGGAGGTTTTTCGCCTTCCTCCGAAGCATGGGGCAGGGGTCGCTTGCTAATGGAGTGGGGAGATCGGCTAATGTGGCCTGCATCTTGCAGGAGGTCAGACTAGATGATCATATTGGTCCCTTCTGATCTATGATTCTATGATTCTATGATTCTATGAACCCAGGCCTAAGTGATCTCAGTGCCACTGAGGAGGTGTGTGGGTTATTCTGCATGCAAAACCAGTGGGTGTGGAGGAACAAAGCTGACTTTACCCCAATGCTTCTGCTGAAATAGAGCAATTCTATAGAAATGTTTTCATTTGTGTGATTGCCACTTTTTCCTTCCTTCTGAACTAGCCTCAGCATTTAGAGCATGTCCCTTTGCCACTTCTGATTTTTTTTTTCAGAAGCAGATGTCATAAGGACAATGCTTGCATTTCACCTTGGTGATGAGGTTGACTTCTGGGCATCAGAAGTCAGTTTCTTATAGATGGATTACCATGGCATCAAATTTTTGATAAAGTTGAAATGGATTTTAGTATTCCACCTTTCTCTGTGTCTTGAGATTGTAGGCTGGGCATTTGTATACCTTCTTATGTGACCTCAGTGACTGCTGGACACAGCATGTCCTGTCCCTTTAAATGTTCGCACATTTCCCCCTCCCTCATTTTCCTATTAGTTTCAGTTTTGCAACCAGAACAGTAAAATCAACACAGCAGACAGTTGTGTGTCCATCAGCTCCCTCTGCATCTGACTGTCCCTCACGGTCTCTGCTGGCTCCAGAAATATAGCAACTTTTAATTTCCTGAGACCTGGATTTGTCCTTGAAATTGCTGCTAGCATGTTGTAAATAGACAATTAATTCTTTTTTACTCTTCTAACTTTTAGACTCAGGTCTAATTGTAAAATTCTTTTGAATATTCCTGCAAGCTTGAAAGACTGCTGGGAGTTCTGCTTTCTCTCTTGAATTGATTGGTAACTCTGCTTGTTCATAATCATGATAGTTATGATTTAATGTGTAGATGCCTTGTTTACTATTCCACTTGCTGGAACTGCCTCTGTAGCTACTTAGGTTTGAAATAAATGCGAGCTGAAGTTTCTAAACTGTTAAAGGTACATATAGTATGACGGGTTTTGGGGGGGGAAATGATTTAAGGACTGACCCTGCTACAGTAACAGTGATTGGCAAGTCTTCCATTGCAGTAAGATCAGGCTTTATTGGATTATGGGACCACAGGCTATGGAGAGTACAGGGTCTCTGTACATCCTGATGGAGCGCTCAATGTTTAATGAGCTACTACTATACTGGATAAGGGAGAGTTAGGTTAGATGTTATGAAAATCTTTGACTATGAGGATAGTTAAGCACTGGAACAGGTTACCTTGGAAGCATGTGGAATCGCTGTTATTGGAGGAACTGAAGAACAAGTTAGATACCTGTCATCAGGGGCGGCTCTAGGCACCAGCAAAACAAGCTGGTGCCTAGGGCGGCAACATCTAGGGGGCGTCCCCTGCGGCCGCGGGGGGCAGCGGGCTGGGCCGGCGGTCCTGCCGCAGTCATGCCTGCGGGAGGTCCACCGGAGCCCCGGGATGACTGGACCTGCCGCAGGCATGACTGCGGAGGGGGCGCTCGTCCCGCGGCTCGGCTGGACCTCCCGCAGGCATGACTGCGGCAGCTCAAGCGGAGCCGCTGGACCCGCGAGCCGCCCGCAGCTGCGGGAGGTCCAGCCGGGCCACGCGGGACCAGCAGTCATGCCCGCGGGAGGTCCGCTGCTCCCGCGGCTCCGGGGCGCCTCCCGCGCATGACTGCTTGGGGCGGCCAAAAAGCTAGAGCCGCCCCTGCCTGTCATGGATGGTCTAGGTATATATGGTCCTGCCTCTACATGAGGGGATGGAGTAGATGACCTTTTGAAGTCCCTTCCAGTCCTACATTTCTATTGTTCAAATTTACATACCCTGGATTATTGTCCTATAGACCTTACCTTTAACTTGGTCTTGTTTCAAGCCATTTTGAAGTACTTAAATATTCTGTATTAATTAATCAAAAAGACATGGCAAGCTGTATATTTTTTGTTTGTTTTTTAAATCTTTCATTTCTAGTTTGAAATTTTAAATCAGCATCTAGTTGATATAATATATAGAAGTAGTAGCATGTCAGACATTCTCTGCTAATAGACAAAGGCCCATATGCTCCTGACTACTACACAGCAAAGAGGTAAGCAATCTGTAGTAACTTATTACAGGATAATACAGAATCCTTCTGCATGAGGAAAATGCAGTGACAAGGCATACTTGTGGACTGCGAGATGCATCAGTGAAGCATCAGCATGCAGATTCCATTGGCATGCACACAGTGGTTAAACTGGGATGCCAAAAGTGTTAAAGCTGGCAGCAAATGCACCAAATTATACACTCCCAAATCAGTGTAAATCTTGAAAACAAAATTAATGCTTTTACAAGCACCATTAACTCCCATGCAGGAGGACTTAAACACAGCAAAAGCTGTTGAGTAGAGATCTTCTGTTTCATGGAGGAACTGCTGTTCGGCTGCACATATAGGATCTGTAGGTATTAGGTATTGCTTCCCGTACTTATGCTGCCTTTCTCATGTAAATCCTCCTTTCACTGCTTTTAAAAAAGCACATCCCTCTCCTTCCTCTAATAATGTGTGAAGCACACACTTCAGAGGGAATGATATAGCATGTTTTTCCTTGTGTGAATCTTTTCTTGCATCTCATCAAAGGTTAACACTGAGTGTAGAATATCACAAATCCTCCTCCTCTTCCTCCCTTCCCCCCAAAAATCTTAATTTTTCCCTTACATTTAAAATATGAAGAACAGGAAATAATAGAGGTACCTATATAATTGTAGGAATACGTAAAAGGTTGTATACACTATATTATGACATGTAATACCCAATGTATAATGTTAATATATATTATATAATAATAATTGTTAATAATGTCTAGAATTCAGTAACAGCCATGTATACAACATATGCTTTTGTGCTAATTTCTAGTAGATGTCAACAGTTTAGAAATATAGCATAATATATAAAAATTCTCTAATTTAGCGTGGGTAAGATATGGCCTCTGGCTGCTGTGATTTCATAGGAACAGGTAGTTGACCTAGACTGTTTCTCAAATCAGGAAACAAAATAAGGAATTATTGTAATTATCAGCAAATTCCCCTTGAGTTGCCTACACTCAAATACAATCTCTGCATATGATCTTTTTTAAAAAAATAAGAGGGGATGCGGGGTAGAAGAGGAAAAGTATGTTCTTGTTGGGAGCTGTGGTGAATGTAGCCAGAGCCATGTTTGTTTCTGAAATTGTAGCCATTTGATATTTTAAATACTTGTCAAGTATTTAAACAGTGAAATAACAAAACAATCACAGTAGCTCTGTCAGTGTTGATGTTTTGATAAAAGAACAGGAGTACTTGTGGGACCTTAGAGACTAACAATTTTATTTATTTATTTATTGATAGTTTGTCTCTCCACCCATCCCCCCCCCCCCCTCAAATTAGTGTGATGGGTTGGGCTGCCTTTGAAAAAAACTCCCACCATTTTAGGCCAACGGGTCTGCCTCACCAGTTGACCTTTCTGGGAAAAATCCAGATGAGTGAGCAAAGACTTCTGCCGTCTGTTATTTCTTTTACTGAAATCAAAACTCTCCACTGTTTATCACAATATACCTAAACATTAAATGCTGGTGAATCCCAGTTTGACTCCCCAGGAAAGTTGTTATTTTAGTTTGCCCTTTTCTTTACACAAGGAATCTCAAATCCATAGTTTGAAGGGCAAAAGTTTCAGAAATCAATGGCAGTTACCTTTGCCTATAGGAAAGGAGCAGCAGCAATAACATAACATGGTGGATAGGGAATTACAAGTCTGATTGTATGTTCAGTCACCAAGTGTGGCACAGAGTGCTAAGAAAGCTGTAGAGGAAATAAAGCCTTCTCATCCCAAAAGATTTGCTTAGAATATCACTGCTGATTTCCAGTTAGTATACGAAAGACTTCTTTATTTTTAAAATGAAATGAACTGGGGCAAATCCTGCCCCCTCTTCTGTGGTCACAGAAGGCACAGAGGCAGTGGAACTGGTATGTAGGAAGGGGTTGGTGGCAAAGGGGCTGTATATCTCTAGAGATCCAGGTCTAGGGGAAGGCAGTGTTGGTAGATCCACTGTTATAATGACCCTCTAATGCTTGAATCTTGCAAAGTGGCATAAGATTAGTAGGAGCTATTGCTGTTTCTGGATTGTAGTAGCAGCTAAAGAGCCAGTCAATGGACACCTGGCGTTATAAATGTGAATGTTGATACACAGAAGTGCTGGAAAGAGACTCCTCTTTATTTCCTGGCCCCAGTCACCTGACAAGAAGATTGTAAAGAGTTAATATCCCTTTCTCATGCCAGAGAGCATTATCCACTAACTAGTGATTACTGTTAAAGGTTAGGGAGGATTCCTTTCCCCACCCTTTTCTCCTCTGAGATAAGATCAGATATTTGGGCTTTGAAGAGGGGTAAGGGTTTAGTTTACTGTTAAAATGCAGGCTAAAGTAGCCTATATTACTGAACAAATTATGAGACCATTTTGCCATATTGTAGTAGACTCTCTGATCAGCCTAGCAGAAATGAAAATTGACCCGAGAATAACTTGCTTGTTGTCTCTGTAAAAATGTTCTGTCTTTTCTTGGCCCAATATATGTGGCTTATTGAATACTTCTAGCTGGAATAATTGTGGTATTGCTCTGAAATAATAAAATATCGATATTCCTTGAGTCATCTCATTACTGATAAACAAACAACAAAAGTTAGTCTAGAACAATGCACGGTCTTACTCGATCTCCTCCCATCACCAGAGCTTATGGCAGTGTACAACTTTGCAACTTATCAAATGGATGTTATGGTACAGATTGGAAGAGAGTAGAGATGTTAGTCTGAAAGATTTTAGAGTTTACCATCAGAAAAACATAGCAGAGAAAATGTGCATATAATTAAGTCATCTGCTGTACAATTTGTTTACAAAGGTGAAATATAAATGGGAGAACTGAAAAATGAGTTTATCTGAAACTGAGTAGAAAATATTTGTCCTGGCAGTAAGAGCGTATCTAACTCCTTGTTCTTCATATTCTGTCAAAACAAAATTCTTACCCTCAGGGTTCAGTAAAACTAGTTATGTCTTCACTGCCGCTGAGAGTGAACCTCCCAGTCCAAGTGGACAGACTCACACTAGCAAGCAGGCTTGCGCTAGCACACTAAAAAACAGTACGGATGTTGTGGCTATGGCAGAGACTTGGGCTAGCCACCCAAGCTCAGAGCCGGGGTGTCAGGTGGAGTTTCTTCCCAATCTGCAACATCCACACTCCTATTTTTAGTAAGCTAGCTTGAGCCCCTCTAGCATGAGTTTATCTCCCCAGCCTGGGAATCTTGCAAGTTTCTAATTTCTCTCTAGAAGGAAAGGTTGGTGTTGCCAATCCAAAACACAGCCTGTGAATACATTACACATTCAATTCTTATGCCTGAAGGTAAAGAAGTGGTAGCCTGATATTTGCAAAGATATTGCTACATTTCTTGGTATTTCTCTTTTTGCTCTTATGGCTACAGTTTGGCATGCTTGGCCTAGTGAAGAATAATTTGCATACCACCTCTTCTGCCTCTGTGGCCTGAGCTATGACCAAAGGGATTTAAAATAAAAAAAAAAGGTTGTGCTCTGTATGTCCAACCCATAAGTCTGAAGTAGTTAACATCAGTTTGATGGGTAAACTCTCATTATCTGAATGGTTAAAAGAACGTACAATTAAATCTGGTGTCATTTGTGATAAGTTAGCTGAGGCCGTTACATTAGGCTTTCCTTGCTATTTCTCTGTTGCCATAGCTCAATGACCCCGAAAGCTGTTTTCATAGTTTTTTTCTTCTCAGTTTAATAAATTATTGAAATATATGTTTAATTCTCTTTTCAATACATTCAGACTATTCTGTCTTCTGCATGATTCATGTATGCACTTTGTTTTTCCTCTGGTCATGGTTGTGTAAATGAAAAATTACTGTAATAAAAATTAGTGAAAAGTTAAAGGAAAAAAAACACAACCAACAAAGAAAATCCACTAAGAAGTTCAGGCTTCAGGGCTCCTTTAAGTTTCATCCAACTGCAACTACTGCCAAAGGAACTTTCCAGCAGATGAAGATAAATGGAGGACCACAGCAGCACTCCAGCCATACCTCTGCTTACTTAGATACACCCTCAACATGTCTCCTATCCCAGATCAGGGTGGCACAGGACAGCACAACGCATGGATTCACCTTCCGCTAGGTGAATTTCTGAGTAGCCAGTGAAGCCAGATAAGTGGCTGCTTTGTACCACTGGATCTGTTCAAAAAACTCCTGTGTAGAATACTTCAATTTTCAGCAGGGGCCGTCACTAGAGGGATGTGGGGCCCAGGACAACCCCCTCTCTACCCCAGGCCCTGCCCCTACTCCACCCCTTCTCCAAACCTCTGCCCCACCTCTTCCGCCACCACTCTGCCCCTGCAGCATCTCTTTCCAACTTCCACTCCCTCCCCCAAGCAATGCCAGGAGCCGGCAGGGTGGAGAGGGCTAGGCTCGCTGCTGCTGCTACTTCCCGCCGGTGAGTGTGGGCCCAACTCCCGCTGTCACCGCCAGGCCCCCCACTAAGCCTCCAGGCCATCCTGGCCCCTTGCACCCTAACACCACCCATCCTAGGCCAGCCTAGCGCACCCAGGATGACATGCACAGAGCCATCCCTAAGGTACAGTGATTCAGGGCAGCCACCGTGGGGCCCCCCAAAGCGCGGGACCCGTGACGGCCACCCCAATTCACTGCACTAGGAACAGCTCTCGTTGTGCAAAACATGCATGCAAACATGAGCACCCATGTTTTGACTTGCTTTGAAATTTCATGCACAGTGTAGTAATGCCACTGTAACTGGATGCATATGCATGTCTACATTACTTGCACAATGTCAGCAACCTCCACATTTTGTGTATTTGGCCTTTAGTGTCAAATCCTATGGAAGACGCACCAGACAGAAACATGTGGTAGGTTGAGGATTGAATTCTTAGCCCAACCAAACAAGCTGCCTACACTGCCGGGCTTGAGCATGCTAAGAGAATGAATGCAGATTGCTCTCCCTACCTATGCTACGTTTGGCCCAATGGAGGGTACCATTGGTCATGTTCCAGGTTGCACACATTACCTATTTGTAGGGAAGCTATGAAGGTTAACCTTCAGGATCATCTTCATGGCACATGGGAGGATACATGGTCTTATTTTTTGGGATCTCTGCTCCTGCTATCCCCCAGTACAACCAGTACATCTATTATGCTATTTTGGGGCCTGCTTAGGCATGTATGGGCCACAGGAGTTAGTCTATACTGAAGAGTTTGACTAGGATACACAATTAAAAATATCATAAAACAAATTCACAAGCCTAATTACTGAAAATCTTCCCTCTTGTTGGACCCCCTAGCAAAAGATACAAGAGGGAGGGAGAGCACTGTTACAAGGCTCCAGAAAATTTATAATCTGCAATATATATGTGCAATAAGTTCAAAGAGCTAGCAGTATAGTACACTGTGCTAAATATTTTTATGGAGATTTTTTATAGGATTTTATAGAAACATCTGACCCTATAGTTGATTTATTAGAGCAGTTAAAACTCAAAGGAATTGCTCAGATTAGCTTTTCAGGCCATCTAAAAAGTTTATGTATTCTAGGCTCCCCAAGAAGCTCACCCTTTGGTAACATTTGGCAGCAGCTAAAAATTGCCTTACATTACCTCATCAAGAGTGTCATAACTTTAGATCCGACTTCAAGCCCCAAAAGGCAAAGATACCCTAGATCTGAAAATCTAGGCTGCTACCTGTGTTTTATCTCCTTTGTGCCCCCCCTTCCATAGCACCCAAAGAGAGAGAGAGAGAGAGAAATGTGAAAGGCAATATTGTGTCTTAATACTAAAGTGCCAGCCAGAATTTTCAGCCTTCACAGTGAATTTCCATGCATTTGGGAATTTCAATCAGAGCCTTAATGTTACTAAAATGGAGTATGTTGGTTGGTTGGTGGGCTTTTTTGGTACTTGACTTCCCTGAATTGTTGAGCATGCACTGACTTTCACACATCGTGAAGCTTAAAATGCCAAAGTATTTCAGAGTGGGAACGCAATTTAAGATCTTCCCTTTGACTTTGTAAATAATTTAACAGTTTCAGGGTGTCTTTGAATTGGTCTGTAAAATCCATTGTCTCTCAAGAATAATTATAATGAAGTATATAGTGTAACAGTAATGTGGAGAGGGTAGAGAGGTAGAAAATACCATGGTGCATTTTTTTATCTTACTCTACGGATATAAATATGTAATGAGAAAGGAGAGAACATTCAGAGAGGATTTACCGAATGGCATAACAAACCTGCAATGTATTTTGCTATATTAATACCTTAGGACTGTCTTCAGAATGTCTGTGCTTTCACATATGCCTTTTTATTCCTTGGATCTTCTATTTGTCCTGAGATGTGCGTATTATTCCTGATAAACTTGACTATCATTCATCTAGCATGCATAAACACATACAGCTATATATTCATATAATTGCAGACACTATGTGTAATTTGTGTGTGTCCAAAAGAGAGAGAATTACTTATCTTTAATTGTTTTTCTTTGAAGATATATAGCTGTAGTAGAGCTTTAGTATGAGAACTCCCTCCAAAGTGGAACTCCCATAGTTCAAAGTTCATGTGTATTAACTATGGTGTTAGTTTTGCAATGTACATACTTGTCCCTTACAAAACAGATATTTTGTGTAGGCTACCAAATAGCCCCCTTTGTCCACCCACCACCCACAAGTTTCAATTATTACCATTGGAACAATATTAATATTTACAACAACATTAATAGAGGTGTAATGAAATTAGAAGATCTGGCTACCATTGGGAATTGTGACCCAAAAACCTCTTGATGCTAACTGGCAGAGGCCAAAGGGGTACAGGGATCCCTTGGGTTCACCAAAAGAATGTTGTGTAAAGTCTGTAATGAAAACCTGTGGAACACTGGTCATCATAACCATTGCAAGATATCTGTATGGAGAAAAATTGTGTGGAGTTATGTATATGTACTAAAAAATATGTTCTCTAGGTGTGTTGTTTAAAAACAAGTCACTCAAAGGCAGTGTGTCTTGAGACATTCTCCTCCAAAAAGGGAGGACTTATCTCCATGGAGGACTATTGTGTATTGTATGTCATACAATAGGAGTCTATTAGCATTCTAAGTCAGATGCTAATGAAATGCTGGGAAACATCATGGGAATTGAATTGGGGGTCTCAACAGTTAAAAGCATGAATCTCTCTAGCTTGAGCTAAAGAGTCAGGCTCCAAAACCAGGGATGTAACTTCTGTGGGTCAGGCACAGAGGGGGACACACAACACACACTAACCAGTGGATTACACTTGCACATGTTTGCACTCAACTCTGTGCTTCATTTGCAGTTTTTCTTATAACTTTCCCCCTAAGGTTAGCCTGCGGTCTTAGTAGCATATTCTTGAAACTATTACTTGTACATCGCCTAAATGTACATTATCACAGTGGGTATTTTTACATAGTTGATATTTGCCTCTATTCCCCAACCATATTCAGAGTTATCTGGTGGCCATACACAAGAGTGATTTCTTCACTGGCGTACACGTGGCAGGCTCTTTATATGGAAAAGCATGTTTTTATGTGGTCCCAGGGAATGACAGAAGAAACTGAGGAGCTTAATTATTGACGAACTACAGTCCTAAATAAATGTGTTGATATTAATTTACATTTCTAGCCTCTGTCTTTACAAGAACCAAACCTCTCTTTATTTATGTTGGACTGCTGCAAACATTTTACTTGCTCAGCTTATTTATGTTTCGAAAGCAAGAAAAGTGGAAGACATAGTTGGCACAATTCATCTCTCGTTCTCCAGTAGTTTGCTAGTGCACAAATATATATTATATATAAATGTAAATTATCTGCTATTAGCAATGGAGGAGGATAAAGTTTCTGTGCAGATTTTTAGATCTCTCACTTGCTTTTGATACCATGGAGCCTGAGGTTTTATTGGGATGTGTGAGAGGTCACTAGTAGCAGGGGATGGATTTTGGTCGTTCTATTCATTTCTAACTGGGATGTCCCAAATATTGGAATTGTGCAACTGCTATTTTACTCAGAGGGTATGTCTACACTACAAAATTAGGTCGATTTAATATAAGTTGATTTTTTAGAAATCGATTTGATACAGTCGATTGTGTGTGTCCCCACTAAGCGCATTAAGTCGGCATCCACAGTACTGAGGCTAGCATCGACTTTCGGAGCATTGCACTCTGGTAGCTATCCCACAGTTCCCGCAGTCTCTGCCACCCATTGGAATTCTGGGTTGAGCTCCCAATGCCTGATGGGGCAAAAACATTGTTGCGGGTGGTTCTGGGTACACATCATCAGGCCCCCCCCTCCTTTCCTCCCTCCCTCCCTCCCTCCCTCCGTGAAAGCAACGGCAAAAAATAGTTTCTCGCCTTTTTTCCTGGGTTACCCGTGCAGACGACATACCACGGCAAGCATGGAGCCCACTCAGCTCACTGTCACTGTATGTCTCCGGGGTGCTGCTGGCAGATGCGGTACTGCAGTGCTACACAGCAGAATCCCCTTACCTTGCCTTGCCTTGCCTTGCAGATGGCAGACAGTGCAATACGACTGCTAACCATTGTCGTCATCCCACGGGTGCTCCTGGCCGACCTCGGTGAGGTCGGTCAGGGGCGCCTGGACAAAAATGGGAATGACTCAAGGTCATTCTATTCTTTAAGTTTTGTCTAATGGAGATTCAGTCCTGCCTGGAATATCATCAGCTGGAGGCTTCTGCCTCAGGCTGCTCTCCTAGTCGGCAGCACCGCTCAGTCGCACCTACCCCAGCCTACCCCTTGCTCCCATGGCTCATGAAGCCTGGACAGTAGTGAGAAGTTCAACTATAGGCTGAGCAAGTGCATAATGATGGTAGAATGTGCCTTTGGACGTTTAAAAGCTCACTGATGCAGTTTACTGACTAGGTTAGACCTCAGCAAAACCAATCTTCCCATCGTTATTACTGCTTGCTGTGTGTTCCACAATATCTGTGAGAGTAAGGGGGAGATGTTTATGGCGGGATGGGAGGTTGAGGCAAATTGCCTGGCTGCTGATTACACACAGCCAGACACCAGGGTGGTTAGAAGAGCACAGCAGAGCGCGCTGTGCATCAGAGAAGCTTTGAAAACTAGTCTCATTACTGGCCAGGCTATAGTGTGAAAGTTCTGTTTGTTTCTCCTTGATGAAAACCCACCCCGTTGGTTCACTCTACTTCCCTGTAAGCCAACTGCCCTCTCCTCCCCCCTTTGATCTCCACTTGCAGAGGCAATAAAGTCATTGTTGTTTCAAATTCATGCATTCTTTATTAATTTATCACACAAATGGGGAGATAACTGCCAAGGTAGCCCAGGAGGAGTGGGGAGGAGTGAAGCACAGGGGTGGGATACTTATAGGAGCACCTCCTAGAATGGCATGCAGCTCATCATAGAAGCGGCATGTCTGGGGCTCTGACCTAGAACGGCCGTTTGCCTCTCTGGTTCTTTGGTAGGCTCCTTAAGTTTCGCAAGGCTCTATTGCGGGTCCCTGTTATAACCTCTGTCCTTCATGCCCTTGGAGATTTTTTCAAATATTCCGTCATTTCATCTTTTGGAACGGAGTTCGTATAGCACGGATTAGTCTCCCCATACATTGATCAGATGCAGTACCTCCCGTTCGGTCCATGCTGGGGCTCTTTTGCGATTCTGGGGCTCCATGGTCACCTGTTCTGATGAGATCTGCATGGTCACCTGTGCTGATCAGCTTGCCACGCTGGCCAAACAGGAAATGAAATTCAAAAGTTCGTTGGGCTTTTCCTGTCTACCTGGCCAGTGCATCTGAGTTGAGAGTGCTGTCCAGAGCGGTCACAATGGAGCACTCTGGGATAGCTCCCAGAGGCCATACCATCGAATTGCATCTACACTACCCCAAATTCGACCCAGTAGGGTTGATTTCAGCACTAATCCCCTTGTGGAGGAGTACAGAAATCGATTTTAAGAGCACTTTAAGTCGACAAAAATGGCTTCGTCGTGTGGAAGGGTGCAGGGTTAAATTGATCTAACGCTGCTAAATTTGACCTAAACTCATATTGTAGACCAGGGCTCAGAGGTCTCTGTGGCGAGAGGGGGAGGGTCAGTTCTTTTTCATTCCTTTTCAGTGTGTATTTGAGACCATTAGGAGAAATCAGGCCTGATCCAAAACACACTGAAATCAATGGAAAGAGTCCAAGTAACTTCAGTGGGCTTTATGTCAGACCTGAGTGAGAAAATGTAGGCTCCAGCATATTCGGTATGCTGTTAATGTTTGTTCCACGTTCCCATCACATCCTATCCAGTTGGTGCAGTAACACAAATAGCTGAGTGTGTTTGTAAATTTGGAGAACAGATTAGGGTAATTCGGCTGAGACTTAATTGAGGCAAGACTGAAGGGATGTTTATTTGAAAACCACCAAGAGAGTGTGTGAGGATAGTACCTGCATTCCTGGCTGGCAGAGCACCTACCATTTGTGACCCAAGTTCACAGACTTAGGGATTTATTAGATCCATGGCTACTTTCATAAAATCATATAGCAGCCGTAGGCAAAAGAAAGTGACCTTTCCTTTCAAATGTGGATCTTGCTACCATCATTCATGCCATTCTCGAGTCGAGTAGACTGTGATTCAAGTGATTCAATGGGCTGTACATTGGGACTGCTCAGAAGTGAGTGCAGAATGAAGCACCTGCTCCTTGAGTGGTGTATTGTACAGGGCATACACAACAGCAATACTCCAAGAGTTGCACTGGTTTCAAATTAGTTTCTGAGTGAGGTGCAAGGTGCTGCGTATACCCCATAAAGCACTGAATGATTTGGGACCCAGTGGAACTGCATCTCTCCTCTGGCCATGCTGCCATAACTGAGATTAGTAGAAGCACTAGTACTGGAAGTCCTTCAACAGAAACAAAGGGGAGCTGTTGACAGAGCTTACTTCTTGGAGGAGTCTCTAGCTCTGGGTTCATATGCTTTCCTCTTGGTCCTCTAGAGCTTGGATTTATCAGCCTTTCATTAGTATGCAAGATCCATCTCTTTTCCTAACAGACATTTGGGCAGGTCAGAAGGTGATGGTAGGATGATTGAATTTGGTTAGTGTATCTTGAATTTTCTTTTGGGAGAGTTTTTAAATTGGACATTTGCAATTAGGAATTTAGAGAACCAAAATACATAGCTCTGGATCTGGGGAGGTGTCTAGAGTACTGAATATGGGGGGACCCAGAGAAATAAAAATAAGTAACTACTTTTATTCATTGACTGTCACAGTGCCCTGACTAGCTTGATTTCTCCTTCTTGTCAAAGAAAGAGGAAGTATATACACTGCAGGTGAACATAAACAGAGTAGTACCTCATGTGTTAGCAGGTATCCCCTTCAAACCATAATTTTATGCTTAGCCCATTCTGAGTTGGAAATATTGATGCTGCTTTTAGACCCATGATTACTGTATAGTGTTAGTGTCTAGGGTGTAGGATGTCAAATCCATAACAGTTAAGTAGGTTGGATTATGTACCTTAGAATTTAATGGATTGATATCAGATACCACACTGGGCACATTAGGAGAACCCATTGTAAACTATAAAACCATAATTATTTTGTGTGGAGGAATAGAATGATATTCCCTCCATTTAAAGAGTCAAACGAATACAGCAAGTTCATTTTTTTTAAATATTCTGGTGCATTTTCAAGGGAAGGAAAACCTGTTACTGTATGCTATATCTTTGAAAATAAATAGCTTAAATGGGATTATTCACATATGCAAATGTAGGAGCATGCTTAAACATCTTGTTGGTTAAGAGTCTAAAACTGTAGCTCTTAGCAGGCCTACCGACAGCAATTCTGGGCCGCAGGGCAGAACAGTCAGTGGGCCCCCTAGAAAGGGATGGCTGAGGTTTTTGAGTGGTACTGCACCTGTGCTGGCTGGTGTCCAGGGAGCTACTGCCAGCTGCGCTGCTGGTGCCCAGCAAGCTGCCAGCTGCGCTGCTGGGCGCACACTTCCAGCATGGCCAGGGCTTCCACATGCACGCCTGGCCATCTTCAACGCCACCGGTACCACCCCAAGCACGCATAGGAGCCCTGTTGCCCAACTGGGCAATTTAAAAGGGCCCTGGGGTTCCTGGCCACCACCACTGCTAACGCAGCAGTGGTGGTGGCTGAGAGCCCCTGGGCCCTTTTAAATTGCCTGGGCCCTGGACAATTGCCCCCTTTGTCCCCCCCGCCCCACACACACGGATAGTTCCCTCTAAGGTGCACGCCTGGGCGGCCGCACACAAAAGAACAAATGGCCACCCACCTAATTAGTGGAGCCACGCAGGCATGGCTCCACTAATTAGGTGCCTGGACCCTGGAGAAGACGCATGTGTAAGGTGAGGTGGTGGCCTCAGGGGGAATAGGGAGTAGGTGGGAGGGGGCAGTGGGGTGAGAAGAGGGGGTGGGGGGCATTTGGAGCATGCAGGGCTGAGGCGGCCAGAGAAAGAGGTGACTTTCCCCAGCTCTAAGGCTGCAGCTGCCAGGGAGAGACCCCCCTCCTTCCCAGCCCCAGCTCAGAGGCTGCTGTGGCGGGGGAGAGACCCCCCCTCCTTCCCAGCCCCAGCTCAGAGGCTGCTGTGGCGGGGGACAGAGGGCACATCCATCGCATTAGAAAGGTAAGACTACTGATATTAAAATATGAGTTGTGTGTTTTTATTTGTAGAACAGAAAAACATTAATTATAATTAAGGATTTTTTTTATATAGCGCTTTTATCCAAAGCGCTTTACAATAGTTAGCTAATGATACAAACAACATTTGGAAAGATCATTAAGTAGTCCGCTGAGAACCTCAACAAATTTCAAGTGGTTCCCAAAAAAACCGGTTTGAGAACCACTGTTTTATGGCATAATATGCTCTAAATCCTCTAAGTTTTCTCAGCAGTCAGCATTCACAACAAAACTTGCTCTACAGGTAATGTAATCATTCCAGACTTTCTGGCCTTAAATGTATCTAGTGCTGCCACTCCAACATGAAAAATTACTTTTATTATATTTCTAACCTTAATTTATCACCAGCAGACCAATACTGAGTACAGCTCACTTGTTTAGATTTAGAAAATAAATGCTATGCTGCAGTTGTATACAGGCTTTTTACTTTGCTAGAACTTCCAGTGTCATGGAAACTCTTAAAGCATGAAAAGAATTATTTCTTCTTCTTTTTTTGTATTGAAATAGTTTTTGATGTGCTTTTTGTCTGTATAATTTGTCTTCCTCAGGCTATATTTTATGTATGGTGCCTGTCTTCTCTATTTTAACCTTCAAAGTATTAATTGTAAAAGCTTTCCTCTCTGTTAGACTGTTTTTACCAGAAGAAGACAAATGCTGCCCCCACTCAATTTCTCAGGTTATTAATTGGGTCTGTCTGTATGTCTGTCTATCATGTCCACCACTACAGTATCTAAACTCTGATAATAGTAATCAAGTTCCATGTAATATTATCTATGCAGGACGACATAGTGAATTCTGCCTTTAACTTTCCAAGATACTTTCAAGATTTTCCTCCCTTTTGGCTTAATCCTGCTCCAGTTTACTTCACTGGGAGCAGGTTTGGACTCCATAGAGTTATTTTAATCTGAACTGGCATCTTAAAATATCAGCGGAGGGGGGTTGGAATAGGAAAAGTGAAAAGTGTAGAAATGGTGTGTTATTATCTAAGGCTCTGATCCAGCAAATGACTCAGGTCAGGTGGGCCCCCTGTGCCACCATGGAGCTTTATTGAAGTCAAGGGTCCTACATGTTGATGATATTCTAGTTCAGTAGTAGTAAAATACTGTACAAAGGGGGGAAAGTGGTTAAAATTGTGGTATGGGACCCAAAGCCAAGGTAAATGTTAAAGGAACTGCTTTTATCAGAAGACCACTGTTTTTAACCTGCTACAGTTCTCATAATTAATTTCTGATCGGAGAAGGGTTCAAAGTAGGGGCTGATTCCCCATTCTCTTACATCAGTTTTAGGCCAATATAATTCCATTGTTACAGCTGCATATAACTGTTGCAAAAACTGGAGAATCGTGACCATAACATGCGAGAATGAGAACACATGGTGTGGAATTAAGATTTTATTGGCGTGAGTTGGGAATATTGTATTACTCCCACAGAGCAAGAATTATTGTCTAGCCCAAAAAAAAAAAGCCAGAATTTTTCTATTTCTTTGAAGACTCTTGTAAAATACTCTACTCCATTGCTGTCTGATTTGTTCAGGAAGTAACACATGATGTCAGGGGCGTTCAAACTGGAGAAGTCTCTGAATTTTGTTCATTATAAGTGCCATAGTGACAGTCCTTCATAGCATCTATTGCTTTGCTGATATAGTCTATCTTGTCTCTTTTGGTTAATTTTTTGATTCCTAACAAGGCCAATCTTATTTTAATTCAATATTGTTCATGTGAAAAAGTTCCATAAATCCCAGCTTTACCATGATTAATTGAATAGACACAGAGAAATTTCTTAGAAACATGGGCCTTTTTAGACAAAGATTAGATTTGCAAGATAAATTTTGCTTTCAGCATGTTCAATTTGGGTGTTTAAAAATGTAAAGATGGAGTCCAAATGTTCAAAGAAATATTTTAGTAAGTGAAAAGAGATCTTATTCCTGGACGATTTAAGACATACTTTGATGAAGTGATAGTTGGAAAGTTGCCACCCAAGTTTATGAGATCTGTCTCTATAACATTTGCTGGGGTTAGTAAAAATCTAACAATATTTTCCCCATTCCATTATGATTCTGAAGAGAAGATGGAATTCAGCCACATTAATCTTTATGGACAAGGGACCTAAAAACTTGAAACTGCCTCATATTGCTGAAAGGAATCCCAGTAGTAAGAAAATACATCTTGCTTTTTGCTCATTGCTTCATATCTGGAATTTATTGTCCCGTCTAGATATTTTTTTCTAAATTAAATCAGGGAGTTGTTTGCTTTATTTACTCACTGGCAAACCACGACCTTCACGTTTTTTTATTGATGTCATTTATTGTGGATAATACTCTAACACTAAATGAAGTCAGGGTGTGATATGTCTTCACAAAACCTGGTTTCTTTATGTACAAAGAGGTTTTAGTTTTGCTTTTTGATACAATTTACCCCCCACCCCTCCCCAAAAAAAAAACCAAACCCAAAAGAGCTGTAGATGAATAGGGAATTCAAATTAAACTGTACATATACATGCAGAATATTATAGGGTTGACTCATGATGAAATGGGCAGTGTGAGACAGACTGGAAAATAAATATTGCAGGGCAGGACCCAAAACTTCCTGTTCTTGTGTAAGGGCATGTCTACAGGGTGCATCAATGTGCACCATGGGGGTGTGATTTCTCAAGTGCACTACTGTGTTGCCCATTAATTGGTTCATGGAGACCCTTCTGGTGAGTACTAAAAGTTCCCTAATGCGCTTTAACATAGTAAATGAATATGAAAAGTCCAAGTTCCAGATTGTGAACCCTTAGAGTGGTGAGCAGTTATTCGCAAGTCCAACTGACTGGAAAAGATTAATCTTCAGCTCACTAAGATGAAAAAGCAGTTTGCAGTCTGGTGCAATGTTTTTACCTGCAATGCCTGTATGGTGCTCAGGATCTGCAAAGCAAGACAGTGTTCAATTGCCCTCTGTTACTCTACTGGATACTCCTTTCTCAGTAGTGACAACTTGAACCATAATTTCTTCTTCGAGTGATGATCCCTATCTATATTTCACTGAGGGTTCACACCACATGTCCAGAGTTGGAGATTTTTCAAGTTGGGCCACACATGTGTCCTTGGCTCACCTTATGGTTTCATCTGAGGTGGTAAAGGTCAGGGCAGACCAACCACATCTCCAGTTTCTTCTCATCTCTGCATGGTCCAGGTCAGAAATATTAGCATCCATTTGCATGTGACACACTTTAAAAAATAAACAATTGCACATTGTTAGTTTTACTCTTTTTATTGTTTTTACAGTAGTTTTTAGTAGTTTGCTAGTTTTAGGAGTAGGATTGGGCTTCGCTTTTGGGGAGTTTTGTTCCCTGTGAACATGCCACCCCCGTACTTACATGCAGGTACTGGGCTATACCAAAAACCCCAGGCTTTAAAATCTGTGCCTTCTGTCCACATTCCTCCTTGTTTCATCATTGCCTCTACTGATTGCGAGAAGTGCACATTTCAGCCAGGTGCAGTGTTTGGCAGTCCTTCCCAAGTCGTACCCGGGAAGGCCAGGCTCTCTACGTCATTCAGACCCTGGCCAGGCAACCCCCTGTGTACATTGGCCTGAGGCTGCCAGGAGTGTTCTTCCATCTGGAGTCCGAGGCCAGCACTGATGGTACCACCACTATGGATCCCGTGCGAGGGCCTAGTCGGGAGGTAAGGAAGCACACACATAAGCATCTCAGTAAGTCTTCCTATAAGTCTAAAGAAGGGAGAGACTCCTTCCATGTGTTCCAGTCATGGGGATAGAATGCACCCTAAAGTGCACAGACATGAAAAGAAGCTGCATAAAGCGACGGCTCCACCGATACCGAATGTGGGCCTGCATGCACAGTCAACATCGGCATCCCTCAGAGCCACAGAGCAATACATTCCAGGGAAGACCATTGCTCCAGTTCCAGGGACTGAGAAAGTGCTCTTGACTCTAGGGAAGCTGGGAAAAGTGCCAGAGCCTCAGGAAGTGTTTTCCCTGGGAAAGTCAAGGTCCCCATGTCTTCTGGGGTCCTCTATTTCCAGGGAGATATCATCTCCAGCACCAGACATGACAGATCTGAGGCACTCCTCACCCCCATTCTGGCACTGTATATGCTTCCACCAGCTCCAGTGGTACT
Organism: Mauremys reevesii; assembly: GCF_016161935.1. NCBI lineage: Eukaryota > Metazoa > Chordata > Testudines > Geoemydidae > Mauremys > Mauremys reevesii. The sequence goes on along the minus strand of NC_052631.1, from coordinate 39,984,267 downwards.
GCTGATGGAACTGGTCTCCCAGGATTCGTCTTTGGAGGGCTTGGATGAGGGTAAGGTACCATGCATCCCTTCCCACTACCACAAATACCAATGGAGGCCTTCTACGTCTTGGCAATATCCTCCACTCCAGCTGCCGCACAGCCCCTGGTTTCTTGCGCCCTGGGGCCCTCTTCAGCACCCTCTGGATCTGTCCTACTGGCCCTGTTGGGAATCCTGGCCCCAATACCCTCCCTCAGAACCTGTCCATTCTGTCAGGGAGGCTTTACCTTTTTTACCGTCTTGTGCTCCTTCGGAACCTGTAATGGAAGATGAGCAATTTAGTTCAGCTCTGACAGTACTGCCAGAACAGGAGAGATTCCTGTCATCATCTCCTGATGTAGCTGTGACTTCAACATCCCCGTCCCCATCTCCTGATGACTAGTACCAATTCCATGGTCTCCTGCATAGAGTGCCAGGTGAGCTTCACATTCCCCTGGAGCAGATCCAAGGCATTCAGCATAAGCTGCTAGGTATTCTTCACTCATTGGGGCCAGGCAGAGTCACTCTAGCAATCTATCACTCTACCAATGCGATCCTTGAGGGGGCAGAAAAAAGAGACTGTGTACCAGCCAAGGGATCCGCCCCACCCTTTATCACCTCAGATGAAACCACAGGGCACACCAAGGGCACATGCATAGACCAACGGACGCTGCTACTTGAAAAATCTCTGGCTCTCGATGCATGGTGTGCATGCATACACCCTCCATGGAATACAGATAGGGATCACACATCTCGAAGAACCTTCAGTTACTGGTAAGTAACCTCCTCATTCTGGAAGAGACTGGTAAATTAAGTCTCTGTGTGTGTATGTGAGAAAGACAGAGAGGGATAAAAAGCCGAGTGGCAGTTGCAAAAGCATGGTGTGTGAGCAGCCTCACAGCATAACAGATTGATGGGTATGTAGATTAAAGGGAATACATGAAAGTAGGATGTCTGGGTCTTGTTCCATGCAAATCTCAGCTAACAAACAGATTGTTGACATAAACAGACCTAACGTGCACCCATCAAAACCAGGTGCAGGGTTGAAAATCAAAAGCAGACAGATGGCAACAAACTGACACACTAAGGGCTCCAGCTATGTACAGTATGCCTGACAGCCTGACATTTAGCATTGTGACTCTCCAGTATATATAAAAATGGGGCAGGAAAGAATGTCTATTTATGTAAGTATGAATCTGCTCGCTACAGGATGTCCTGCTTCTCTAAGATGTAGGCATGAAGCACAAAAGTACAGCATGTACCATGGAAATAACTGTCATCTTTTTCCTGTGGGGAAAAGCATCCTTTTCTTATTATTTTCCATTAGAACCAATCTTACAAGCAAGTAAATCCTCTTCACAAAATAGCTGCAACCCACCAAAATAAAGAAGTCTACGCTTTCAAATTATGTACTGTGTGTTTTCAGCATTCAGCATCTGGAGAAGAGAACAGCAATGCTGTTGCACCTTAGTGAGTCCCCCCCCCCCCCCCAATCATTTAACCTGGATACAACACTCTGAGGTCTCAGAGAACAGTCAGAGTAATCTTGGTCCTCTGCTGCTAAGAACAAATGTTGCCTAGCTATGCTGCTCCTTCAAAATCTGATCACAAACATTCTCTTTGAATAAGCATAAGTTCATGACCAGTTTGGTCTTATAGTCAAAGGGGATGTTAAGACACAGGACAAGTTTCTAAGGCCTGGTCTACACTAGGACTTTAATTCGAATTTAGCAGCGTTAATTCGAAATAACCGCTCAACCGTCCACACCAGGAAGCCATTTAATTCGAACTAGAGGGCTCTTTAGTTCGAATTTGGTACTCCACCCCGGCAGGTGGAGTAACGCTAAATTCGACATGGCTAGCTCGAATTAGGCTTGGTGTGGATGCTAATCGAACTTAGTAGCTCCGGGAGCTATCCCACACTGCACCACTCTGTTGACGCTCTGGACAGCAGTCCGAGCTTGGATTCTCTGGCCAGCCACACAGGAAATGACCCGCGAAAATTTGAATTCATTTTCCTGTCTGGGCACTTTGAATCTGACGTCCTGGTTGCACATCGGGGCGAGCTCCGCAGCACCTGCAACGATGCAGAGCTCTCCAGCAGAGGAGTCCGGGCAATCCCAGAATAGAAAGAGGTCCCCAGCATGGACTGACCGGGAAGTCATGGATCTGATTGCTGTGTGGGGCGAGGAGTCTGTGCTCTCGGAGCTGCGCTCCAGCAAGAGGAACGCGAAGACCTTCGAGAAGGTCTCTAAAGCCATGAAAGAGAAAGGATACAGCCGGGATGCGATGCAGTGCCGCGTGAAAGTGAAGGACCTAAGACAAGGGTATCAAAAAGTCAGAGCGGCAAATGGACGCTCCGGAGCACAGCCCCAGACATGCCGCTTCTACGAGGCACTGCATGCCATTCTAGGTAGGTCTGCCACAACTGCCCCACCAGTGACGGTGGACTCCGAGGACGGAATAGTGTACCGGGACAGTTCCTCCTCGATGTTCGCCGATGGGGAAGATGAGGAAGGGTCTTTTGAGGACGGCGCAGGCGACAGCGAACACACTCCCGCTTTCCCTGACAGCCAGGATCTCTTCATCACCCTCACAGAGATCCCCTACCAACCCTCCCCTGCCGTTAACCCGGACTCGGAATCAGGGGAAGGATCAGGCGGTAAGTGCTACACACGTGTAAACATTTATTTTTTATAACATTGTTATAGAAAAAATAGAAACAGTATTTACAAAATTCTAAATATTAAACTATATGAAAAGAAGGTCCACACAAATGGGGATAGAATAATAATCCTCTATCGACAATTCCACGAATGTGTCATTCAGTTCCTCGCAAAGCCTCCGCATGAGGTTCGTCGGAAGAGGTGCCTTGTTGGGCGCTCCGTGGAAGCAGACTCTTCCACGCCAGGACATCCGAATATACAGAGGAATCATCGCCTCTACTAGCATTGCTGCATATGGTCCTGGTCTGTGCAGTGCGTCCCGTAACATCCTGTCTTTCTGGGCACGAGTGATCCGCCTCAGGGTGATCTCGTTCTGCAAATACTGCATCTAAGTAGGGCAATTAGTGTAGTGTTACTATTTTTAATGGTTTAAAATTAGGTTGCATAACAATGACCCTCGCCTAACAGCCACGTGCTAGAGGCCACAGAGAACAAGCATCCATTTATCGTTCCCGTGCACTGGCGGGAGGGGCTGCAAAAGGCTCATCCTTTCTGCTTTGCACATTGCCTTTAGCAGGAGAGCACAGCTATCCACTAACTGATAAGCAGTATGTACTGTAAGGCTTACCAGGACTTTGTGCAAGAGGGATGCAGCTGTCTTTCCTCGCTTGTGCGCTCTCCAGTGCAATGGCGCCGCCAATGAGAGCGTATTCCGAAATCTCGGACTAGTTCTGAGATCTCCTGAGACTTGGTGCCCTGTATGGTCTTGTTAACTGAAACTGACTAGACTGTGTTCACTGTTGGCAAACATGTATGTGTTCAAGGAAATCACCTACTTTTTCGCATCACACAGCTTCGGCTCTTTCCCGGACTGCCCCGGCATCCCCCTCGCAGAGGCTGGCTCAGATTAGATGGCGAAAGAAAAAGACTAGGGACGACATGTTCCAGGAACTGATGGCCTGCTCCAGAGCGGAGGCGGCAGAGCAGAGACAGTGGAGGGAGACCCTGTGTCAGCAGTATCGCACACACATCGAACGGGAGGATAGGTGGCGGCAGGAAGACCAGCAGGCGACTCAAACGCTGCTTGGTCTAATGAGGGAGCAAACGGACACGCTCCGGCGCCTTGTAGATGTTCTGCAGGACCGCAGGCAGGAGGAGAGAGCCCCCCTGCACTGCATCTGCAACCGCCCTCCAACGCCAAGAAGTCCTGTCCCCCCCTCACCCAAAGTTACAAGAAGGAGGGGCGGTAGGGGCCGTGAGAACTGTCACTGCACCGCAGCAGAGCGCTAATGTTCAAGACACCTCTCGCGCTGTAAATTTGTACAAGTTCTTTCCTTACAGCATCACCCAGTCCCAACTCCAAGTTTCAACCCCCCACTGTGTACTACATTATTAAAAGCGGTTTGCTGTTACTCACTGTTTCCGTCACATTTCTCGTGTGTGTGTGTGTGGGGGGGTAATTGTAATTGCAGTGCATAGCCCACAGTACCATAGTACAGACTTGGGTGCAGGGTCAACTGCAGGGCACACACAGACTGCAGTCACTAGGCACCAGGGTCAGTCTGTGTGGTGTATGCTGCCCCGGGTCTTTCGTTGATGTGTATGCTTGTCCAGGGTCCTGGTGCCTGCCATCCCCGAATGTAAAGGCAGGCTTCCCTTAACATGCACTTCGACCGTAGCCACGATCCTCCCCGGTGCCCTGAGCCCCAAAAAGAGCCCTCATCCAGGGACAGATACTCACCCTTCCCCCACACCCCTCACCCCTTCCAACGCCCAAACCCACAGCCCACAGCCGTCATGCAAACCCCTCTCCAAAGCCGGCACCCCTCGCCTTCCTGCAAACCCACCCATTCCTGCCAACCCCCCCACAGGCACAAACACCGTAAACCGTGCCCCACCCCACAGACCTATGTAGGAGCAGGAGGCTGTCCGTCCTGTTTTGGACAAGCGGGCTGTACATCAGTGCACACCGAACGCAGCACAGAATGCTTCCATGTTTCAACCAAGAAACAGAAATGCAAAGTCAACGAAAGATTTATTATTAATTACTGTAACATTTCATTAGTTTTAAAACGTGCTTTGGAAGTGGGGGAAACTTGGAGAACCGGGTTTGTGAGCTCAGATCTAACTCGACACATACAGACACAGGCCCATGATCAGGCTCTCTTAAAATCAAGTGGACAGTCACAGGTTACCCTGCTCTGCGAGGAAACTAGCTTTCAAAGCCTCCCGGATGCACATCGCTTCCCGCTGGGATATTCTCTCGGCACGGGTGTCTGGCTGATCGTAAACAGCAGCCAGGCGATTTGCCTCAACCTCCCAAGCGGCCAAAAAGGTCTCGCCCTTGCTCTCACAGAGATTGTGGAGCACACAGCAAGCAGCAATAACTACAGGGATATTCTTTTCGCTGATGTCCGAGCGAGTCAGTAAGCTCCGCCATCTCCCCTTGAGACGTCCGAAAGCACACTCCACCACCATTCTGCACTTGCTCAGCCGGTAGTTGAAGAGTTCCTTCTCACTGTCCAAGGCGCCTGTATAGGGCTTCATGAGCCATGGCATTAGCGGGTAGGCCGGGTCCCCGAGGATCACTGTAGGCATCTGCACATCCCCAACCATTATTTTGTGGTCCGGGAAGAAAGTACCTGCCTGGAGGCGTCTAAACAGACCAGAGTTCCTGAACACACGTGCGTCATGAACCTTGCCCGCCCACCCGACGAAGATGTTGGTAAAATGTCCCCTATGGTCCACCAGAGCTTGCAGCACCATTGAAAAGTAGCCCTTTCGGTTAATGTACTCGCTGGCCTGGTGGGCTGGTGCCAGGATAGGGATGTGAGTCCCATCTATAGCCCCACCGCAGTTTGGGAATCCCATCGCGGCGAAGCCATCTATGATGACCTGGACATTTCCGAGAGTCACTACCTTTGAGAGCAGTTGCTCAACGATTGCGTGGGCTACTTGAATGACAGCAACCCCCACGGTAGATTTGCCCACGCCAAAGTGGTTCGCTACTGACCGGTAGCTGTCTGGCGTTGCTAGTTTCCAGAGAGCTATGGCCACTCGCTTATGCACACTCAGGGCTGCTCGCATGCGTGTGTCCTGGCGCTTCAGGGCAGGGGACAGCAAGTCACACAGTTCAAGGAAAGTGCCCTTACGCATCCTGAAGTTTTGCAGCCATTCTGTGTCATCCCAGACCTGCAGCACTATGCGGTCCCACCAGTCTGTGCTTGTTTCCCGGGCCCAGAATTGCCGTTCCACACCATGAACGTGACCCATTGCCACCATGATCTCCACTGCGCGGCGTACCCTGCTTTCTGAGAGGTCTGTGCCACTCTCCTCACCGCGCTGCCGGAGCCTCCTCGCCCGGTTTCTCAGCAGCTGACTGTTGCAGAGGTGGACGATAAGGTGCGAGGAGTTGACAACGGCCATAAGTGCAGCGATGATCGCAGCGGGCTCCATGCTCGCAGTGCTGTGGCGTCCGCGCTGTAACTGACCAGACAAGGGCGCGAACAGATTTCCCGCCGGCACTTTCAGGGAGGGAGGGCGTGATTGACGGTTCAATGACGACAGTAACCAAAAACCACCCTCGACACATTTTTTCACCCAGCAGGCATTGCGAGCTCTACCCAGCATTCCAATGGGCAGCGGGGACTGCGGGAACTGTGAGATAGCTTCCCACAGTGCACCGCTTCGAAAGTCGACGCCGGCCCCGTTAATGTGGACTCAGAAGTTCGAATTACTGTATTTAGTGTGGATACACAAATTCGACTTCATAAGGTCGAATCCACAAATTCGACTTAAGTAGATTCGAAATGGTCTTGTAGTGTAGACAAGGCCTAAGATAAGTAGGAGCCAAGCTATTAAAGCCTGTATTGTGCTTCTTAAGAGATGCCAACGCCATCCACCTGTTGCATAGAAAGGATGATCAGTGTCACTGATCATTTTATGATTTAAGGGCACAGGCTTTATTTGTTCCTTGGACACAGCACTTATTCAAACACATACTCATCACAGCCACTGACACTGGTGCTTTCTCCATCTCTCTGTGCATCCCTATGTCAACAGGCACCCCTCTGACACCCCTAAAAATAAGAAATGATTTGAAGATGAATGCAACAAAATGCTTCACTGTCATGGGAGACAAAAGACCAACTTGAGCTATGACCTTGTTCTTTTTTCTGAGGTTTCAGTGCAGGCAGAAACTGCCTCTCTTCAAGAGATTTATTGATCCCTTAAAGTACAATAAACTGTTGGATTACACTGTAAAAGTGTTTAATATCCTGTGGATTTTGATAGCCCATTAACAAAGGAGTGCAAATGTATAGCCTGCTCTTTGTATTCATGTCTAAATACAAATGTGGACCTTTTACTAAATATGTGTAGAAACAAATACTGGGGTTGATTTTGAATTCAGTTTCAAACATAAGGCCAGAAAGGAATTTGTGATGACAGTCTTTTGGGATGTTGGGTAATCCAGATTAATTGACCCCTTCACTCCTCCCAGATCAACCATGGTTTGGGAAGATTTTGAACAGATTTTATTACTATCCGATCATTCTGGCAAGTCTCTTTCTGATTTGTCTGCTGTGTGGTTTTAGCATGTAAAGAATTAAAGGAATATATTTCATGTTCCTTCGATCACAGGTCAATTTAACTATACATAGTATCAGAGAGGTAGCCATGTTAGTCTGTAGCCACAAAAACAAGGAGGAGTCCGGTGGTGCCTTAAAGACTAACAGATTTATTTGGGCATAAGCTTTCATGGGTAAAAAACCCACTTCTTGGACATGCATGGACATGCATCTGAAGAAGTGGGTTTTTTACTCATGCAAGCTTATGATCAAATAAATCTGTTAGTCTTTAAGGTGCCACCAGACTCCTCGTTGTAACTATGCATAATCTTCCTTTTTGGGCACATTGGCTAAGAGTGTTGTAATATGACAGGTCTGACTATCTGGAGTTCTTAGCTTTCCTTGGTTTCAGGTCTGAATAGGGGCACACTGCAGTGGTGTCTGGTCCATGTCAGTGCTGATTTTATTAGTGATACACACCCGATAGCACAGTGATACTCAATAGGCAGATGACAGGCCAAACTTGGACCGACAGATACGTTTGAGCAGACTCTGAAACCTTTTTATTTACTTATGATTATAATTATTGTTATTTATTATATTATTATTATTATTATTATTATTATTATTTTCTTTGGAGTCTGGACCTTGACTATATCTTGACCAACAAATTTGGACCTTAATAAAAATAAACTGCTATAGTGTCTTAGGCTTTGGATACATAGCAGAGTTTCACTTATGGGTGAAGATAATCATTTACATCAAGTACCTATCTTCATTTGGGCCCCAGTTCACCAAAGCATTTAAACCTTCACTACAGGCCAGCCTTATTCAGCCAAAAAAATAAATTATTACAGACCGTTGACAAGAAGATGTGAGTAACAGTAGGGAGAAATTAGTACTGGGGAAATTAAGTTTAGGTTTTGTAATGACCCAACCACTTCTAGTCTTTATTCAGGCCTAATCTGATGGTGTCTAGTTAGCAAATTAATTCCAGTTCTGCAGCTTCATGTTGGAGTCTGTTTTTGAAGTTTTTTTGCTGAAGAATTGCCATCTTAATTATCACTTCAAAAAGTTTTTTTTCCTCCTGCTAACGATAGCTCATCTCAATTGATTAGACTCTGCCTGTTGGTATGCATACTTCCACCTTTTCATGTTCTCTGTATGTATAAATATCTCCTGTCTGTGTGTTCCATTCTATGCATCCGAAGAAGTGAGCTTTAGCTCACGAAAGCTCATGCTAAAATAAATTTGTTAGTCTTTAAGGTGCCACAAGTACTCCTGGTTTTTTTGCGGATACAGACTAACACGGCTGCTACTCTGAAACTTTGAGGTCTGTTATTGAGTGACCAGAGAGATTGAAGTGCTCTCCTACTGGTTTTTGAATTTTATGATTCCTGATGTCAGATTTGTGTCCATTCATTCTTTTGCGTAGAGACTGTCCTGTTTGGCCAATGTACATGGCAGAGGGGCATTGCTGGCACATGATGGCATATATCACATTGGTAGATGTGCAGGTGAACGAGCTCCGGATGGTGTAGCTGATGTGGTTAGGTCCTATGATGGTGTCCCTTGAATAGATATGTGGACCGAGTACTAATTTCTCCCTACTGTTACTCAGACCTTCTTGTCGTCTGTCTGTAATCAGCCACTCTCTTACCACTTCAAAAGTTATTTTTCCTCTCTTGGTATCCTGCTGTTAATTGATTTATCTCATTAGACTGACCTAACACTTGGTAAAGAAACCCCATCCATTCATGTATTTATACCTGCTCCTGTATTTTTTACTTCATACATCTGATGAAGTGGGTTCTAGCCCATGAAAGCTTATGCTCAAATAAATTTGTTAGTCTCTAAGGTGCCACAAAGATTCCTCTTTTTTTTTTGCTGATAGCCATGTTAGTCTGTACCATTGAAACTTATTCAGCCTGGCACTTAGGTGTCTATTAACAACAGCACTTAAACAGAATGGACCATTTAGCTCCATCAGTTATTAGGATTTTAGCACATGCTGAAAGTTAAACATATGCCTAAGTGCTTTGCTGAATAGGAATGGACTTGTGAACAGGATATTGGAGTTCTGTGGCAGGGTCCAGGGCCCACAAAAGCAGGGAACAGAAAGATCTATAGACCTGCCAAATTGATGTTGAATCATTCAGCAGGGTGCAGAAGATAAAAATAGCAGAAAAAATATATACCACAAAAGTGAGAGAAACTTTTTCTATCTTTTTTAAACTTCCTTCATTTTGTACCCCTTGCATGTTGCTAACTCAATCCGATACTTCACATCTCCTCAATAGCACAATTGTCAGCTCTCCCTTTGGGGTGGGAGAGTGAAGGGGTGAGTAGAATAAGTAAAGAGGAAGTAACAACAGAAAATCATCAGAAAAGTGGCCCCCTGGTCAATTGATAAAACTTGGTCCTCCTCCTGAAAACACAAAGATGAATATACCATGAGCAGACTCAGACAAGAGGAGGAAGGCAAAACAATGTGAAGTAGTTCACAGCGCATAAAGCAAAAGGTGTTACTCCATCAATGTTGACTCTATGCCCTGTGGCATATAAGAATAAAACCACTCCAAATTCTTTGTTGTACTGCAGTTCACAGTGAAAGCAGATGTCGAATAAGAAAACAACATCTTCCAGGTGCCAGTTTATTTCCATATATCCTGCAGCTTCAGATACTATGAATACAAAACATAAGGTTATGTAACTAGCCAATAAGGGCAGGAGAATTATTAAAGTATATGTAAGTCAGTGGAGCAGGTATGATTTGTGTGCTCATTATGTAATAACATGAATTTAGGGAACTGGTCTTGGGTTAAAGAAATGCCAGAAATCTTAAAATTGGAAGACTAAAGCCAGAAATGTACAAAATCCCTAGCTTCTGTTTGCCAGAAGCTGGGAACGAGCAACAGGTGATGGATCACTTGATGATTACCTGTTCCATTCATTCCCTCTGGGGCAACTGGCATTGGCCACTGTTGGAAGACAGGATACTGGGCTAGATGGACCTTTGGTCTGACCTAGTATGGCCATTCTTATGTCCTAATGTTCTAAAATATACAATTAATATTTTTAAATTATATATAAAATGACATAACTCTACATATAGAGGCAGGAATATGTGTTTGATACAGTATTATGGATTCTGCTTGATTTTTTCCAAGAATTATTAAGCATAAAACCAAACGCTTGTTTTTAACAATACTACAGTTTTGATTGTATAGGTCAGAATGCTTTAAGATTATCCAATAATTTCTCCAAGAAGATACTGTCAGAAAATATCTCACGAGCCTATCAAACAGAGAGATTTGCTGGAAAAGCAATGGTTGTTCCAATGCCTTCATTCCACGGAGGCATGTTTGAGCAAGTATAAAGTCTGCCTTTAGGCTTTCATGTTAAAATCCAGAAAAGACAATGTGAAAACTTTTGTGGGAATTTTTTTTTCTTGAAGGCAGTTCTTCAGTCCCACTAAATCAGTGCTTTGTAATGCCTCATGCCACAGCTCCTGTACCATGTCTTATTTTGATCTCATTTCTGGAATGTATCTGCTCGGTGTGGATCAGGTGGTGATTTATTTATTTATTTTGACAAAACATTTTTTCATTTTTAAATGCTGATTTCTCAAAACCAAGACTTTTTGCCAGAAAGGGCCAGTTTCAACAAAACTTTTGTGGGGAAGGGTTCTCAGATCCAGGATGGAATGGATGGTGTGGAGACACCTACTCCACAATAGCCTAATAGCTAGGCATTCATATGGGATCTCAGAGATACAGGTTCAAATCCCTAGCCTGAATCAAGCAGAGAAGGGATTTGAATCTGGGGCTCCCATATCCCAAGTGAGTACCCTAACCACAAGGCTGAAGAGTGAGTCTCTATCTCTGTTTATCCTGTTTGAGCTTGTCCATGTTGTATAAATAGTTAAATATCCATTGGACCAACGAGAGAGTTCAAGTCCCTGCACTGAATGATTTGGAGCAGGAACTTAAACCTGGGTCTTCAATATACTTGGTGAATGCCTAACCGCTGCATTATACATGTGGGTGTACACACACCTTTTTTTTTTTTTTTAGTCTCAAAAATTTGTGCAGGATGGGAAAACCATTTCTGGCACATCTCTTATTGGGTCATCTTTTATTTAGTTTAAAAGATTTAGTTTAGTTTAGTTTATTTTGTTTATGGCTGGGGAACATTCAGCATATGTACACATTTCAAATGTTTAGTTATATCCATGCCTGGATAAGCAAACAGGAGGGGCAGCCTTCAAGGTCAAGCTACACGAGTTCATGCTTCATTGTCAGGGTAAGAGTGTGGAGAAGGGTTGTCTCTAAACACAAGGTTATTTACATATACTCTCTCCCTTGGGAGAACAAATGCATCACCAGCACTCTATTAGCCTAAGGAGTAATGAGATCCTGAGTTTACCCCCCAAATCACATTGTCCATATGGTCCTATGATACCTTCTGAATGGTGTCATTGTGTGTGAATGTATTGAGTACATATTTTGAATTTACTTTTTCAAGGGTGTACATTTTCAGGGGAAATTTGACCTGCTGGCAGTGGAGGGAATTGTTACTGTGGGTGTTTCACTGAAATTATAAAGTCCTTTGAAGTCAATAGACTTTTATGTCAACTTACAGCAGCTTCTGGCTCTTTGTTATTGCATTTGTGTTCATTTAGAAATTCTATACAGTTTGTGGATAATGGTTTTACAGGGAATTTCACTCTTTTCAATGGTCGCAGGTTAGGCAAATTAGTTCAGGCAGAATAATTAGAACTCTGTGGAACCCTTTGTTCAACCAAATTTTTTCTCAGGTTTCTGGTAAGTTCTCCATCATCACCAAACAGCTCCCAGCTCCCTTCCCCTAAGGGTTCTACAAACTCCTTTGGGTCTTTTCACAGATCAAGATTTAGTGGCAGGACCCAGATGCTGGTTTGACAGCCAGTCTGTTGTACTTTTCAAATGTGTGGCACCTTTAGTCATTTTTCCATAGTTTACAACATGCCTTGGCTGCTCCAGAGCCATCCACTTTCATAGTGCTCCAGGGTTTCAAAAGTGCTCAGTGAATTTTGGAGTATGACTAATATAAGAGATCTGGGAGAAGGGGGGGCAAAATGGATGAGTCATATGGCCTAGCAAGAAAGTCTCTGAAGTCAGGTCAGCTCCCTGTAGAAGGTAAAATCCCTTCCAAAGATGAGATACTCCTGCAAGAAGGAAGAGGGCTGTATGGCCTTTAGTCAACTCCACAAGAGAATTTGCTGCTACCATAGGGAATATACAGTACTATATGTCCCCCTGGAATATTTAGCAGGCATGTAAAGGTATGAGGAAAGCCAGGCCTCTTGGGCAGGTGTCAAAAGGTAGGAAAGAGCCAGGTATGCAGACATGAGGAAGGCTCTCAGAAGGTTTGGATGCCAACGACATATCAATGTTTTGGTCATTGAATTTAGCTTCCATTTTCTTGAGATTTGTCTGTCATTAAAGTTATCCTTGCTGACTTTCCTTAAGTATATCTCCACTCTTCCTCTTTGAAGATCTAGTTAGGCCAGAGTAGAATAGCCCATTACAGATGGGATTTTCATAAGCATGCAGTCTATGTCTATCTCTGCTCCCATTGACTGCAGTAAGAGCAGAATTAGGCCAATGCTGTGCGCTTTAGAACATCCAACCCTACTATGTACTACCAAAGTTACTCTGTTATGAATTTAGAAATGTATTTTCTTTATTATACTGGATTTAAGAAATCTGTTTTTGATGTCTTGAGTAGATTCCTTGTAACATCTGTGTTCACTAACTGGATCACACTAATGAGATCAAGGATTTTGGTGCAATAACAATTGCCTTGTAGGCATTGTGAGGCTAAAGTGCCTTCAGTGACCAAGGAAGCATGGTATCTTTAAATGGGATTATGAAATGAAATTCTTCCTTTCCCCCAGAAAACATTTTCTTTTCTCATTGAAGATGGTGATTTTTTTTCATAAGATTTTCCACGTGCAAATATGTTGTTTAAAATTATGTTCCGACATTTTAGAGAGGCAGGAGGGACATATGTTAAATTTGATCTGTTTTCTTAACATTTAGACTCATAGACTTTAAGGTCAGAAGGGACCACCATGATCATCTACTCTGACCTTCTACACATTGTAGGCCAAAGAACCTCACTCTCTCATGAGTACACTGTTATGTACTAGGGATGAGTGAAGCTTGTCAAGTTTGAGGTTTCTGAGGGGGAAAACGTAGTCAAAATTAACTACTGGACTTCTCCCAATTTATAAAATCATGAATGGTGTGGAGAAAGTAAATAAGGAAATGTTATTGGGTTAGATGGACCACTGGTCTGACCCAGTATGACTGTTCTTTTGTTCTTATGTTCTAACACCTTAAATAGAAGCTTATGTTTTCCATTAAGGATAGAAAAACCCTAGAAAGGCAATCCAGCACAAGTGGGTGTCCTCTATGCCTGTGGCTCTCAACCTTTCCAGACTAATGTATCCCTTTCAGGATCTGACTTGTCTTGCATATCCCCAAGTTACACCTCACTTAAAAACTACTTGTTTACAAAATCAGACATAAAAATACAAAAGTGTCACAACCATACTATTACTGAAAAATTGCTTACTTTCTCATTTTTGCCATATAATTAAAAAATATATAAATATTGTACTTACATTTCAGTGTATAATATATAGAGAGCAGTATAAACAAGTCATTGTCTTTGAAATTTTAGTTTGTACTGACTTTGCTATGTAGCCTGTAGTAAAATTAGGCAAATGTCTAGATGAGTTCATGTACCCCCTGGAAGACCTCTGTGTATCCTCTTGGGCAGCGGTCCCCAATCTTTTAGTCTGGTGGGCGCCAGACGAAGGACCATGGCGGCGGTCGAGCATCCACCGAAATGCCACAGAATTTCGGCAGCATTTCGGCAGATGCTCCACTGCTGGCCAGGACGCGAGCGCATTTAGATGCCCCCGTGGGCACCATGGCACCCGCGGGCACCGCCAGGGGCGGCTCTAGGGATTTTGCCGCCCCAAGCATGACAGGCAGGCTGCCTCCAGCAGTTTGCCTGCGGGAGGTCCACCGAAGCCGCGGGACCAGCAGACCCTCCGCAGGCAAACCGCCGGAGGCAGCCTGCCTGCTGCCCTCGCGGCTAGGGGCGGCTCTAGAGCCCAGCGGGGCAAGCACCCACCTGGGGCGGCCCTTTCCCAGGGGGGCGGCAGGCTGGGCCGGCGGACCTGCCGCAGTCATGCCTGCGGGAGGTCTACCGGAGCCCGGGGACGACCGGACCTGCCGCAGGCATGACTGCGGACGGTTCGCTGGTCCCGCGGCTCGGCTGGACCTCCCGCAGGCATGACTGCGGCAGCTCAACCGGAGCCACCGGACCAGCGAACCGCCCGCAGCTGCGGGAGGTCCAGCTGAGCCGCGCGACCAGCGGACCCTCCGCAGTCATGCCCGCAGGAGGTCCGCTGCTTCCGCGGCTCGGGGGCGCCTCCCGGGCATGATTGCTTGGGGCGGCCAAATTTGTAGAGCCGCCCCTGCTCGCGGCGCTGGCAGAGCGCCCCCCGCGGCTTGCCACCCCAAGCATGCGCTTGGCATGCTGGGGCCTGGAGCCGCCCCTGGGCACCGCGTTGGGGACCACTGCCCTGGGGTATGTGTAACCACTGCTTTATGCAGCATAGTATCATAATGTACGGCATTTGCTTTTACATTCAAATTTTTCTCTCTTGCCTTTTTGCTCCTTTTTCTGTCTTAAATGCTTTTCATTCTGCTCCATGTTAACAGTTTCTCCAGTGCAGAATCTGAATACGACATACAGTTTGGTCAATTTTTTGAGCGCCGATTGTTTGTGACTATGAAATTAGTCAGAACAAGTTTGCTTTTCCCTATTTTATAAGGTACTGTCATTTTAAATGTCAACACTTTCTGTGGGAGGCATTTAGGCAGTAGCATTACAGATTCCTATGTGTACAAAGGCTGGGATCTTGCAACTAACCTAAGAATTCAGCTGTCCCATCGAACTAGGCACCTATCTCATTTAGGATCCTTTTTAAAAATCTCAACTTAATTTATCAACACACCATTTTAGGTTTCTAATCTAAATATTTTACTGTAAAGATTTTGCTGCCACCAGCCACAATGCCAATGATGAAAATAATTTCTTTAAGAGGCATGGGTGCCTTTGGTGATGTTAGGCCTTATGGCGCTAGCCGAAACCCAGCATAGTGTGGGCAGTCCTTCTGCAAGTATTTCTCTCTCCCAGCATTCCTAACAAAGCACTTCAATCCTTAAATACAGTGCTCTTGCCATTTTACTCTGTGTCTGTCCTGAAGAGAGACCAACATGGTGTGATGAAATGCCCACCATGAACTGTGCTGAGACCAACAAACTCATTTTCACTTTTGGCTTATATTTGATAAGAATTCGGTCTGCCCATGTAAAAGTAACTTATTCAGCTACTTAGCTCCCTTTGTGGCATTGTATGTGGATATTTTAATAATGGTTAATACAAAACCAGTTACACCTGTAATACAAAACCAGTAAACCTGCGTGAAGTTGGCACGCAGGTTTAAAATGCCATTTGGATCCAAATGATCCTAGATAAATGTGCTGTCAAAATGAAACATTAAAGAGAAACATTGTACTGTACATGTCCAATTTAACTAAAAGTATCTTCCTGTAGGTATAAATTCTGCCCGAACGATTAAAAAACAAACAAAAAGAACTCTACAACCACAATGGCAGATTATTTCCCCCTCACTCTGCACAGCACGGTTGGGAATTGAGAAGTAATCTCGTGAATGCTTACATTCCAAAGTGAAATATACTAAATCAGGCCTATTATAAACCTGACAATATTTTATCTAAAATTAAAATTGTATCATCAAATATATGTAGCTGTAAACTATATCCAAAGGGACAGCTGAAGCCATCTTTTTTCAGTATGATTGATTTTATCTGGATACATTTATGATTTTATATTCCCTTAGTGCCTGAAGGTGCCTCATGAGGTCTGAGTCCCATTGTGCTAAGTACTGTATAGGAAAAGGGTGAGAGGGAAACAGAGGCACAGAGAGACTGATAAAACTTGCCTAAGGAAACTCAGCAGATCAGTGGCAGAGCCAGGAATAAATGCCAGGTCTCCTGACTTTTACTCCAATACTTTATCCATTGCATCATATTACCTCTCACTTTTGTTGAGACACATAAGGGGAAGGACTCTCTTAAACTAGCTGAATGCCTTGGGTATTTACTGGGGAAAGAGGGGGGGGATATTTGCCCAAGAACTTTATGAATATGGGACCAAATCCTTAGTATAAATGAACATAGCAACACTCTACACCAGCTGAGGATGTAGCCCCTGATTTTCTGGGAGGAGGGTTTGGTTTGGTTTGGTTTTTTTAGGGTGTAATGTCTGAAATTTCAGTTTCTATGTCATCCTATAAGAAAGATGCTTGTGGAATCTCAAGATTTTTTGGTGCAAGTCTGAAGCAACTCATGGCTAGGAGGAGAAGCTGATGTAAAGTGGATAAGAAGATTATTTATGCCATCATTACAGCTTTATAAAGCTTCTTGATATCACACTTATAAGAAACCATCCTAACTTCCTTTGTCAATCAAATACATATATGGCCCTTCGAAAAGCCCCTGGTCACTGTTGATTACAGAATCATTATTAAATGTTACATCTTCACGTAACACACTTTATTTATGTTTTTGCATTCGCTTGTATGGTTTCTCTGATGAATCTCTCACTGGTTAGATTTTGCTACAGACTGCCTCTAACAGTCTAACCTTGGCAAAAGACTAGGAGTGAAGAGGGGAGAGACCAGAAACAATATTTCATGTTTATTTTCAGTTTTCAGTGCTGAAGGAAACTATTGCGTAGCTAACATAAGCAGCCTAAATAACAGGTTCTCTGGAGCCAAACAGCTGAAGATGAACAAATACCAATCTGATTTGACTTAACCGTTCTTTTTAGTGCAGGCTGCCTTGCAGCAATGTTCCATTACTATTTACATGTGGCTCATTTCCATTATTCCTGCTCAAATATTTATTGAATTAGAATTTAAAGCTGTTTTATCAATCTCTCAGAGAAGAGTCAGGAAAAAACCTTGCTTTATTAGGGCAGTTACTTTTATGTGCTTTTAAAATCAAATGTGTGTTTTTTAAAAGTACTACACAGCCTGCATGCAAAACAAGCACATCCAGTAGATGATAATCCTGTAAAGGTGAAAGGTTTCCACTAAGAAGGACAGAGCATCACCTAGTGTCATTTGGCGTAGCTTCATTGACTTCATTGGGAGCGATGCTGATTTACACCTAGCTCAGGATCTGTCCCTGAATTTTTTATAAGTGCTGTATTTTGGTCTTGAGAGGGGAAAAGTAGGCAAACAATTCTGGTAATTGTTTTCATTGTGTTTCTGTATTTAATATGCCTGAAGCCTTTTTTTGTTCTTACCCTGTTTTCTGCCTTACTTTTTCAATATTTGACTTTTCATTTAAATGTAAAGCAACTTTGTCAAAGCTTTTTAAGTACCAGAAAATTAAAGATCAATGGACTCATATTTCATTTTCTGTTTACACAGTATTTCTTTAGTGATTCAGAGCCTTTCCAAATCAAAAGAATTGGAAAAAAGTTTCTCCCTAGATGGGGTTTTTTCTGCACCATTTATCCCTGTCACATATGTAGTTTAAACTGGTTAATTAACATCTGGTGTTTGGGCTTTCTTTTAACTCTAACATTTAAAATGTACATGAGAACTATTAAGTAACTTTTTTGATTTGGAAGCAAATGTTCCAAGGGCATTTCCTCAATTACATGCTAGTGATCTCCAAACTCTAGGGCTGCTCCCCTAGGGGGACATGGAGGAACATTCGGGGACGGGGTGCACGTCGGGGCCCAGGCCAATCCCCATGGGGTAGTGGGGAGGGAGTGCCACACAGCCCACCCCTTGCCCCCAAGCCCAGCTCTGCCTCCAGCCACACCTCCACTCTGCCTCTAGCCCCAGCTCCACCTTCAGCTCAAGTTCCTCTGCTGAGCCAACTGTTCAGTAATGGAGAGGGGGGTGCATACAGATTCCATTACTTGCCTGGGTTGGGCTCAACAGGAAAAATTTGGGCACCACTGTACTGTGCTCTGAAGTGTACATTACACCAGAACCAGTATGACTTCCTAGGTTGGGCTGGTATGCAAGCTGCGTGGGTGTCTATCCCAACATTAGGGTGTGCCATATAGTCACAACATAAGTGTCATTCTCTTTAGTAAATAGTACTATGGCCTTTGTGGTGCATTGCGGTCATGTAAGTGATGTCCCTTTTCCTGTCCTTGCGAAAATCCATCCAAAATTAACCACATGCTCAAGAGACTTGGTAGAGTTTGGCAGCTAAATTCTCTGAATACTCCGTTTTTAATGACCAAGTTCTTATCCCACAGCTGCAAGGAGACTTCCTGTGTGATTGCTGTTCCTGCCTTCCAGGGGCCAAAACTGAGAGCAGGGAAACAGGATCTCCTGTGTTCTCAATGTTCCCTTCATGAGCAACCTTAATATTGGCATTTCCTACCTTTTGCACGCTTGACTTGTAACCTTAATGTTCAAGGCATTTTTTGTGTGTAATACATAAACAGCACTGCTGCTGAGTTTTGCAACCCAAATGTGCTCAGTCCTACCTTTATTAAAAAAAAGAGATGTTTTGTCATTGTTTGTGTCATGGTAGCTGTCAAATCTTTCCCTAGGATCTGAGATTAAAAGACTAGAACTAATGCTAAAATCTATATGCATGAATGCTGGTTTGATACTCTGTCAGAAAGGCATATTCTGTCACATGGGGAACTGAATCTAGGAATGTGTAAGGAACTCTCTTTCCCATTGAGAAGGAGCATTTCAATAGCATGGACATAATACTCTCTGTTCTGGGTGAGAGGACAATCACACTGACCTACCCTGTCTCACTTCCTGTTGGTAAGTGTTAGTGACTCTTTCAAAAGTGAGGCACATCTTCTTAAATTCTGGTTCAAAATAGAGAAAAGGGGCCAGAAAAAGAATATAGAAAAAAATGCCGCTAGACTTGCTGACTCTCACAGATTCTGTTTGATAGATTGCACAGTCACACCTGTATGCTGGGTTGGTTTGGGTTTTGTTTTGTTTTGTTTTTTCCACATGGTGTCTGACTTGTCAGCTCATTCTTCTCTCCTGCCAATACATACTTTTCCAGATCTGCCACTCCTTTGTCTGGAGTCAGACAAAGATCAAAATAATGACTGTGAGGAAAAGAATTGAATTGGAGTGGCTGATCATAAGCAATGCATAAAATAACTGGATGAAATGCAACTTGCATACATTATTTAGGTCCCTGTTGTACTTTTTATAACCTTATGAAGCTTTTTCCCAAAACAATTTTAGTAGCAGAAAATTTCAAAACAGTAAATACAAGGAGTGGGCTGGGTGGCTGAAATGAAGATTTGGTTCTTTCTTCTAGGAGCCTGATTTCTTATTTATGCCACTGTGTTCTTACTTGGGCTGAATAGAAATAATGCGTCTCTTTCCAAGCCCATTGAATCAGATTACAGAGAAATGTACTTGACTACTCTGAAATAATTTTGTTCACTTCCAGCATTAACTTAGTAGTTGGACCTCGCCATTAGTTTTCAATCTGCTCTGGCTGATGGGAATGAGAGGTTCTAATAAAGAAGTATTTTTTTAAACGTGCACACACACACGTACACATACACAGAGACTATAAAGCAGTCACAGCTGAATGACACAGATTACTCATTTTCTCCTTCATCAGGTCTACACTGACCAGAATGAGAACTCGTGCATTAAAGTTTAGATTTTTTTTAAAAAGTATCCCCCCCCAATTAATAATCTTGTGAGTGCAGCGGGGTGGGGGGCAAAGGGGGAGAGGGAGAGAGGTTTTGGGGAACAACAGCAACATACATCTCACTTATAAGAAAACATGTTTCCCTGGATAGGAAATTGCCAACTATGATAAGTGATGGAAACCTTTCAGTGTGAGAGTTGATTGGTGTTTTTTACTTGGGGGAGAAAACACCTGCCTTAGACTGGCTGTGACATAATGAAAACTGTGTGCAGTTTTGCATCTTTTGTCTGATATCCCACTGTTGGGATTTATAAAATGTGCCCAAACACATCTGCTTCATGCTGTTTCTCAATCTCTTTGTCTTATAAGTATATTTAAATATGGCTGGGAGGATGCTGTTCCTCCTCTCCCCCGCCCCCCACCATCTTTATTTTCCAGATGATATTTACCATGGTGCTTTTTCAGCACTCAGGTAAATTGTTTTATGGGAATTAGTGTTAGCCTAACAGTGTATTTCACATATTTAAAAAATAAAAAGACCCTAAAATAGGGCCTAACAGTAACTGAAGTTGTGTGCATGTATTTCCTCTGCTTATAGTGAGTGCTTCTTCCACCTTATGACTCACCTAGTTTATCAGAGGCACCATAAACTTCTCTCAAGCAATTTTTTACTAATTTATAGCCCTCTTGCACTGTGAATTTAATGTTTCCTTCATTAGAATCCAAGAGGGGATCAAATAAATTAAGACTCTTACCTCAGATTTGGGAAATCTTATGTCATAATGGCTTGATAATTTGCTATGTATGTGGATAACACAGGAGTAAAGCCTCTCTCCTCTATCCCCTTAAGATTTAGACAGCCTCTCTTGAGTAGGTCCCTTTCTATCTAAGGTATTTATATGATCTCTATTACCATCGTAACTAAGCACATCACACTCTTTTTAATGCAGGGGTAGCAAATAGGCAGACCATGGGCCAAAACTGGACCACCAGATGCTTTTGAAATGGACCCCAAAATCTATTTATTAACATTATTATTACTTTTTTTCTGCAGTCTTGACTATACCTTGACCAAGAAATTTGGACCTTGACAAAAATAACTGACTTGCCCTTGTTTTAATGTATTCATCCTCGTAACATCTCTATCAGATAGGGATGTGCTATCAGCCACATTTTACAGACGGGGAACTGAAACACAGAGAGACTAACTCATTTACCCCAGACCACAGGAAGTCTGTTGTGGCACAGGCAATTGCACTTGAGGCTCCCAAGACCCAGACTATTGCCTTTCTCCTCTAAAAGACCTGTCCCAGTAGGGTGTGCTGGAGGCAATGGACACCACTAAGGATCCTGGTAATAGAAATATAAACTGAAATAATGCTGGTATACTTTGTACAGTTTTCTCACCATGATGGAACTGGAAGCAGATTGTAAGTACAGTTTCTTGGGCAAGTCTAAAAATTCTTTGGGAAAATTCAGTGTCAACATGAGAAGAGTATACACATCTTTTTTTGAATGGACAAGACAGAGTTGTCAAGAATCTGGACCCAAACATGCTACCATCTCCCAAAATGTCTTCAAATCATCAGATGAAGAGAGAGAGAGGATCTGAGAGTCATCTGGCAGTGAAGAAGCAGAGGTAGATATAAACCTTTATAGCAGCAGACTCAGGAGTGACTTGTATATTCCCTAAAGACAATGTTAATCACCATTCTTCAAACATCATCATTTGAGGATGCAAACTTGTTTAGTCAAGATTCTGACCATATTATTTTTAGGATGTTGATTGAGGAGATGTCCATGAGGTAATTTGTCATCAGAAAGCACTTGGTCACAAACTGTCTATGATCTATTAACAACTTTCATTTGCACATGCGGTGTTTTATGACTGCAGAAAGCTGAGGGAAGAATTGGTCCAAAGAAAGAAGTATGATTGAATAGGGAGGAAAACCCTAACTCATTACAGAACAAATAAAACAATCGAATATGAACAACTGCTATAAACAATATAGAAAGCTGTAAATCAATCCTAACAAACATAGTTATGATAGAAACACTTCGCCTGGTTTGGATCAACTAGCACTGTACTTATTCAAATAAATAATTTATTTTTGAAGAGTGAGCCTGAAACTTGATTCATAGCTCAAGTAAATATGAAAAGACTGCTGAACCTGTCTATGAATCACAATGGATTCATGTATTTTCATCATATGCTATACAGTGGAAAAATGAGAAGGTGTTTTTACTTTCCTGACAGGGCTTATGAGCAGAGAGTTTAATTTTGAAATCTTTGGAGGAGCAAATATCCTATGGGAACATATGACAAACAGTGACTAAGATCTGTGAGGGATGAAAGAAGACTTTGGAGAAATGTATATGTTCAACTAATTTGGTCTCAGCTAGTATGTTTTCAGCTGCTGCTATTTTTTTTTCTCAATTTACAAAAGCTGGGGATTTTTTGTCTGCACAGAATAGCTCTTAGAACATGGTCCAAAGAGCAAGTTATGAAAATGTATAATATGGGGGAATGGAGTGTATTTCCTCATTAACATGGTCCGATTTTAATTAAAATTTCAATTACCTACTTCATAAAGAACCTTGAGATTTAATATGCAGCACAATAAAGAAACATAATATCCAGAATTCAAAACTAACATTTAAAAAATATTTGCTTTCTCCATTTTTGAACATTACAGACTGCACAATGATATGTATTTTAGTGTGCATTGTTAATTTCAAAGGATACTTTTTAAAACAAACTACCAGGCTATTTGGAAACTGATCAGCAGTGAATGGAATGGAAACATACTCAGAAGTCCTGTCATCATCCACCTATATCTCCCATCTATCCATCTCAGCTGTGTGCACTAATTGAACACACACACACACACATACATACACACACACACTCACAGAGTTAGCATACATGGCTGAGATCTCAAGTGACTGAGATCTCATATTTAAATTAATGAATCACATTGTCCAACATGCCTTTAAAGTAAGATTTAATCAATGTAGTTATTAACAGAATAATTAATTTTCACAGTAATTGGCAGGCCCTGCTTCAGCTGTCATTAATTTGTTCATTTACATGATAGACTGTTCTTTAGTGTGTGGAGAATGATTTTGATATATGTTTTTCAGTAAGGTGGGCAAAGTTAAACCACAGTACTTCAAGGATATTTCAAACCAAGTTATGTTGCATGAAGTTTAGTCAATATTTGTTGACTACTGCTTTTGTCAATACTGTACCATTCAGCTTCCTAGAGTTATGCTTTTGTGGAATAAATACAGAAAGGATCCTACACTTGAAAAGAAATAACATTAAAGATGCTGACTTAGAATGTACATATTGTAAGAGGCTCTGAATGTTAATTGGATTGTAAAGTACTGTATGTGGCTGTAGTGCATCTATTGGTCTATGTTGTGCCCTTAAGGCACAGCCACAGTTTTGGGGAAGGGTAGTAGAGAGAGAAGTACCACCGAAGTGCTACCTTCTCCCAGAGCACAGGGGAAGAATGGTCATTGCATGGAAGGCTGCAAAGTGCAATTTCCCTCAGTGAAATTTCACTGGCCAGTATGAGGTTTGCAGGGTAGGGGCAGAATAGAATCATCTGTCATCACTAACCTTGTAGCATCCTTGTGCACAGAGGAGTGTGAGGGCCCAATTGTTTCTCGCTTTGGTGAGGAGGTATAAATTGTGGCTAGCAGACCAGGATTCCTGGCATCCTATTTTTCTGAGTGCAAACGAAGAGTAAGGCCCAATCCATCTATTTAAGAGCTCTTTCATCTGCTACCTGGGCAGATGAAGGGAATAGGAAATGCAATAAATTTGTACTCATAGAATTTTATTTGCATTTGAAGGTAAGTTTTGTTTCCCAACCTGAGGAAGAAACAAGGGGTTAGGGCTCCAGTAACAGTGAAGGCTGCATGACTCACAGGGACTCTGCAGAGTTCCAGAAACCCTATGTAACTGCACTGGCTCCTGGCTCCTTCCACACATCTGGACCTTTGGCACAATAACACCTGAAGGATCTGTGCTTTAGAGGGTGCTACCTCTTACTACTTGTGGAACCTTCTGTTGGAGGGTGGGGCGGATTTCACATCAGGGATTAATGCCAAGTGTTGGCATATACTTATTGTTTGTGGATGGACAATGCTACGAAGAACAAACACACACACAACTCTGCCCCTTGCTAGGACATCCTTCCAATAGTACAGAACCCAATCCTTATAGAATTTTAATGAAGAGGCTTCCAAAAGGGAGTGGAAGATGATACTGCAGAACCAACACTCCAGCCATTTATGCCTTCCCCAATTTGTATCAGGGAGAAGGAATGATATGGCCCTGCTTCATTAGGATACATAATACAAACAGTACAGCTGTTCCTTATAGGGTACGAGGAAATGAAATTCAAATGACAGAAGGATCAAATATTTCACTTTAAAAGGATAGGAATAAAAAATACTCTTGGGAGTTATACTTCCAAACTATTCCATGTTGTTTCATAGATGATCACTTATTTATTTCCCTATATTAGTCTTTGCTTTTGTCTTTAAGTTTTTCAGATATGCAAACTTAGTTGAAATTACCACCATCTCCAAAAGTGCCTTGGCATCGTCTGATGTTTTCCCATATAAGACCAAGAGAAGGTAAAGTGCATCTAGCCCATTGGCTTGATTCATGGGCTTTTTCAAGTGGCCTATTCTGCCTTCATTTTCAGTATGGATATACAGCCTGCAAAGACTACAGATCACAGCCTGTGATGATTTGTCCTGATCTTGGCAGAAAGCTTAATGGATCAGAGCACTCCCTGTTGTGAGCTGTGTCTTGGTACTAAAAATAAGGCAGAATGCAGTTCAGTATTATGCAAATACATTCAAACTGGCAAGTTGGCAGTGAGCCCTTATTTGGGAAAAGTTTTGGTGAGCATCACTGGTTAAGGCTTTCCTTTTTCTAAGAAATGAAAACCTAGTTTGGTGGGCTTTGTACTGGATATACATGTTCCTTAGAACAACAAGTTGGCACTTGCACTCAACCCCCACCCATGTTAGATGGTGTCAGAAACCGCAAAGGAAGCAGCATTACTTTGTCTGGTCAGAGTTTATTCTGCTTGCAGTGAGTCAATATAAAAAGGGACTAGTGTGTGAAATGGGGCAAAGTTTGGAACATGTTATATACTGAGACAAAATATAATGCCACTTTGCAAAGGATGGTTGGGTTCCTGCCTATCACATGGCTGATCTGGGTGGGATTATGAAATGGAAGGGGAAGCTGGTACCAAAGGAAGTTACAATAGGGGAAGAATGTGTCTGTACTTCTCCTAGCTGGCTGAATTTGGAGAGGCTTCTGGTGGCTTCTGGTGGCTGTCTGAGCTGATTTCAGGCAAACCCTGAAGAAAGAGATGAGAAGAAACCTGTAGCTGAGATGTTATTTTTTGCCTTCCTCTGCACAACTGCTTATTTGCGCCTTTGACTCCCTCCCACATCAGAAAACAGGGAAGGTCCCAGTCTTGCTTTATGTCACAACTGTGAAGTGCAGACTGGTTCAATATGGCACAGTTAAGCCCACAAATGTTGCATGGTAACTGTCCAGTGTAGTGTCACTTAGGGGAAAGGCTCCAGTTCTGCTCCCATTTAAATCAAAGGGAGCTTTGCCAGTAACTTCAGTGGGGACTGAGATTAAGATTGGGCCCCACATGTTTAACCTGCTTGGGTGGTATAGTCATGCTTCTATTAACTCATGTCTAAATCCCCTATCACACAGAACATCTATCTAAGAATGGAAATTCTCTATTCCTCCTAGCAGGTTTATATCATGAATCATATTGAAATATAATTTACTTCTAAATCATGAATTATGGGATATATTTACTGTATGCTGAAATGCATCATTAACAGATCATTTATCTTGCATAATACTGTGTGGGAAATGAGGCTTTATCCTAATACTGTTGGGCTGTTTTAATAACAATAGACAAATTACAGATCATTCAGTGCCCTGATCATAAAAATGTATACGATAGTTGAAACAGAAATGTTAACGTACAGTTCTGTGTGAGTGGAAACATTTTTGCATTTAAAATTCATTAGCTCCTGATATGAAATGCGGTAATAATAATTTATATCTCTCCCAAGTTATTTACAGTAACCTTCGCAGAACCAAACCATGTATATTTTCATTGCTTTTGTGTTGCTAGATGAAATTGAACATGAAAAGTAAATTGAAAAGTTATTTAGTGCCAATTGGTTGACTATTTTGGCACAACAGGGTGTGTGTGTCAGCAAATGCCTTTTTAAATAGCTGAAATAGAACACGAAATAATTCTTTGAAATGTATGGTTCATAGATTGCACAATAATCCGCTGAAGTACTAATCTGGTTTTGGTACAAAAACTGATAGCACAGCAGCTGAATCTGTAAATTACTACTCTTAATGATCTTTTGCTTTTCTTCTGCTGTTGGGAAATGATACTGAAATTTTGGTTCTGAGTTTGAGTTAATATTAAAATCCACATTTTCTGTTTGATATTATTTAAAGAGAGACTCATAAAGAAGGAAATAAAATATGTATCCATTTTCACACCAGTAATCTCTGCTTTCTCTTTTTAATATATGAAGCTAGTTGTGTCATGAAGGCAGAGCCCTGCAATGGGGATGGTCTGCAGTTCCCCTCCCAACGAAGTATCAGAAGCAGAATGTGTGCTAGATCTTCCCGGTTTCCATGGATATATGCTTGCTACTATATCCCTTAATGGGGAGATTCTTACTGCCCTTTATGGGCTGCAACAAGGAGATGGGTCTAACTTCCTCCCTTCCTATTCATTCTGGGGCTACATTAGAGTGTGAGAACCCTTTTTGCAGCCCTTCATTCCACCTCCAAACTGTGCACTGAGGTGTCCCTTTGTGCCATTTGGAAACAAATTGGAAATGCAGTAAATGCTAATGGTGGGTTAAATGGAATTTTCCATGGTTTCTGCACAGCAGAGAACTTGTCAGGATTTCTTTTTACTTAATCTTCTGAACCAATGTATGGTGGCTATAAAGTGATTCCATGAAATAGCAAATATATAAGAACAGTAAAAGAGTCCATATACAACTGTATCATTGACTGAATTAACTTCATTTCCTTTTGTACAGAAAATGGATTTTGCTCTTCCTTTCCTGAATTTGAATTAATATGTAAATATATCATCATTTCTTAAAGAGACCAGATTTGCGGTTTAAATGCCTGGGATATATGGCAAGGTCAATCATTTCATCTCACCCTCTTCCTTGCTACAAAAGGATTTTTTAGCATCAAGCTGAAAGCAAAAGGTGTATGAGTCACACATTTATATCACAGGAGCAAACTGATGGGAACCACAGGTTCTCTTTTGGTGACAACACCTTACTTTGTGTTTCTTGTGCATATTCAGTCATGTGCTTATTTTAGAGTAAGAAATAGTTGTTGGTTTTTTGTTTGTTTGGGGTTTTTTTTACTGCTGTTGACCCCTGTTAGCACATACACAGCCATTATAACCTATGGGGAATTCTGACTTTGTCCTTGTCAGCAGCTAATTTCTAGTTTCTGGGACACATTCTATTTACAGTTATAACTATATCTAACCTCACTATTGACAATGGGGTTGTGCTTGTTAACTACAGGCAGAATCTTGCTGGCAGAGTCTTGCATATGACTCCAATTCAACTTTCAGATCCCAGGCTGTGTTTGCAGGGCTGGCAGAAAGAAAAGATGTTTTCATATAGATTGAACAGATTTGTTGTTGGTATAATTATTGCACAGTCACTTTTTCCAGAATAGAACTACATTTTCAAGATATTTATTGTGGGAGGGAATTAAGTCTGTTCGCCTAAACATTATATAATTCTGTGACCAGGCAAAAGTTTACTCCTCTTTCTCCCACCCCTTCACCTTGAAAGGGTGATGAGATTTTCTGAGTCCCCAAACTAGCACCTCTCTTAAAATTGTGATTGAATGGCAGTGGGAAAGTGGGAAATGGGATGGGTTCTCTTGGGTAGGGTGGGGGTGTGTTGTGGCTCATAGCATAATGGCTGTTGGAGATGGTTGTATTGAGACAATGAGTCATATGGCAGAGGAGAAGGAATAAGAGTGGTTCCAGGGATGAATTGAAATAGTACAGGGGATGGACACATCTCACATGGATAGTGGGCAGAAGGATGGCTTAAGGCAGAGGTCTCAAACTCAATTTACCTTAGGGCCAGTGCCAGTCCTCAAATCCTCCCAACGGGCCAATAATGTCACTGAAGATGGTGTTCAGAAAAGAAAAAGTTTATATTGTATTTTTTATTTCAAATTTTTTAGAAATAATAAAATTGTCAAACAACTTTATACAATTCTTCACCTGCCAGAGAGTTTTTAGTGTTTGCCAGACACCTGGCAACACTTCAGTTCTGTCAGTCTGTTGATGTTTGTCTCAGTGACTGAGCAGTTGAAACCTTCAGGATTGCAGCAAGGTGTGCATCAGATAGTTGCGTTTGGTATTTTGACTTGTTTATATTCATTGTGAAAAAAGGTGATGCCTCCATGGCTGACTCTGCCCAGCAACTAATGATGCTGCCTCCATGGCTGACTCTGCCCGGTGACTAGTGATGCTATCCTGTCCCTCTCCCTCAGCCAATGGGAGCGGTGCAGGGCGGAGCCTGCAGCAGACATTGCCAGCAGCATGGTTGCATGTGTCTCTCTTCCGCGACCCACAGTGGGGAGGTTCTCAGGCCGCAGATGGCCTGCGGGCCAGAACTTTGAGACCCCTGGCTTAAAGTATATGTAACTGGTTATGCAGTGAACATGTAACTTAGGACGGTAGGTAGACCATTTCTGACCATTTCTCTATCTGCCCTGAAACATCTGCCCTCACTGACATGTGTCTGGAGCTGGGTGAGATAGACAGTATAAAGGGAAAGAGAAGGGGCCTGCAGACAGAGGTGGGTAGCATTAGTGAGTGCACCTGGCACTATACTGACATAGGTACGGTGGCTGAGCAGTGGCAGCCAAAAAAGGGGCAAAGATTGCTTTGGCAGTGAAAAAGAGGCAGATGAGAGAGTTTGCAGAGGCAGAAAGAAAGACAGTTAGGGATAGGCTGGTAGAGGTGGCTGGCTGTTTATTCCATTTATTCTACAAAAAATGGGGTAACCCTTCAAGGCTGGAGTGCTGATTGTATAGCTTTAATATTCCTCTCTGGCAGGAGAGCTCATTGTGTCTTGTGCACATGATCCAGTGTTAATTATTGTATAAGAATTTCCATAGAAATTAAACCTGTATGAAAACAAAACGGAGAGAACCAGACCCTAGCTTGAGTTAATAGGTACTACTGTAGACAATGGAAGCCTTCTTCTTCTATTCTTACCTATATCTGTGTCTTTCTGTATAGTCTTGATCCTGCTTTTGTATTATGTATAATGTACACTGCTTCTTTCTTTAGTGGATAATCATTGTTATGATTTCAGAGACTTCACAGCATATGGATTCTAATATGTTCTTTAAAGAACAGCATGCTATTGATGGTATACATCTGGCTGAATAGTGTTTACGCTTGCAACATCTTTCTTTCAGTATAGGAATGGCATCTTCAAAAAGATTTTCACAGTCCGAAATTCCTTCCTTTTTAGAGCATAATTTCCCTTCCCTGAGGTTTTCCCCTGAAGACGCTTATCTCTTTGGCACTTCTCTAGATTTGCACATTGTACTTTGTAGGGTCAAAACCTTTGAAAAATGTCATTATTTTATTATTCTTTTGTTGCCAAATATAGCTCTGTGTTTCCAAGGAACTTGATGGTATGTAGCCATTCTGCATCTTTGGACTATCTATCATTGTGACGTAAAGATTTGAGACATATTTATTTTATAAAATGAATCTCGCCATTGCTCTAATTGCATTCAAACTAAAACAAAAAATCCTCAGTCCCAAATCAACAACATTTACATGATAAGCTGCTACTTACCCAATTCATTATTCAGAAAATTAACTAAAAGAAAAAAATACCCCTCACCCCTTCCTTGAAGACCTAACCTGGGGGAGGGAAGAGGAAAAGGCATTGTTGTGTTTCTGGAAGGCCAAAATACTCTGCTACTTTTTAAGCAAGGTGAGAAAGGTGCTAGAGAATTGTGGTCCTCTCACTGACCACACCATATCAGTGGTGTAAAATTATCTGAGATTAATTTACCTGCCACAGGATCACAGAAAAGGATATTGATCAGCATGGAATAATGTACAGACAGAATTAGTCATTGATATCAAGATCTGAATGGATTTCCCAGGCTCTCATAACATCATATCATAACATCAAAGTTTTGCTGGAACTCTCCCGGATTTATCAGAATATCAAGCAAAGCTGATGGAATAACAACCAAGAGACTATTTTTTGAATCATCTCAGAAGATTTTTAAATGTATTTTGAGTGGCGTAGCTCTTCCTGAATATATTTCAACCAAAGGCCAGTCTTCTGTATATAATACCATTGAATAGATTTCCAGTGGGGCATAATTAAAGGTTGCATCACTGCCCCTAAAGTTCTGTTGTAGTGTCCTAGTTCAAAACCGTGCAAATATGCACTTGTTTCTCTAATGCATAGAGCATAAATCTGATAACTTATTCCAAAAATTTATATTGTTGATTTTTTTCATACTCTCTATAGATAAAACCTTACATTGAGAACTGTGAATGAGGGTCATGTTGGTCTAACCTGACAGTTTGATTCAGTGTATTACTATTTTTGCTTTCTATAGAATTGGTTCATGGCTCTCTGAGGAGGATTCCCTAGCATGAATAGGTTATGGAACTTAATTGCATCTCACCCAGAATCAGATTCTGCAACTCTTATTCACATCGAGTAGTCCTGAGTCAATGGGACTATTCACATGGCTAAATACTTCTGAGCATGATCAAGGGCCACAGAAAATGCTTTGAGAAAATGAGCTCTTCAAAGAATGTAATAGTTATCATCTACAACTCCTTGTGATGCTGGAGCATACCCACATTAGCAGCTCTTGCAACAGCAAAGACAGCAGTGCATTGCGGTAGCTATCCCATTGTGCAACTGGACGCAGGGTGCTTTGGGAAGGGTTTGCAATGCCTCATGGGGCAGGCATAGCATCACATGATGCAGGTTTCCCAATCCCATTGTACCATGGGCATCATACTACATTGCCAGCTGCTTTTCAAATGAAGTTGGAGGGGAGAGTATGGGACAGGGAGTGTGTGTGTGTATGGAGCGGGTGAGAGAGAGAGTGTGTTTTGGGGGACAGAGAGTGTGTCAGTATGCTGTCTTGTAAGTTCAGACAGCGGGGGGAGCAGATCAGCACAGCACGCAAGGGCTGTCAGAAACGGTGCTTTGAAAGGGATGGGGCACTTGTCTCCAGGGAAGCCGAGTTCAAAACAATGAGCAGAGCAGTCACTTGAGGCATTATGGGACAGCTCCGGAGGCCAATTACAGCGCAGAAAGCAATCAAGTGTCTGCACTGGCAATACAGCACTGGAGCCTCTGTGCAAATAGCTTTACGAGTCTCATCAAGGTGGTTTTTTGCAGCACAAAGTGGCTTGGCAGCGTGTACAAGTCTGCAGTTTGACTGCTTCACTGCACAGAAACTTGCCAGTGTAGACAAACGCCTAGTCTTCTCCCCTAGCCTCCTCACAGATTTATCATTTTTCTTCCCTACCTTATTTCTTCTCTTTCTTATCTCCTTTTTCTTCTGTCTAATAAGAGTCTGGCTTAGCCAGCCAAGACTGTCTATTTTGAAACACCAACGTAAGCCTGTGACCAGAAAGGCAAATTAAAGCAATGTATTAATTAGTGCAACAAGTTTGCCATGTCTCAGACTGGCTAATAAAAACGTGTTGTGCCTGGGTTTTCCAGCAGAGTGATTGCAAGTACAAGTCAACACCAGAGACAGAAGCTTAATTTTCCATCTTTGCTATTCTTTTCTCTCTCCTTTTGTGTGTGTCTAATTTTGCCATCTTAAAAAAAAGAGGAGGGGAGATCAGACTTCAAGCAATGACAGCAATAACAATAGCTCTGACCCATTTCAACTAAATTCTTTCCCTCCAAAAAAGTACAGTTATTACCACCTTTAATACTATTTAAAAACTGTCAAACTTGGGGGTTTTGTTCTAAAAACTATTTAAAGCTAGAGGGAGCAAGGGATGTTGTTAAATTAAAAGCCTTATTTAATACTTCACATTTCAAATGCTTTAACTGTTTTTGCCTCTTTAATAAAAAAAACCTTAAAAAATGTTTAATGGTGTATTTCCCATGGTTCTAAGCAGGTTGAGGTCTCTGTATGCCAAACCTTGTTTAGAACTCTTTAATGCTGAAGAGTTGCAGGGTCATTTTAACACCTTTAACTTGCTGGGCCCATATTATTCCGTATAAATTAATACAACAGTATGTCCTTCCAGTTCCCAGAATGGCTTATATCCAATTGAAAGCTATACCAGAGCTCACCAGGCAGGTGGATAGCTTTGAAGACTATGTTCGGTTTTATTTTCACGTTTCTTTTTGCTTTTTTCTTATACTCTCTTTCTTTCCCTCTCCCCCCCAGGTTCTGTCTACTTGCACAGACAAATCTTAACTTACATTAAACATCTCAGATGGAAAGGGCCCATCTATGTTTTCCTTCTATGTCTCTTTATACATTCTAAGCACTCTTTACAGGACTCCCACTTTCTTCAGTGGAGACAGTGGATTTCACTCCATATGAGGGAGGGGCAAGGAGGATGAGCGATACTCCTTGCTGAAGTTATGTGGTTCTTGAAGGTTTACCTTCTCTGGGGTTTTGATCTGTTTAATTGTTGTCTTTGTTGTCACCAATAGCACCATTTGACTCCTTCTGTACTATTTTTCAACCTTCTTTCACCCACTCAAACATGCATATACTCTCCCCCATATGCTCTCACGCACTCCCAGGAATTCTGACTAAGATGTGACAGCACCTTTGATTGACTAAATAGTAATCTGAGGCACACATCAAGGTGCTATGGGTGATTCAGGACACGGACAGAAAGGAGAATCTGAAGGAGACCTATACCACACCCACCTTTTGGGGTTTTTTCTATCTAAGCCTCTTACAGGAAATAAAATTTTAATATAAATATTGATACATCTTTGACCATATTTTTTCTTTCATGAATCCTTCAGTATATTTCCCTTTGGCTGGCTCTTCATGATCACATCTATAATGTTTGAATACATTGTTAGTAATACATGTCTGGGTTCTTCCTTACTGTTTCATGGATATAATCCTATCAGAGGAACTGTCATGGTTTAAGCCTACTAGTCCAGATAATATGACAGAGTATGTGTTACAGCAGCAGTGGAGGTGCTTTCATCTCTTTGCCGTGGTGTATGATGTTACACGGATTGCTGATACTGCATTTTGAAATATTAAATTGCGGTTCTATACTGAAAAGAGACTTTCTAATAAAGGCACGGTGGGGCTCCCTGTTACAGTCTCTGTCACTGCATGGCAGTGTCTAGGACCCTGCAGAGGAGGAATGCATGCAGAGCCACTCTGAGGTGCTAGACCTCTGCATAAAGATATAATCAGTGGCTCATGTTGGCATGTAGATCAAGGAGTCTCTCTCAAGGGACACAGAAAACTAGGTTCTGAGACAGATGAGGCATACAGGGAAACCTTTAGAACAGCCTCACTGGAATAATACAGACTGAAGTTTATATTTTGCTAATGATGGTGTTTGCATTGCAAATAAAGCCAGACACTAGGAAAGGGGCAAGTTTGAATGGTGTGTTTAATGTGTCTGTGTTCTGTTGTAGTAAGGTGGGAACTTCACCTGCTTATGGTTTCTCAATTCATTGATGTGCTCAGTTCACAAGTTAAAAGATTTTTTTCTAACTGCTAAATCTGCAAACTCAGCCTTGTCTCTGAGAGTTAAACTGGGTTTACTTCCAACAACACCGGTAATAAAAGATTCTGGAGGCCTTCAATGGTAATGGTTCAGCCTTGTTGCCTTCAAATTATGCCCTCAGAGACATTTGTACAGTAAATTTGCACTGATGTGCTTGATCTTCAGAGTGGTGAAGTTCCCATAACTCCAAATGAAGTAAATGGGATCAGCAGGCACCAAGAACATCTGAAAATCAGGCTCCTAGTAAACAACTCTGTTGGTACACAAGAAGGAATAAAATCCAGTTTGCTCAGTCTTAGCTGTGTTGGCTCTGCAGGGCTCACAGAAGTCAAAAGCAGTAAGAACTTACTTTGGGCACAAGAGCAAGTGGTATACATAAAAGGAAGATCTACATGAAGCAAGAAGGGGTCATTGATTGTCACTTTTCACACGTTAAATGTTTGCACTATGTTCACAGACAATCTCAACCTTTAAATAAAAATCACAACATTACCATATGTGTAGACAACATTGTCTTTGCACAGGAAGAAGTCCCTAGTTCTCAAATCGCAGACAAGTCATATAGATCTGTTAATAAGGAGAATTAGCGTCTACATTTGAGATGTCAGTCATTTAATATCATTTAAATATTACAATCTTTGCTACATGTTAATAGTTGTTAAAAGGAAATCAGTGGTGTTTTAAGAAATATTTTAGTTAATATTCTTTGCAAAGTCTTTAAAATGCCATTAATTGTGCAAACACAATTGGATGATTTCATTTAGAATTATTTTAAGATCAGGCCTGATTTTTCAAAGTGCTGAGTACTCCCTCACCACAGTGCAGGCATTTTTGTACAGTGATGAGTACTAATGTGACATCTCGGAGCATACCTTTGCTGAAAGTGAAGACAAACTCATTGCTTGATTGACTTAATCTTCCATATGCTGATGCAACCATCTCCCCATGTTCCTACAGCTTCTCCTGCCCATCGTCTCTTACTAATTCTAATCATTTCCCAATGTTCTGTGACACTAGATATTTGCTAAGAATTAGTTTGATTCTGGCCACTGATTGACCACAGAGAGAAACAAGATGCACCCCTCCCACTTCTGCAGCTGTGTAAGAGCTGCTCACAGTTGCTATCCTTGCTGTTCCCCTGCTCGGAGAAGTGCAAGGACTGATTCCTATAGCACCCCAATGGGGGAGAGACTTGCATTCTGTGCTACCCTAATGGCTGATGCAAAATGCATAGCTATCTTTTGTGCTTTGCTAGGTTTGGGGCACACTCTTCCTCATCCCCCTACAC
Organism: Mauremys reevesii; assembly: GCF_016161935.1. Taxonomy (NCBI): domain Eukaryota; kingdom Metazoa; phylum Chordata; order Testudines; family Geoemydidae; genus Mauremys; species Mauremys reevesii. The sequence continues at coordinate 39,949,020 of NC_052631.1, read as the reverse complement.
AGGACTTGTGGCTAAATGCCACAGTAAATTCCAACAGCCTTGTTGTACAACAGCCACTCCCGTGGTGGTTGAACATGTAATGAAGTAGCTATTTTTGAAAAATGCATGGTGTCAAATCATTTTTCCCCGAAGTTCAAACCTTGAAAGATTCCCAAGTATCCGTTCTCTTTAAAGTTAGCTCACAGCTGCCTGCACTACTTAAACCGTAACAAAACAGTATTGCCGAACAATGCAAATGCTCTTTGTCCGGTCTTGAGGATATAAATGCAAAGATCACCCAATATTGTTTTTCTGTTAACCACAGAAATGGCTTTGAATTAATTGTACATCTTGATAAAATGCTCTGTTTGAATTTCCTACCAGAAATATTCAAATTACAATTGTAATTTACTTCAGAAGCTGCAAATGTAATTTGTTTTTTTACATTATTGAGGAGTGGTTAATTAAAATTATATAGATATTTATTTTCTCTTTCTAAATTGCCCCAAACGATTTATTATTATGGTATGTTTTTACAGCACTACATTTTTTATTGCTTTATACTGCACATGTTGAGTTTTAATAGTTGCATCCTTCATTCCATTAATTTCAAATTAAATATTAAATTGCAATGAAAGTTCAATCATAGCTTCTAAAGCATAAAAAATAAGCCTTGGTCTTCACTTTCAAAAATGAAGGTGATGATGGAATACAGACTAGAGAGGAAAGAGAATCTGTTCTGTCTTTAAAATCCTTGATATTATGCATAAGATTATCTGGTAATTGTGTGCTCTGTGTACATTTCCTGCATTAAAGGAGTTAGTTTTAATATGGTTCACTTATTAAGAATAATATAGCCACTAGCGATCTGTAATGCTGCATCTTAAGTGATCTGTAATGCTGTATTTTACTAACACTCAACAAAGTCTTGATCCTTTTGCCAGTGAAGAGTTTTGCTCTTAACATTAGTGGGAATAGGACAGGCCCTAATCCATTTATTATTTTTGTTAAAAATCCCTATTTTCAGTGATTATTATTTTTAAGTTGCTGCAGCAGCTCATTTCTCAAGGTTTGGTTATAGGAATCTTACAATATGTGTTTCCCTGTTAACATTTAAGGGCTTGATCATCCAAAGACTTTTGCAACTGAGTACATTTACTTATCTGAGCCAGGGGCGGCTCTAGACACCAGCGCGCCAAGCAGGCGCTTGGGGCGGCCGTTTCCCGGGGGGGCGGCATTTGGCTCCGGTGGAGCTCCCGCCGGCATGCCTGCGGCAGGTCCACCGGAGCCCGGAACGAGCGGACCTGCCGCAGGCATGACTGCGGCGGGTCCCGTCTTCCCGCGGCTCCGGTTGAGCTCCCGCAGGCATGACTGCGGCAGGTCCGCTTGTCCCGGGCTCCGGTGACCTGCCGCAGGCATGCCGGCAGGAGCTCAACCGGAGCCGCGGGAAGAGGGGACCCGCCGCGGGACCGGGGAAGGGCGGCGCAGCGCTCCGCGCTGCTTGGGGCAGCGTCATTTCTAGAGCCGCCCCTGATCTGAGCACTCCCTTTGAAGTTCTAAATTCTGGTATCATAAAACACAAAGGGTGTCAAGGAATCAAAGGTTGTAAAAGTTATAAAGGAAGAGACGATATATCCAAGAGTATTTCAACACGAAGACAAAAATCTAAGCCTGATTCATAGTCCATTTAAGTCAATGGGAGTCTTTCCATTGAGTTCAATGAAGTTTGGATGACATCCTTAATCTCTGCACAGGTCACTCACTGGAAGCTTTATATGCCACAGAAAGCAAGTGGCTTATTCTCATGTTGAATGTCGGCATGCAGGAAGAGAAGTCCAAGCATATCCCAGATATTTACACCATTCATCCTGATCCTTATATGTGTTTTGATGCCTTAAAAAGCCTAGTGAGTAATGTGCAATGAGAGGAAGTATTAACATCCAAGGGTGAAATTCTAGCTCCGTTGAAATCAGTGACAGCACTCCCATTGACTTCAGTAGGGCCAGGAATTCATCCACTGTGTAGAAGGCAGTTAGGAAATGTACAGAAAACAGGAGGCGCAACGGTCAACAATGGCCAGGATGTTGACCTTGCCCACCTACCTCACAATATAAACTACAAGTGTCTTGTCTGTACTAGGATTTTACAGTGAGATAACTGTGTGTTATTTATGATGCTCGACTCCTCCCACCTTCCCTTTATGGTGAGAGCTGAATTCTGTTTTTAATTATGGTCCATGGGCTCAGAAATACATTTTGGACTCCATGCTCCTCTCAATATATAGTAGCTCTCCCAGTGATCACAATGGGAGTTTTTAATAAAGATCAAATATGGCCTTTATCTAGTAATTAATCTTCTAGTTATTTATTTGCTTGTTACCTTAGGCCTAAGATGCACAGTTTTTTGAACTTGTTTAATTATTTCAGTTAGGGATATAATTTTTTTAAACAAAATAGTAATAGAGGCACAACCTCTGATGTAGATGCATTTGCACTGTTTAAAGAAGCTAAACTGATATAAGCAGATTCCCCTTCCTATATGGGAATACCTAGAATGGTATAAAGCACCTATATACTGGTATAGCTGTGTTCACCCTCAGGGGTTGTATTGCTTTAATCATTCTAGTATTGTTATATTGGTACAACTTTTCCAGACCATATTGTTATATTCAGTATCTCTTAACAAAAATGATATGTTTCTCTCTAGGACCAGCATTATTTCTACCATGCATTTCTATACCTTCCCAAGTCTCTGTTCTCTGCTTCCCTGTCTTTTCTATCTTCCTTCTGTATTTCCTATCCTGCAGCAAGTTTCAGTTCCCACAATCCAGAGGGTTTCAGTCACAATCCTTTCCCGAACCCATCCACTAAAAGAATCGCCATGAAATAGATTGAGTCATCATTAACTTTAGAATTAGGATCCCAGTGAGATTAATGGGAGGCAATGGGTTTCACATCTTTCAGAGTCATTTTTAAAGGCTTTCTGAAGACTCAGTAAGAACACTGCATTTGTTATCTCTGTCTACATTAGAATTTTTTTCATCACTACGAGTGCTACAAATTTAGCAGGGTTTTTTGTTAGTTTGTTTTTTAATGGAAGCTTAGAATCTTAGATTCTACATTGAGATTTCAGACAAAAGTATAGCCTATTGTCAACACTGTCTATACCACTGCAGCACAATTTTGTAACCAGGCTAAGTCACACTGGTACAAGTCATTCCATAGGGTGATCAGACAGCAAATGTGAAAAATCGGGACAGAAGGTGGGGGGCAGTGGCGAAGCCAGGTTTTAGCAACAGGGGGAACGAACACATTTTTAAAAGGTGCCACCCGCCATGAAGAAAAAAGAAAAAAAAAGAAAAAGAACCCCCCCCCCGACTGACCTGGAGCGGCTGAAGGACCCGCCGCCAAAGACCCAGAGCACCGCCAGATGAGTAAAAGTGCTGCCAAAAACCTGGAGCGCCGCCGGGTGAGTAAAAGCATCGCCGAAGACCTGGAGCGCCACCAGGTGAATAAAAATTAAAAAGGCTGCGCTACTGGTGGGGGGTAATAGGAGCCTATATAAGAAAAAGACCCAAAAAATGGGACTGTCCCTATAAAATCGGGACATCTGGTCACCCTATCATTCCCTGACAGTGTAGATAGTATCTACACCAAGGGTTGCACTTGTGTAGTTATCGGATTGAAGACAAATCCTAAATATGCTATCCAAATGATAAAAACCCATCAAGTGGCTCTGGTATTTGACATTAGTGTACTGGGGAACAGTAGGCTCAATAATAAATAATGAGGAGAATTAAATTAGTGATGATTCAAATGATTGAGATACTGACCTCTTTAAAAATTTGTCCGCACAAAGACGAACAAACAAGCAAAAATCCCATAACATAGATAAAACTAGGAAGTAAGGAAGACATAGAAAACATTGCTACGGATTTAAAAATATGCTCGGAAACATAGAAATTGGTTGGTCTGGCTGAGGTTCTCACATCAGTAATGAATAAAGCACTAAGCATGGTTTGGTTGTAAGATGGCTTTCATTGAAAATATGGCAGGCAACTCTTAAGTCACTGTGTTGAAAAAAAAGTGCAATCTAATGAACTATGGCTGCATGGACACGGACATCACGATCATGAACGAGGATTAAAAATGGGGTATTCAGCATCAAAAATACATGCCTTTATCTCTCGATCTACAGAAGAAAGAGGCAGATTGTATATTTGGTTGGTGGGGCCAGCCATTAGAGGTATTAATAGTGCTTTTATTGTTCTTTTCCAGAGGCTTTATAGAAAAAAGCAGTCAGGAAATAAAAATAAATGCATAAATAAACTAATAAGGGGAATGAAAGGCTCAGAAGCATAAGTTAATTTGAATATACAAAAAAACTAGCAATAGCACACACACAAATTAGAGTGCAGATAATATTTTAGTGTCTGAGTTTAGGAAATCCATATTTTCTTTCCCTTTGATATATGTATTTATTATCTTTACTATGTGATTTTCTTTTTCATGTAGAGCCAGCCACTATCATTTTAGCTTAGTTATTTTAAATTGGTGGTGATACTTCAGACTAAAAGAGTCTCTAGTGCAAAGTAACTCATCATGTCTAGCAATCCAGTTTGAAATGTGAATCTATACCTGGAAATGAACATTTTCAAATTCTCTAAAAAAACCAAACAAGTTAAATCAAATTAAGGGGGGAAAAACATGATCAGGAGGGTCCATATGGTGCTGTTAACAGTTAAAACCAATGTTTTTCTTTACTGTACTGTATGTCTGGTAGATGCAGGTATTAAATCCATAGGCTTAGGCTCCATGCCAAATTCAAATTAATGTCCCTAAGCTTTTTATTTTAAGCTGCTTTTCTTGGAAATGACAAATAAGAGTAAAGCAGTTGATTACAATCTTGGTGAGCCATTTATATTTGTATCTCTATTTGTATCTTCCCTCTTGTTTGTTTGCCTCTCTTACATTTTTATGAACATGAGTTGAGAGAGCCCCTGATAAACCTACTGAGAGAACTGCAGATAAACCTATGTACAGCAGAACCTCAGAGTTACGAACACCTCGGGAATGGAGGTTGTTCGTAACTCTGAAATGTTCGTAACTCTGAACAAAATGTTATGGTGGTTCTTTCAAAGTTTACAAGTGAACATATACTTAATAGAGGTTTGAAACTTTACTATTCAGAAAAAAATGCCACTTTTCCTTTATTTTTTTAGTAGTTTACTTTTAATACAGTACAGTACTGTATTTGCTTCCTTTTTTCTGTCGTCTCTGGTGCAGCCTGATTGCATACTTCTGATTCCAAATAACGTGTGTGGTTGACTGGTCAGTTTGTAACTTTGGTGTTCGTAAGTCTGAGGTTCTACTGTATCATATATCTTCAAGCTGTTTAATATGCAAAGGAAGATATATTAACAAGGAATTTAGCTAGAACAATTGGTGAAAAAGTTCAAAAGCTCATAAATTCAAAAGCTCATGCAGATGTTTCTGGAAGGATAGTCACTTATCATAACAATACTGTTTAACCTGTGGGATGTGGTTGAAATGGAGACTCATAGAGCAGAAACTTGCTGTCTGTCCCAGAAGTGTTCCCCCCCTCTTTATAATGTTTAGTCATTCAGTCAAGGAGTAGAAACAACACCATTTGATTTAGTTGATGATTCATAAACTCATAGACTTTAAGGTCAGAAGGGACTACTGTGATCATCCAGTCAGACCTCCTGCACATTGGACAATGGGTTTTTGGCTTCTGGGAAGCATGGTTGACTCAGGAATCAAGGGCAAGCTGAAGCTTTGTCATCCTGTTTGTCCCCTCTGAAAGTAATCTGTCTCTCAGTTCCTAACCTGCCCCTCAGGCACAGAACCTGGAGAGAGAAATCATAGAATCATAGAAATTTAGGGTTGGTAGTTTCCCCTGCAAATACTCACCTTTGCTGAGTTTGCTAGTGTGTGAGATTCCATATGATCACACCAAAAGGTTGTACCTTGGCAAATGGAGATATTCCTTTTTCTAAATGAGCCCATGTAGCCTCACAATGTTCCCTCCCAAGCAACTCCCATGCACCAGGCCCATATTTCTATACACACCTAATGAGTTTGTTTGGGGTTAGCAATAAATCTGTCCTCCTTATCTGACTTCGGTAGCATGAATCAGGTTGCCAGCGCTCAGAATGTGAAGCAATTCCATTCCTTTCAGGATCATCACTTTGAATGTTCTCATTTTTGCATATTAACAATATCACTTTTGATTGTGGAGAGGAAGTGTGGGCTATACATTCAAAATTAATTATCCAAAAATTGAAGCATTTTCAGAATTTTTAAAGATAAAATAAGAAAGACTATAGATTATCCAGAATATCCCTATGTTTGCATAAGCAATATTACAAAACTAAATTGTTTGTCTATACAGAACACAATCTGCCATGTACACTGTACATAAGTGAATTACCACAGAATGATTCATGATAAAATGCTTTGATTCTCTGATGATCAGTTTTGCATGTAAAGTCCACATACCATTAGAAAATTAGTAACCTCTGCTTTTGTCTTTGTGCCATTTGCAGTGGGGGATAGATACAGTTGATCGGGGATTCAAATACTAGTGAACCCCCCTTGCATGGAGGTTTTTGACCAGGCATTATGACCACACTGTCCTTCCACTATGGTTTTATGGGAGAGGGGCTTTGAGGTGTTGCCAGTATAGAAAAAGTTGAAACCCACTGTTCTAACCCTTTGTGCTAGGATGGAGGGAGCCCCAATGAATCACAGCCTCATGGTCTGCAAGAAGTTCACTGTAACACTTCCAGATTCATTCGCCTCCACACACACAGGAATCCTGCTGCTTCTGCAAATTTAGGGCCTTTTGTGTCTACCAGGAGTGGTGGGAGAGGGAAAGAAACGGGAAGTTGGGCAGCATTTGGCTCTCTGTGTTAGTTTCAGTGCTTTTCATGCGGTTCAGTCAGCAAGGAGGAGGGGGAGTTCCTTTTTAATAGATGTTTAAACAAGGCACACACCTTTTATAATATTTTGGTCCAGAGGCAAGGGGTACCTGTGATACATGGAGTGACATAATCTGGTTTCAGAGGAAACTTTATGTAGTGTAATGCTCACCAAGCAGGAGAGTTCTGTGGAGGCAGGTAGTTGTTACATGGGTGTAGGATAACTGGGAAGCATACATGCCTTTCTCAGACAAGAAAATATAGAAGAATCCTGATTCTTATAAATGGTAATAGGCATATGTAGTCTTCATTTTCATAGCATGGCTATCCACTATTAGGGCTTGATGCTGCAACGTGTTGAGCGTGTTGACCCTGAGCCAGCAAAGCATTTAAATATGTGCTTACCTTGAAGCATGTGACTGGTGCCACACAAGTCAACAAAGAGCTGTTGAGGTCAATGGGACTATTCAGTATTGAAAGTTAAATGCAGGCTAAAGTGCTTTGCTGGATTGGAGCCAGAGTGCTCAGCACCTTGGGGGATTGAGCCTGCAATGAAATACTCAGCACCTTTTGAATTAATGTGATTGATTTAAATGTAAATGTTTTAATAAAAAGATAGAGTAAATAGGCATCAGTGGCTCTGGAGATAACTCTCTAAATACTAAAATAAAGAAAAAAAATAAGCCCTGATCCTGGAATTGGATCCTCTAGCCTTCACCACTATGCCTATGCAGAAGTCTAGAATGCTACATAGGTGCAGAAGTCTATTCCTTCAGCTCTGATTGCCCAACCTGGGCATCTCACAAATAGGGGGCCAAATTCAGTCTTCCTCCTTTGACTTAAATGGAGTGATCACCTGCTTACATCAAGTCCGAATCTGGCCCAGAATGCCTTATATGGAATTGTGGTATTAAAGTTGTAGAAAACAGAACTTGACCACCTGCCATGTTTGCCTCACTGAATAAGCTAATTGTACCCTAAAATAATGCATTTAAAAAAAACCTCAGAAGAATAATTGAAATAAATGCACAGTATCACAAGCTTCCTGCTCCAGGAAATTCATCTGTCTTGGTGCTGGGCCCTGGAGAAAGTAGTTTAATTAAAAAGTAACTTTTTCTGTCAGTCTAATGAGTCCTCAAAAGATAAACAGCTGCTAGTTTTCTATTCCAAAGATGAAATGTTACTGTTAGTTTTTTTTATTTGTCTCTGTGCCCTACAGGAGCAATTTGTACATCTCACAAGGAATCTGAGTGGAACAGATCTGTTGGTGCAATCCTGCTGCTTTGTAGTTTTTGTTGCATTTAATTGACTATCATGGAGTAACGATTCAGCAAGCACTAGGTGTTTGTCAGCAAATGTTCATAATTCTTGATCTTTGTTTAATTTGAAATTCCAGTCACATTATACATCATTAGCTTCTTAATATGATAATCTACTTTTATATATTTTATTAGCATTTGTCCTTTAACAGCTCAGCAATAGTTGAAGTGACTAAAAATTACTGCAGTCATTGTAATACCCTTTTTAATCTTACACATAAAGTCCTCTAGGTCTCTGTTATAATTATAGTTTCACCCTTTTCAGAGGATATACACACAAAATGGGTCAGTGCCTTGTAGAGCAAATTATCACCTACTTTCATCAATGTGGACCTCACTAATCTAGAGGAGAAATCATTGCATGATCCATCTTTCAGACAGACATGGAATTAGGGCATTTGCAGCATCTGGGTGCCAGTGTTTACTAAAAGATGACTGGCTGAAATGAATTGATGTTTCATCTACTACAGATTTCTGATATGTAAATAGAAAATATGCAATCATTGATCATGATTGGCTACAGTACGTGCTTAGACTAAACAATAGGCATCCAGTGAAGGTAGGCTGTGTATGAAAGCCAAAAGGATTTGTACATCCAATTATGACTTTTACTGACACTCATTAAAAAATGAATCAGAAAGAGATGCCATTGGAACCAGAATAATTATGTCCTAGTTAGTCCCCAGAGGATAACAGTTTCTTGTTAATGTTACTATCTGCACTTTTTAGCTATACAGTTTTCAATATTTTCTGAATATTTCATTATATTTTCAAAACCTGCAGAATGTGACAATACCGTATATTTCCTTAATAATCTATGCTATTTCTTCTTCCCTAAGCATTGTGACTTAATTAACACATTGTTTGCATGTCCTTTATATATTCACAGCATAAAAACAACCCTTCTGTTAATGTAATGTTAAGGTTACACAGTTAAAATCAGGGAATACAAAAGTGCAAGCACTAGGGGTAGAAACACTTTTTCTTAAACAAAAGCTGAGATTTACACATAATCATGAATCTAAGAGGTTGTGGTTTAAGGAAGACAGCAAATATCATGAGATTAAATGATAAAATCACAAGAGCTGGCAATGCTGGAACAGTTAGAGCAGAGGAAGAGGGATGTCAATCCACAGTCTCCACATGCCACCTCACCAATGTGCTCCATCCCTTCTTTAGTGGCACAACTCCTCCTCCTCCTCTCTTTCTGTGTCAATGCAATACTCATATGCACTGTTACCGCTATGTAACTAGTGTAAACATGAAACTAACAAAGGTTAGGAAGTCAATATACTGTAGTTGGAGCAAGCTTAATGTGGTTAGGAATACATTTTCAGCACCTTTAGGTTGTTCTGGCACTCCTTTTATTGATTTAGTTGGGGATTGGTCCTTCTTTGAGCAGGGGGTTGGACTAGATGACCTCCTGAGGTCCCTTCCAACCCTGATATTCTATGATTCTATGATTGCACTCTGGAATGCCTTGTCATTGTTCTCAAAATTTACACCTTTCTTGTTTTATTCTGCTGAATCATGAAGATCTGAGGATGGGGGAAAGTTTGTTGGTTAAGAAACATTCAGGGCTACTTAAGGTTTATCCATAATAAACTAACAAAAATTTGAATTTGGTAAGTATTGATTGCTGAGAAAAATGAACTGCAATATTTTCTATTTCTATGCTGCTTTAAACCCCAGGATCTTAGTGTGACATTACCCAGGGTACAATCTGCACTGATGAACAGCTCTATCCCCTCAGTTCTCCTACCTGGGGTGCTTTTACACTGGTTTGCTGTAAGAGCCACCACTCCTGGCCATGTCTACACTACAGAGTTAAGTTGACTTAAGTTACATTGACGATCATAAACTGCTATAATTACACTGCTTGTGAGTGTTCACACAACACTCCTTGTGTCAGCGGAGAGTGTCCACAGTTGGTGCTCTAGCACTGACAAAGAGAGCAGTGCATCATGGGTAGCTATTTCTCTGTGCAAATCACCACCTTCTACCACTAGGAGTTCTAGGAATGGATTGCAGTGGATCATGGGGGGAGGGGATCACCGCCCCCAATGCAATTTTCTGTGTCCCATAATGCCAAGGGCTTCCGACTGCATTTCACACAGTTTTTCAACTGCCCCTATGAACTTTACGACTGCCATCTCTCCATAAAAGCATGGATCGTGCACTGCTCAGCAGTCTTCTGATAAGTGTTAATGCAGCTGAACCTGTAATATTTTATGAGCTTCGAATCTGAACAGGAATCTGTGCTGCCTGCCCTGCTGTGTGTCATGGAAAGAAACAATTCAAGATGGATGTTGGCATTCCTGGAGCAGCTGCACACAGTGGACTGTCATTATTGGGCTTGGGTAACAAGCACCGAGTGGTGGGATTAGCAGCCCTCTCAGAGGTCCAGAAAGGCCCAAGCTTTTGAGGCCCCTAGCCATAAATAAAAATAAAAAATGACAACACATGAAAACAAAATAAGGCACCAAAAAAAGAGTGAGACATAATTTGAATAGTTTTTTATTTAACAAATGCTTTTCTAGCCTTTTCCTCTGCAAATGCACTAATTATTGAGGAAAAATCTAGCTTTCATGCAATGTCACAGTTGATATTAAGCATAGTGAGCCCATTCAAACGCTCTTGTCCAATAGTTGAACAGTGATAGTTCTTTACCTGCTTCAACACATTGAAGGAGCATTCACCTGAAGCCACCGATGCAGGCAAACTGACAAAAATACGCAATGCAATTGTGATATTAAGAAACACGCCAGAGAGTCCAAGTTTGAGTATTTCTTGAAGCAATTCCTTTGGCTTGCAATCCAATTTAAAGTTCATGGAATATATTTGTTTGAGGAAGATGACCTCATCACTGAGATCTTTTGAGATTTCTTTGTTGTACTGTTGCTGAAATTGTTTAGCTGCAGAAAGTAGATCTTCATTACTCAATCTGTTGAACTGCCAAAGAAACCCAAAAAGGGTACAGTGACTCAAATCGACCTGTAAGACCTGATTGAATAGAATCAATGACGACAAGGAAGACATTGACCCTATAATGCTGCTCGGCATCCGATTCAGTAGGTAAGTTGTGATTGGTGGAGAACTCAGATGAAATGCCAATATTCTGTCCTACTAATTTGGACTCAGTGAGGATCACATCCCATTGTTCACGAATCTGTTGAATGTCATTGATAAGACTTTGAATGTTATCCCTCTCAACATCAAGTGTAGCATTGTGTGCTTCAATTACCAGATGAGTTTGGTGGATCATTGTAAGTAGCTTCATCCTCAAAGATGACATCAGAATTCATTCAAATTTGGACATGTGCTTCTGAATAGACTGAAGTTCAGTTGGAGCCTGTGCAGTGACATTGAGAGATTCAAGCTCATTTAAAACCTTTCTCACTGAATTCAAATGCTGCACAACTGGCTGAACACCATCAATCCATGCAGACCATCTAGTTTTGGACATCCCATGATGTGAAACAGGAAGATATTGCTTCAGAATTTCCCATCTTTGTGGACTGCTACTGAAGAGATTGTACATTTGCTGAACAGTTCCAAAGTAAGTAATTGCCTCCTTGCATGATTCAGCACAGTCAACACCTACAAGGTTTAGTGTGTGGTTTCCACAGCAGGAGAAAATACAGTTTGAATTTTGCTCAAGCAGAACTGCTTGTATATCTTTGTACTTTCCAGCCATATTAGATCTGTTGTCATAGGCTTGGCCATTGCAGACTTGAAAATCTAACTTAAAACCTTCTAGAATTGCTAGTACTCGAGCAGCAATTTCTTTTCCAGTTTTAATCGTGAAATTATCAAACAAAATAAACCTTTCTTCAATTGAAAATGTTGAGCTGTCTACAATCTTAACATATCGAATAACCATAGTACTCTGTTCCTTGTGAGAACAATCTGGAGTGGCATCAACAATGATTGAAAAATACCTGGCATTTTGAATCTCATCAAGAATTATTGTTTGAACGAATGACCCACATAGCTCAATAAACTCGAGAGAGTGGACTTGCATGCGGTTTTGTCTCTTTTGCGATTCTCAAACACGTTTAACGTGCTCTGATAAAAGAGGGTCATATTTGCTGAGGAGCTCAACTACGCCTAGAAAGTTTCCATTTGCACGATCACCAGTACGTTGACTGGAACCAAAGAAAACCAATCCTTGCTCAGAAAGAAAAAGGATGACATTCAGGATGCGCTCAGGAAGTTTTTTCCAGTTATTAGTTTCTGTAGAGAGTTCAGTCAAGAGTAAATTCCCAACTGAACTTTCAGCTAATGCTGCCCCACTGGCTGATTTGCATGCAACGTAGTTTTCTTTAAAAAGAACAGGAGTACTTGTGGCACCTTAGTTACTAACAAATTTATTTGAGCGTAAGCTTTCGTGGGCTACAGCCCACTTCTTCAGATGCATAGAATGGAACATATAGTAAGGAGATATATATACATACAGAACATGAAAAGGTGGAAGTAGTCATATCAACTCTAAGTGGCTAATTAATTAAAATGAGCAGTTATTAGCAGGAGAAAAAAAATTTTTGTAGCGATAATCAAGATGGCCCAGATTTAATCTGTGTAATGACTCAGCCATTCCCAGTCTCTATTCAAGCCTAAGTTAATAGTGATATGAAGATGATAACAAGGAATTCTCACACATAAATAATTCCTTAGTCAACTAAACGTAAAACTATAAAGACACTAAAATGTAACAATTCTCTACCTTTCTATGCACTTAATCCAGCACCAGCCACTAGTAGTGGTTTGTTTATATAATCAGCTGATCTGAGAGGGTACATTCATTGCAGTTTAATCTTGTGTCATCAGAACCGATATATTTTTATTAATATTTATGAACTCTTTAATATGACAAAATCTATATCAGTTAACAAAAAAATGTCTTTTACCAAATCACATCTCTTATTTGCTTAAATTTGCAGCTCTAAGCTGAGAGTGTGTGTCACATTTTGGTCCGATAGGAATGCGCATAAAAACAAGTTTCAAAACTTCACAAATGCCAAAAAATTAACAAGTGTCTACATTTGAGGCCCCCTTTGAGCTTGAGGCCCAGGCCAAATGGCCCTTCTGGTCCCACCTCTGATTGGCCCTGGGGAGCAGATTGTGATTAAAATATGAAATGACAAGCAGTGGCTGCAGAACTTTCATATGTGCAAAGCCACATTCCTAGAACTGTGTGCAGAGGTCACCTCTAACCTGTGGTGCAAGGACACCAAAATGAGAGCTGTCATAATGGTGGGAGAGTGAGTGGTGATCGCTTTGTGGAAACTGGAAACTCTTGACTACTACCGATCAGCTGCGAATCAGTTTGGAGTTGGGAAGTCTACCATGGGGGTTATGATGATGCAAATGTGCAGGGTCATTAATTGCCTCAATTAATTGAAGCAATGGGATTCCCTAACAATGGTGGGGAGATAGATGGCATGCATATCCCAATTTTGGCACTAGACCATCGTGCAACAGAATACATCAACAGAAAGGGCTGCTTCTTTATGGTATTGCAGCTGCATGACTTTCTCAAATTTTCACCTTTTGAAGAGTAAGTGAATACAGCAGTGGGCATGGCAGTAGTTTTGAACTCCAGTTGGCTGAGTTTGTTGCTCATAAAATTAAACATAATCAACATAATTACTATCTTTTATTAAGCTCTCCGCTGCTTCCTTTATGATTTCAGTATAGCTTGCTAAGTTGTAGTAGTTTGCCAAGCTTCAATAATGTTGAGTTCACTGATCTAGAAAGGCATACACAGTAAAAATACTACTGTTAGCAACAACCTTTTCTTCAGGTTTTAAAATTATTCCACATCTCTCACTTCAGTAATACAAATTATTATTTTTGCTTTAAAAAATAGCTTGTAATTGTTTAAGCGCTAGCATACGAGAAAAACATATCATGACAATAAGCCTTTCCATTGCGACTGAGAAACTCCCAAGAACATAGAACTGTGCACTGCAGGAGATGTTTGCAGAATCCAAGCTCTCACACTTTCCTGCAGTTTATTACACTGGAAGGTTTCAATTTTTAAAAACTTATAAAACCAACAAAATCTATTTACAGTGGCTCCATGCTGGATTACTGAGAAAGTGGGTACTGAGTTAATCATACAGTACTAACAGTGTTGTTTGCTTGCATACTTCGTGTGTGTGTGCGTGTGTGTGCGTGCGCGCACACACACATTGTATCTAAATCAATGTATATAGACAGAGTGTGTGCAATAGGTTAAAAAGAGATATAGAACCTGATTCTGATTTATCCCCCTTTTACACTGGTATACTTTTAATTAACTTCAGTGGAGCTATTCCTGATTTACGCTGAGACTAGAATCATATCTACTAGCCAATTTAGAATGCACCTTTCTCAAAATCTTGGAGAACTACATGTCTCAGGTGATGGGTAAAGAGACAAAAAATAACAAACCTTTTTTACTTCTAGGACCCTTTTTTGAGTTCAGCCCAGGGATGGTAATAACTAAAAGTAGATACGGAAGGCTTTCAAATACCCTATGTGACATGATTAATCTTAATCCATCTGCTCAATCTAGTTCTTAAAAGTTCCATGTAAGCAAAAAAATATTGTTCCAGTTGGAGCCCATATATAACCCTTCGCAGGCACTAACAGATAATGGGCACGAGGACTGAACTACCTTTTTATATCAGTCCTTTTGAGTGAGGCTAGAGACACATCATCTTTGATGTTATTAGTGTCAGTTGAAGAAAAAGTAAAGATAGCATTAAGGGTCATCTGTAAGCAGGGGAAAAAAACGCCTTTTCATCTGTTGGCTTCCTCTCTGTAGCTGTCAATGCAAGTCCAACAATTGAGTTTGTAGATTAAATGAGGTAGGGGCTTGATCCTCTGCCACTAAAATCAGTGTCAGTTCATTGAAATGGGAGTCACTTTTAGCACAGTCTGGTTGATTTTCAGCAATAATTGACATCCTAAGCGTCGCATGTAGAGGTTGCTGAATATCAGATTTTGTTTTCATAAGAATTGCAAAGTGTTGAGGAGATTTGTTAATACGCCAAGAATGGAGAGTTACCAGCACTGTTTTTCAGTTCAGTATAACTCCTAAATGGGAAATATGATATGATTGATTGCCCTACAGTAGTAAGCCACAGATCTCTACCAAAGTTTACACTTTAAGTAATGTAGTTCTCAAAATTTGTAAGTGTATATTGCTGAAGCCAATCTGGATGATGTGCAGAGAGAACACAACATTCATAAACAGATTAATGTCAAAGGCTACAACTTTTATTGAATTACAGGAATGCAGACTGAGATGTAACCATGTAGTCAATAGCTAATGCTGTAGCAAGTACTCATAAACCCGAGAGGGTCCCCAAGAGGCAATTCCCAAGCCATATCGATATTGTGGAAGAACGTTTTTTTTCCCCAGGGGGGTCTCTGTACCTTTGTATAGTAAGACTCTCCTCCATGCCCTATTTCAACCACCACTCCCTCCACACAGCATCCTCGGGATACCTGTTCTCATGCCTATGTTATGGGCATTCATTACAACCAACTTCTACTGCAAGAGATTTCCATCTATCAACAAATGCCCAAGCTTTGGAGCGGAAAGGCACCATAAAAAGGAACTTATCCTAAATCAGGCAAATGCCTTTTTTTTGGTAGCGCCACCTTCATCCCCTCTCTAAAGACTGTGGAAAGCAGTCCTTTACCCTTTTGGTCCCTTCAGATCATATTGCAGGATGTTTTGAAGGAAGGCAAAAAAACCCAACCAAAACGAAAGTTCATTACCTTGACTAATATTTCTTGTAGGGGTGGGATGAGGGAATCATATCGTCAGCCCCTTCTCTGGTGATCAGTTTCACCTTAAGCCTATGAATGAGGCTAAGTCTGAATGATACCAGAGTTGTGAAAGCAGTTGTCCCACAAAATTTAAAGCATATCTTTACTTAGGGGTCCAGGACAAAGGTCCCCTTTTCAGGCATGCCTCGGGAAGGATGTGGAGGGAGAACTTCAAATTGCTGGCATGGAAGAAAGAGTAACACCTGCTCCCACTAGGCGCTCCTCCTAAGCCTATACTAGCATGTGCCATGTGGATGCCCTATGTGAATCTGTGTACAAAGATTTGTTCCTGTCTTTCCAACCTTCCCATGGGTCTCTGTAAGGCCAACCCAGGTACCAAAGTCAACCTCTCCCTTTGTAGAGAATTGCTTGTACAACACAATGAGGAAATGAAAGGAAAACAGGATAATCACAAATAGGGCCAGATTAATCCATCCCTGGACCCTAGGCAAATATATACTCTGGTACATGGGGTTGCTCATTGTCCTGACTGCCCTTCCATCATGGTGAAGGGGCCGCTGGGCCAAATTTGAGCGAGCAGCATTGCACCCTGGTGCAAGTGGTCACAGCATCACTCAGGTTTGACCCTGGCAAACGTGTGTGTGTGTGTGATTCAGCTAATTTTCTTCTTTGCTGCAATAAACTATTTTTATTTTATTTTTTAAAATGCCAGAATCCAATGACTAAAAATGTTGTATTGTTCATAATCAAATTAGATCAATATAGTAATAACCACAAAAACCTAAAGTTATGATTTGTATTGATGGACTCTACATCTGTGGGGAAACTTTATTAAGAACTGTGGGAATGCCATTGTTACAGAATGCAGTGAATAATATTTTTCCATTAAACTTCCAGTTGTTATATAACAATATTACTTAGATGTATCAGAAAAGGCATTAAATTAAAATCAAAGTCCACAGTATTATTTCAGAATTTTTTGCTGCAGGGAAATAAGGAGAACACTCTGCTCAGAGATCGGAGGGATAGCCATGTTAGTCTGGTAGCACCCTAAAGACTAACTGATTTATTTGGGTATAAGCTTTTGTGGGTAAACCCCCCACACTTCTTCAGATGCACTGAGTGAAAATTATCTGCTCAGAGCTGAACATAGCATTCAGCTGATGTCTAGTATATCTTTACAATGATCAACATCCATGATCAGCGCTCAGCAAGCTTCATTATCCTTGGCATCTTATTAATTTCACCCCTTTATTTATACCATTACAGTTCATACATAGCATGTATATGGGCCTGATCCTGGGTATTGCAGAGCATCCACAACTCCCACAGTAATACACCGAAATGCAGATACTTAGCCCCTTTTGGGATTTGACTCTCTGGAGAAATCCATCTGCATGAAGCCCTAACGTTCAGGTTTTTTGCAGGTGGAGCAAGCAGAGCCTGGGAAGGTGAAATCCTATGTTCAGCCCAGGGCCATGAGAGCTGTGCAGGCTACCTGCAGCCACCATTCCAGCCTATGTACTAGCATGGAAGTTGCATCTCTTCCATGCTATTGTGTAAGGTGGTGGGGCCACTGACCCCAAGTAAACATAGATTGTATGTATTCTCCTGCTGTGCCATAGGTATGGAAACACCTATGCTAAATAACTCATGCTGATCCCGTAGGGAAATTGACAGTACCAGACTCTAATATACGCTCACCTACAATGCTCAATAGCCTCCACATTTTCTTGTTTCCTACCTGCAGAGGTGAAGTGTAATGATTACACTCTAAAGCTGCAGGATGTTTGTCAAGACAGAGGTTGAAGCTATAGAACATCTGTGAAATAGGTGAAGAACCGTAGTGTGGCCTACTTGCCATTAATTAAGTGTGTTTAAAAAATGTTATAGGAAGAGTCACCAGCTGGCGCTCTTACATATATTCTTGTAATTTTTTGTTAGTAAGCAAGCAGTCTTTGCTGTTTTGTCAGTTTTGTTATAGAGTAGTTCTTTGAGAGAAGCTGTGGCAAATAGCACAGAGTTGGTTCTCTTCTTATTCTCTATATTTGGATGTAATTCTTGGGACAGAATAGTTTCCTGGGAATAAGGTGTCTGGGTGAGTGCAGAGATTTTGGAAAGAGGTAACTGTCTCTGTTCCAGAACTGGTATATATGTACCGAGAGTAGAGCAGTGCACATTTTTCAGTTCACTGGCAGTTTAAAAAAAAATCACTTTGGGTCAAGAAACACATTTTGTTTGACCTGAAACAAAACATTTCATGTCAATTTTGAACTTTTTAACATTTTAAATTTTTAAATAAAATTGGAAAAAAATTTAAAACAAAATGTTTGGGTTTTGTTTGCCTTGATTTCCCCCCCCCCCCCCAACCAAAACAATTTGGTGAAATCAACATGCTACCACTTGACACAGAGGCAATTCTGTTGTCAGAAGAAAGAATAACAATGTAAAAAGGATGAGTCCTAGTATAAAGACTTTCTCTATTTTTCCTTCTGTCTGGTCCTTTACCTCTTGCTTATTTACATAAGATTCTGTTTATTTATAGTTTGTGTTGGTATGTTGTTCAGCGAATAGTTCACATCACTTATCTGACACAGGTTGTGAAATACAGGTGGTTGCCAGCACATCAGGTGTCACTCAAACATGTCTGAATCAGTTCTAACCAACAATAATTTTTTCCTGTGTTTTATTCTCTACAGGTGAAATCTGTGCTTTTAAAATCCATGGTCAGGAAATGCCCTTTGAAGCTGTTGTGCTAAACAAGACATCTGGAGAAGGTCGTCTCCGAGCAAAAAGTCCAATTGACTGTGAACTGCAGAAGGAGTACACATTCATCATCCAGGCATACGACTGTGGAGCAGGACCTAGTGGAACAAACTGGAAGAAATCTCACAAGTGAGTGACAATAAGGGAAAAAAATGCATTGGCTATGGCATGTATTTACTCCAAGATGCAGTTCAGGTGGAAGAGATTCTTTTAATGCTATAGTTTGTGGGAAGCAAATAGAAACAAAATGCTTTATCACTGGAATTGATTGTTCATTGTTGGTGTCTTTTGTTGTTGTTGTTTTATAAAAACATTTCACTCAAATTGACCTGATTTTCAGTAATTTCAATGGAACTGTTTTAACAGAACTACCGATCAAATGGACTACAGTAAAATAATGGTTTTTAATTATTTTTTCCATACTAAATATTTTTCCACATTAAACAGATCAGCTAGATCAGATAATCAGAGCCTTGGAAACTAGAATTAACTGATATTTATGTAACCAAACTATGCTGAATTTATTTTTTCTCTAACTTTATTCAGACAATTTCAAATGGTACAGAAGAACTATTAGGAGGGAGGGAAATCACCCATTTTTATTTTTATTTATATGTTGCAGCTTTATTGCCTTTGTACTGAGATTTTATTAGCCCCTGGAAACTCAGCAGACTTGGCTGGCTCAGCATTTGGTGGGAATCTTCCAAAGATTCAGAGACTGCAAGAAGTGTTGTTGGTGGGTCAGTAGGTGGCACTCTTTACTGAGACAATATGGAACCAATGCCCCAGATATGGTGCTGTCTTTTGTATGATACATGAAACCACTTGTCACTAAAGATGAAATTTGCCCTGGTACAGACAATAAAACTGCCATATAAACTGCCCAATGTATTGTATGAGCCATTTAAACAAACCAGCAATAGCTGCAATGCACCATTTTGTTTATATCGAATGCACAGGAATTTAAGAATTTATTTTACAATATACTGTGAGCTGTTTTTTTTTTTTTTGGGTGGGGGGGGTTGTTGTGTTTGTTTTTTTATTATGTTTTTCTTAAGGCACAACCTGCAAAATAGAACAAGTTTCAAGTCACAGTTAATTTTTTCACTGCAACAATTTTGGGAGTTTCATATGAAATGCTATGGTCTCTCTCTTTCAAACTTCAGTAGCAGTCTAGCAGTTATTAAACTTGGGGACTTTGTGGTCTGGCTGTGATCAAAACCAAGTCTGGTTAGTTGTGACTAGGGCAGTGTGGTGTACTGGATTGAGCACCGAACTGAAGCTGGGGTTCTCTTCTTGCCTCTGCCATTGACCTACTGTATAAATTTGGCAACTCGCTTGACCTCTCTATCCCTCTTTTATCCTTTCCATCACTTGTCTGTTCAGATTCTATGCTCTTTCGGCAGGAACTGTCTCGTATGTGTCAAGTGCTTGTCCCAAAGAGGGCGTGCTCTTGGCTGGGCCTGCTACGGTCTACTCTAATTTAAGTAATAATCTTGAAGATGGTTGATTAGTGGCTAGCTATATGTGAAATGAGTTGGTGCTCCCAATTCAGGTCCTAATAACAGATACCCACATCACACAACAATCCAGCATCACACTTGTTGACAGTGCGCTGTATAATTGTCAGTCGCCGGAGCAGCTAAGCACTGAATCAACGTGGAGGAGCTTGAACTACTCTCCCAATCGCTAGAGCTGAGCCCTTCTGAGGAGGGTTGAGGCACACTGCCTTCCAGAACATGTGACCGCTCAGGCACAGTCACATGGCATTAAGAGAAAGATGTCCCTGCCAGTGCCCATGTACGACTTGCCCTTATTGCTCTCAATGCAGCACCTTTCACAAGCTCTAATTGTCATGTAAGAAACTGGGGAAATGAACATGGAATCTGCAGTATTTTAGGGACATAGGAAGTGGATAAACAATTAACTTCTGCCCTGGAAAGGAAGGAAGGTGCTTACTTAATAATGGGGATTTTTCAAGATATCTATATTTTCAGGCAATCAGTGTCTAAGAGAGCATTTTAAGCCTGATTCTCCTCCTATGCCTTTTTTCTTTCTTTTTTACAAAGGATTCACTCCATTGACTGACTCTTGATTTACACTGGTGTTAAGCAAGAGGAGAATTAGGCTTTCCCCGTGATAACTTTGTTGCACTTTTTCTTAACAGAAATGTCATATTAAAGTATTAAGTAGTGAAAATTAAAAATGGAAATGAAACACAAAGTAAAATGATACAAGAGCACTTTACTCACAGTACATAGGTTTTTATTTTCCAAGCCATCTTTGGTGTTAATCTGTCACGTGTTTGGATAATGAACAGATATTGACATCTCAGTTGAAGTCAAGATGAATGGATATCTCTCTCCAAATTCTTTGTTTCTATATTTTTAGGGCAGTGGTCCATATCCAGGTGAAGGATGTTAATGAGTTCGCACCTACCTTCAAGGAGACCTCGTATAAGGCCACAGTGACAGAGGGAAAGATCTATGACAGTATATTGCAGGTGGAAGCCATAGATGAGGACTGTTCTCCGCAGTACAGCCAGATATGCAATTATGAAATTGTCACAACCGATGTTCCTTTTGCCATTGACAGAAACGGTGAGTCCTGGGCAAGATACAATTAGGAATTCTGGGCCATGCCTTTAGCCGGTGTATGTCAGTATAGCTCCAGTGATTTCTGCTGAATAGTGGGTCCTAGAATCATAGAATCATAAATATCAGGAAGGGACCTCAGGAGGTCATCTAGTCCAGTTTACACCAGTTGAGGATTTACACCAGTTGAGGATTTGAATTTAAATTGAAATAATATTTATTACTTGTGTGCCTGAGTCTTTGCATTAAATACTTTCACACCTGTAGGCTCAGTGCACTACCGGTAGGTAACTCATTGTACAACATTGTGGGATGTCGGAAATGCTGCTACATGAAACTACGTGCTCTGCTTTTTAAAACCAGATTTGGCCTCTCTGCTTTACTTTCCCACTCTATAAAACTGAGCTAATAATACTTACTTAACTCACTAGGACAGTGGGAATTCTTTAGTTAATGCTGAAAAGGCACTTTGAAGATGAAAAGTTATCTTTCCAGTCAGTGCTATGTATTGTTACTACTTTGTGTTCTATAGGTAAGTTTTAAAATCTCTCTACAACATAGACAAGGACCAGATCCAGCCTTCATCTCAGTGAAAGTGCAGGGCCACAAATACAGTGGAACCGCACTGGTTCTGCTGCACAAGTGGGAGAAGGATCTTGGGGGAAAGTGTAAGGGTTGTTTACCAGGGGCCTGAAATTCTAGTTTTAGATTTAATCAATTTTTTTAAAGATAGCTTTGTTGAGGCTTGTATAGTAGCACTGATAGATTGAGCCTACTATTTGCCATTGTTTTCTGAGTTCCTCTATGGTGATATTCATGATAAAATGAATTTGGACCCCATGCAGTTTTGTCTCCTTGAGATATATGCTGTCCCATGAGCAGTCTAGCTGCAATAAACAAAAATCTGTGTTCTGTATATATAATTATGCTGCATTATTCATCCTGCCATTTGGGGTTTATTATTATAATTTTTTTAAATGTAGGGCTAGATTGCGACTAGTAAGGGGACAAAAGGAAAAGAAGACAAAAGGACTGTGTGAAGCTAATGCCACTACTGCTGCTGGCCTCCCAAAGAAGTGTGGAAAAACAAAATTGGGGGCATGGCCATCGCTCTTCTCTGCACCAGCCAGCAGAGATGACCTTGTGTGCAGGGAAGAGAGGGGAGGACACTGTGCACCCTTTGGAAGAGTGTAGCAGGCAGGCACAATGCCTCCATGATCTCCAGTGAGGGTGGTGCATCCCTGCTTTGAACAGTGGTTTACCTACTATAATCTTGACCTACACATTCCTAAAGTCCTAATAGAATGTTCCAGGAAGGAAGAACAATTTATCAAATAATTCAACTCCATTCCCCTAAATTTGGATTCGAAGCCAAGGTGTTTACAAAGACTAATATATTTTAATGTACCTAAGTACTTTAGGCTCCTAAATCCCATTTTCAAAAACACCTAAGTGGCTTAGGTGCCTTTGAAAATATTACCCACAGTGCCTATCAACTTGGTATCTAAGGCCCTGCTTCAGTAAATTACTTAACTACACGCCTAACTTTAAGCCTGGGAGTAATACCACTGAGGTCAAGGGGAGTACTCATTTGCTTAAAGTTAGTCCCATACTTAAGAACCTTGCTGAATCAAGGTCTAAATGCTGACTGGAGCACCTGCTCCCAGTGTTTCTGATAGCCCAAATTTTCCTGGCGTGAATCAGCGGGAAGAATGACTAATTCACCTCTCTAGTGGTGGTCCCTGGTGAGTGGAGTTGAAGCTTACTTCCTTGCAGAGTAATAAGGAATAAATACTTCTCTGGGCAAGCACTAATTCACCCTCTAGTCCTAGGTTTAAGCTGGTTTCCTGATACATATTTGCTGATAGAAAAACAAGTTTCATGAAAAAATATCTTAGTTTATGCTGGAAAAAACACCGTATGTTTTCCATATGCTGCAGCCCTAGCCTTGGCTGCCCTGCTTGCTTATCAGCTTCTTGCAACTTCCAGTCCACTTCACCCTGGGGAGCAACTAGTCACCAGAGTTGGGGGTGGCAGGGTCATATTAAAACGCTTTGAAGACTTCCCCCCCGCACATATAATACAAACCAGCAGCTCTCCGAGTAGTGTATTTCAGCAGATCCACTCTGGCATCTCCTTGTGGATCAAAAGTGGTACCTCTTGTGTTCTTGAGGGAAAAGAACTATGATGAAAAACCGAGCAGTTGTGTTACTCTAAAGTCATGAGAGACATCATGCTGAGATCTTTCAAGAAACACCCATGCCTGGCCATTTACATTTTATCAACTTTTTGCTATTGATCTTGACAAAATATACTTTCTTCACATTAAGTAATTAAAAAAAAACGTTAGTGTCTGTGCTCAGAAGAAACTCTACAAACAAATGTGTTGTGTGTAAGCTTCAACTTATCTCTCCCCACAGAATCATTTAATCCATGTTGTGTTTAGGAGGAGAGCACTTTTTTTCTGAAGTTTAATCTGATTTTTGGCAAAATTACAAATTGAAAGCTGTTGTCTTCTCCTAGCAGCCATTTTCATGCTGGGATGCTTTAGAGAAAACCTTTCCTCTGTTGAAAACTGATTTGTCTTTATTTGTGCTGCTTTCACATAATGCACAGCTGAGCATCAAAAGATAATAACCAGTTAGCATCAACAAAATGTAAATGGCATGGGGGGGGGTAAGGGGAATCTCCCCCCCCCCATTATAATACCATCATAGCAAAAATTTTGGATATCATATGGAGGCGTAATCATAATGATTATGATTGTGTTTAAGTAAATGGGAGTCAATTGGTGCCGTAATCTTTTTTCAGAGACAGTGCTAGAACAGGGGATTTTAGACAGCGAGACAGGCATGTGCATGTAATTCCATCAAACTCTGCCAGATTTACTGATTTCTATTTTCCTATTTTGAAATATTAAGAAATACTGTCGGTTTCAGTTTTTATGCATTATCTTTCGAGAGTGGTTTAACAAATACCTGTGTGGTACTTGGATGGTTGGTGTCAGGATTGTTGGGTCAAGCGACGGGGTATACAGGCCCCACACTGAACTAGGGTGGAAAGTAGAGCAATACTGGGCTGGGGACCCCTCTCCTCAACAGGCACATGGTATGTTCACAGTGGAGGAACAGTTTAAAGGACTCTGGTAGGCAGGGTGAAAGTAACTTAAAGGACTTACTGGTACTCCAGAGTCCTGCGGAGGGGGAGGGGCCTCAACTGGAAGAGGCGTGGCCTCTATCA
Source organism: Mauremys reevesii (assembly GCF_016161935.1). Taxonomy (NCBI): domain Eukaryota; kingdom Metazoa; phylum Chordata; order Testudines; family Geoemydidae; genus Mauremys; species Mauremys reevesii. The sequence goes on along the minus strand of NC_052631.1, from coordinate 39,924,391 downwards.
GAAGAGGTGGGGCCTTTAAATCCTGGGGCTTTTAAATCAGGATTTAAAGGGCTCAGGGATTCGGCTGAAGCTAGGAGCCAGGCCCTTTAGATTAACCCCGGAGCTACCAGCTGCAGAGGCGGCTGGGAGCCCTGGGGTTTGGGCAGGGGTGAAAGTAATTTATATTTCTTACCCATATGGTCCAATCGCAAGCAACCCACCCACCTCTCCTACGTACTTCATGAATCCCTCCCATTTCATGACATAGATAGAGAAAATAAAGCTACTATTACTACTACCAGTACTGTCTGTAATAAAACTTTACTATTGGAATAAGCCTGAAAAAGTGAAAACTCACGGTCACATTTTTCTCTGTGTCTTCCCTCCTCCTCCTCCAGCCAGGCTGCTGATGCTAGGCTCTGTGCTTTCTCCCTGCCTGGCACTCAGCAGCTGCTGCAGAGGCTTCCCTCTAGCTTGCATCAGGGAGACTGCCTCCTGCATAAGAACAGTTTAAACTCAGTTGTTCCCTGATGGTTCAGCCCCCAGGGTTAAGAGAGGTTTCTGGCATCTTTGTTAATTTCGCTCCCAGTTGTTGAGCGGGGGTGGGGGGGAAGCTGTGTGTGACCATGGCAGGGGCAGTTCTTTTCTGCCCCCTGGATGAGGGGATCTCTGATACTACTAAAATACAATAATAGGGGCCGGTTGCTGGGGTCGGGGCAGTTGGCAGCAGGCTGCAGCTGCATTGTTTGTGACACACACATTCATACATACACATACATACTGTATGTATGTGTATGTGTATGAATGTGTCACAAACAATGCAGCTGCAGCCTGCCACCGACCAGCAGCGACCCCAGCAACTGGCCCCTGTGGGCTGCTGCCTGCAGAGAGCCAGCAGGTGCCGCTGGGCTGGGTCTGCCAAGGAGTAAGTAACCAAGGCAAAAAACACAGCCAGCCAGCCAGGGAGGGAGCCGGGGGGGGGGGGGGGGGGCCGAGGGGGAGAGGAAGGGAAAGTCAGGGGTGAATGAAGAACAACTGGAATAGTCTTCATGAAATATACAAGATATTTAAAGAAAGTTTTATCAATTTCAGCCTCTGCACTCTGCAGGCAGGACAAAACAAAAAGAGATCTGAGATTGCACCCGCTGTCCTAAGGACATTTCAGGTGTTTAAATCAATATAGAAAGAGGGTGGATTGGAATGAAAACTACTATTTCTTTCAAAGGAGGCACAATAATTTTGCTGAATATTCAGTTTTCCCCTCCAATCCCTTTGTGGTTTTGTCTATGGGGGCTATTTGCTTTCCCTGTAAATCTTTAGTTGCTTTAGCAAAATTGCTTTGCCCAAAATAAACCCTAATCATCATGACACATCTTTCCACCATGTTTTCCAAGTTTTTTGTGTTGTTTTTTTTAAACAGTAACATTTCAAAGAGGATCTGCAAGCAGTTTGGACATCACAACCATGATCCTCTGCTGGGGAGGGAATGAGATAGATTTGAACTTGGAAATGGTTTCTGATTTTGATTGTGTTTAGGAGATCCCCTCATCCTGGGGGCAGAAAAGAACAGCCACTGCCATGGTCACACACACCCAACAACAACTGGGAGTGAAATTAACAAGGATGCCAGAAACGGCTCCTAACTCTGGGCACTGAACTGCACAGGGAACAGCTGAGTTTAAACAGTTCTTTTGCAGGCAGCAATAGCAGGCATCTCAGCCAGTTTACTGCAAGCTAGAGCCTAGAGGAAAACCCCTGCTGGGGGGAATTGGGGGGAATTCGGAGCCTTGTCTGCAGCTTGGCTGGAGAAGGGGGAGGGAGGAGACGAGAAACCAATGTGACAGTGAGTTTTCCCCTTCCACCTGCTTTTATTAGCTCAGGATTTAAGCTGTGCAGCCAAATGCTTGTATTTGTTGTGTATATTAGTAGGAGAGATCCCCTCATCCCCGGGGGCAGACAGGGACTGCCCCTGCCATGGTCAAACACACCCTCCCCTCGACCTCCTCCCCCCAGCTACTGTGAATGAAATTAACAAGGAGGCCAGAAACCTAGCCCTGGGGGCTGAACCATCAGGGAACAGCTGAGTTTAAACTATTCTTATGCAGGGAGCAGGCTTCTCTTTCCCTCGCTCAGTCAGTCTCCTTTTCTTACCGGTCCTCCATACCGGCACGTACCAGCTTACTTTCACCGCTGCTGGTAGGCAAAGAGAAGGGGGGAATGAACTTCATATGGCACCAGGAAGCAAGGCTGAGAGCTGTGCCAGGACTGGCAACGGCTTTGTGAAGGCTGCTCCAGCAGCAGGGATTGGGATCTCCCCTTCCCCGCTTCTTTGGGAGCTGAAACCCCTAAGGGAGTTTGACTTATTGAACAGGACATTAAGGGATGTCTAAACTGGAAAAAAAGACCAGCGGCATAGTCACAGCTGGCCTGGGTCAGCCGACTCAGGATCACGGGGCTGGGGCTTGGGCTGCAGGGCTAAAAATTGCCATGTAGGAGTTTGGGCTCAGGATAGAGCCCAAGTTCTGGGGTACTGGAACAATTTTATAATGGGGGTGCTAGAGAGCCATTGAACTGAACTGTAAAACCTGTATATGATGGAAACCACTTCAAACCAAGGAGTGCAGCATCACCCCCAGAACCTCTTACTTCTAGCATCTATGCCACACTCTTTATTTAGCTGTGGGGTGCTTTAAATAAGATCCAAGCAATATCAGCAATGGTGCCCATTAAGGTGTGTTGTGCTAATTAAGAGTTCACATATAGGTTTGCTTAATGTACAGACTGTGTCCAGATACAGTAACTCCTCACTTAACGTTGTAGTTATGTTCCTGAAAAATGCGACTTTAAGTGAAACGATGTTAAGCAAATCCAATTTCCCCATAATAATTAATGTAAATAGGGGGGATTAGGTTCCAGGGGAAAAATTTTTTGACAGACAAAAGGCATTATATACACTTTAAACAATTTTAAAGAAACAATTTAATACTACAATCATCACTGCTGAGTATGATGGTATGATGGTTTAGGCGGTGGAGTCAGAGAGTGAAAGAGGATGGATTGTCCGGCTGCTTCTCTTGCTGTTCTTGCAAGCGCAGGCCCTGACTTTGCCGGGGGCAGGAGGCTCAACCCTCAGCCCATCCACTCCACCGCTTCCCCCAAGCCCCCACCCTTGACCCGCCTCTTCTCCCCCCCAACTCCTCCCCCTTTATTTCACACGCTGCATCCTCACTCCTCCCCCCTCCCTTCTGAATGCTGCAAGCCAGCTAATTGCCGTGGGCAGGAGGCAGGGGAGGAGGGGGAAGGTGCTGATCTGCGGGGTCTGCCGGCGAGAGGGAGGTGCCATGGGGACGGGGGGCAGGGAAGAGGGGGGCATAGGGAGGCTGCCAGCTGTGGAGAAAGCAGGCAGCCAAACAACGTAAGAGTGGAGCATTGCACAACTTCAATTGAGCATGTTCCCTAGTTGATCAGCAACGTAACAACGAAACAGCGTTAACCGGGATGACTTTAAGTGAGGAGTTACTGTATTTTAGTTCTAATGGAGAAACCTGTTGTCATGCTTTACTAAAGTAGGATGACCAGACAGCAAGTGTGGAAAATTGGGACAGGGGGTGGGGGATAATAGGATCCTATATAAGAAAAAGACCCAAAAATCGGTTCTGTCCCTATAAAATCGGGACATCTGGTCACCCTATACGAAAGGGATGAGTATTTCACATATTTAATGGTAAGGAGGGGGGATTATTTTTTTTTTTAGAAGCTATTCTTTTTGGATCGGATCCAAAGCTCAATGTGGCCAATGGTCATTTTTTCATTGACTACAATGAGCTTTGGATCAAACCCTAAGAAACAAAACCTATATATTGTACTCAGCTGAAATATATGGGTTTTGTGCAGACAAGATGCTGTTTTACAATCTAGGAAGTGCAACCGCCCATCTTCACAAAAGTATGAAAAAAAAATTCCATAGCCCTTGGATCTGTAACAATGTGTAGCTTTGCCAGGCAATACACAGCAGCATGCGCGCTTATTGCAGAGGATTCATTTTTTTAAACAGGCCGAGTATCATGTACCTGACTCATTCAAGAAACATCTGAATATTTTGTTCCCATGAAAAATCATTGTTTTGCTTTCAAAATGGAAAACATCTCTGTTCTATGCAGCCAATAGAGAGAAATTGGGGCACGACACCACCGCCTACAACAAAAATATGTATGTCAGCTTTAAATCTCCTCTGCATTTCCAGAGTGGCACAAAGAAGTTTTAACAGTGGACAGGATGTGACTGTCTGTGAGGCAGGGCATAGGACAAGCCTTCACTCCAGCCTCCCAAAGCACCAGCCAGCAGACGTGTGCCAGTGCAGAGAGTTGTAATCTGCCATTAGCATAAACAAGTAGCAGATTACAACTCTTTGCACTGGCACACGGGTCACACAGTCACACTTTTCTTCTTAGGATGAGGTATGGTGGTTGTATGTTGTTGCTCCATGCTCAGCAAAAAAGAAAGCCAAACACGTAATAATTGGAGATATACCAATCTCCTAGAACTGGAAGCGTCCTTGAAAGGTCATTGAGTCCAGCCCCCTGCCTTCACTAGCAGGACCAATTTTTGCCCCAGATCCCTAAGTGGCCCCCTCAAGGATTGAACTCACAAGCCTGGGTTTAGCAGGCCAATGCTCAAACCACTGAGCTATCCCTCCCCTGCTACATACATGAGTAGTGTAAATTCCCCAGAGTGGGATATAGAAGAAGCAAGAAACCCAGGTAACTATGTAACAACAAAGCAAGCCGCTAGAGTGCTGTAGTTAAAAGCTGCTTGTTGCTCACCATTTGCTTCCCGCATTAGTTTTTCTTACTAGCCAAGTAATGGGTTATTTTAGGGCACTTAAATCACAGGTAATTTTACACATTATGCCAGCCCAAAGCATTCAAAAGTGAGGCTGCAAAAAATTATGACTTTTAAAAATAATAATTTGGGGGGAAGGTATTTGATTTTTGGTTTTTAAGCCTTTAGGACTCGTGATTTCAAGTTTTTCTCCACAGCAAGAGGGCTAGAAATTAAAGAAGGAAACATTCTCAAATAATCATATGACTTCAGGAGTTGCAGCTTAACGGTAAACACCAAATACCATGACAGTCATGATAAAATTGCAAGAGTCGGCAACACTGTTTATTGGTAGAAAAGGAGTGAGGGGGGAGAGAGTTCATTCACTCTAGTCATTGAATTATCTTTAGGATGTTCACCAAGTCTATCCAGAGATGCCCATTGTGTCTACTTTTTTTTATAGCAGGGATGAAATTCGTGGTAAAAAGATACAAGATGCCATCTGGTATTTGAAAAATGCAAAGGGGAAGTATGAAGGAGTGTCACATAGACTACATCTGGAAGGTAGATTGGGAAAATATCCAATAGAGCAGAATTTACTTTGGATCCTGATTTGGATCATTAAGGTAGTTTTCACAGACCTAACTTGAGGATAGTTGCATCGAGTCTATTAACTGTATTGTGATGAATCTCAGGATTATGGAATGTTGTATTCAGTGCTTATGAGATGCTCTGTGATACCTTTCCTTTCTCAGATGAAAGGTGTGTGTGTGATAGGGGGTTGTTAGGAATCACTAATCATTAGATTCTCTTTTAAACCACCTTCGAAATGACCAGTTCAGTCCAATCTTGGGAAGAATGAGGTGCTATTTGCTATGTGAGATCAAGTCCCCAAAGTGAAAAAAATACTACACGCTGAATTTTCAACTGGTGTAAACCATCAGAGCTCCATAGAAGTCAGTAAAGCTATGCCAGTTCACACCAGCTGAGAGCCTGATTCTGTATCTCCCTTACATACAATGGCTTGGGTGTGTGTCTGTAATTTCCTGCTGAATAAAATTCCATCCATGTGATGAGACCATAATACTAATAAAATGGACTTTTTTATATATAATGAGCTTAATTTTGTCTGTAACGAACTACTGGCCATAAAATAAAATCACTGAACAGTAAGGGGAAAATTCATGCATGTCAGCATGAAGAACTGGGACTGAAGGCACAAGATCTGACTTTTTATAAACAGATTGTGGCATGCAGCCCAGTAGAGTTTTCCTCCTAGCAGAGAACTTCAATGCCCAGTTCAATTGTTATTTCTTTAAAATAAAATTAGACAATATTAGTAACAATTACGTTGTAATGAATAGATCTGTCACAAAATCAGATTTTAACAGAACTTCATGTTTACTGCATTTTCTACCTCATTTGGCAGGTTACGTGGTTTGGTGAACAGGCACAGGGATGTGAATAGAAAAGGGTTCTATTCCAGCTTTGCCACTGACCTACTGAGTAAACTTGGGCAAGTCACTTCACTTCTGTGGCTACATCTGCATTACGAGCAAGGGGTGTGATTCCCAGCTCATATAGACATACTAGCTCTTGTCAAGCTAGCTAAAAAAAGTAATTTAGCTGCAGTAGCATGGGGAGTGTCAGCAGCAACATGGGCTAATTGCCCTGAGTACAAACCTGCCTGAATCCTGGGATACGTACTTGAGGTGGTTAGCCCATGCCATCACTGCTACACTATTATTATTTGTGCACTACCTTGATCAGTGCTAACACATGTATGTCTACGTGAGCCAGGAATCCCACCCCCAAGCTCGTAGTTTAGAAATAGTCTCTGCTTTTGTGAGGATAGTTTTGTGAGGCATTTTCAGATCTTTATATGAAAAGTACTATAAGATATGATTTAGAAAGCTCTGCAGCTTGTAGCTGCCTGCTGGCTTATTGTTAACTTGACTCTCTACAATGTAGTCTCCACCAGGTCTCATGTCCATGAAGAGAACATAGAATACAGGCTGTCAGAAGAAGATGGGAATTTAGTGTTAAGATGTCATGAATTCTGTGTGTGTGTGTTTTAAATCACCCCCTCTGTTCACTGCCATTAAAGCGTTTTCCTTCCTCACAAGGCATTATTCTAATACTTAGGGTGACCAGATAGTAAGTGAGAAAAATTGGGACGGGGGTAGGGGGTCTTAGGTGCCTATTTTAAAAAGCCCCAAATATTGGGACTGTCCCTATAAAATTGAGACATCTGGGAACCCTATTAATACTCCAGCAGGTAGCCAGATGCAGCCTCCCATAGCCCTCTATTGTAGAGAGGATGGAAAGAGACTTCAATTTCAAAGAAATAGTTTCTAATATTTGACCCTTAATAGTTAGAGGTTGGCTTATGCCCTGAAGCAGGAGGATTTATATCCTTAATTTATTTTTAATATGTATTATTATAACTCTGTGTATTCTTGTTACCTATATAAATGTTCCTTTTCTGAATCCTACTTGGTGCTGGATTTCAATGGTATATTGTGGCAGTGAGTTCCATGAGCTCTCTGTAAAGATGTGGAAAAGTATTTACTTCTATTAGGTTTAAATTTCCTTCCTTTCAGTTTAATTGACTGTCCCTTTGTTTGTGTGGATGAGACAGAGAACAGAAATTCCCACTATATCATCTGTAAACCATTCATTATTTTGTCTGTTCCCCCTTTGTTTATTAAAAAAGTGTCATTGCTAAATCGTAAAATAACAAAGTAACATAAAGCTACAAATGGCAGATGTAACAGAAATACACAAAATAATTAGACCTGTAAACTACCCAGTAATATGTAGAAGACATTCAAATGACCTCTAAAATAAAAAACCTAAATATTCAGAATGTTAGAAGTACAAATCTTACACGACTGTAATGAAATACAAATCTTAGAAGATAACTGTGTTCTGAGATTTATAAATCATTATAATGTATTTGTATTTCATTATAGCTATCATCTCAAGCAAATTCCTGTAGGCTGCTAATGTTGATTTAGCCAACTTCAATGTCTTGAGAATTATCTCCACATATCATGGAGTAAAGCAATGGTATAGAGGACAAAAGAAGCATACACAAAGGAGTATGCCGGAAAGAAATAATAAAATACAGACAGTGAGCTAAGTATGAACAGATAATAAATGTGCAAGTAAGTATATAGTGGCAACATTGCACTTATTAGGGATGTAATGGTGGGAAACTGATTTACGAGTCCACCCAATTTTAGGCTGAATCAATTTTTGGCTTTATTGATACAATTTAAGACAGAATTACCACTTATAGTGTCTGAACACGTTTATGCCAGACAATAAATAGATTATATAGAGGACCCAACTTACTGCTTTCCGGGGCACAGGGAAGTTCTCCTGCTCTCCATGATGGACGTCGTCATCTCCTCTGATCCCTTGGTCTGGTCCTTCAGTCCCATTCCTTCAGCTTCTGACCCAGTGTTTCACCAATTTGGGCCTTGTTCACTTGAGTCTTTTTATACATTTCCTCCAATTTACACAACTGTTGCTGTTTAGACCATTTCTATCTTTCTATTCCATGTCATCCTGCCCCTGGTTTTTCCAAGTAAAAGCGCTTCTTGTCATTTCAGGTTTGGGTGGGTTTGTTTTTTCTCAAAATTTCCAGCACTATGTTACATTTATCCTGTCAGCAATAATGGCAAAACAGCCCATACCAGGCAAACCCTTAGCCTAACCATTACCTCATCTAAATTATCCATAATAATAAATTATTAAATTATTAAAATATAACTAACAATGCTCGTCTTAGTCTTACCATTTAACAATTCATCATTTTTATATTTTGGTATTAGAAGTCAGAATATGTAGTTCATCCAACTCTATTTTTAATCTACTTGGGGTTGGAGAGCACACTATGGCCCTTGAACATCAACATTTCTGTATCCGCTGCAAACATGGAGTTTTCAGGGAGTTTTTGTTACTCCAAGTCCAAAGCCTTGTGTTTGTGAATACTCCATTAGTAATTTCCCCTGTTACCATTCCAAGGGGCTTGAGGTTTTGGGCCTTGATATTTAGTTGTCTTAATGGCACCCCAACGCACCGAACTCCCATTAAGGAAGCACTAGTTAAGCAACATGAGTTCTAAAAAAAAGAGTGCATTTCCGATACTCGTAATCCCCAAAAGTAACCGAGAAGTGTGTGTTTGAGTTTTCATTCTTATTGGATCGAAGAATGTAGTGTTCTGAATATCAGAATACATTTCAGCGTGGGACAATGGTCTAGAGCCGTGGTTTTCAAACTGTGGGTCTCGACCCAGTACTTGGTCGCAGAATATGAGGCACCGGATCATGGCAGCTCTGGTCAGCACTGCCGACTGGGCCATTAAAAGTCCCATTGGCGGTGCTGCCCGGCTAAGGCAGGCTACTCATCCCTACCTCTTCTGACACCATGCTGCACCCCAGAAGCAGCCTCAGCATGTCCAGCTCCTAGGCGGAGGGGCCACGGTTCTCTGTGTGCCGCCCCCACCCTGAGCACTGGGGGCGGTGCCTGCAGGCAAGAGCCGCACGGAGCCTCTAGAAGTCAGACCTGCTACTGGCCACTTCCAGGTTGAAGTGTGGTCCATGGTGCAGGACAGGCAGGAAGCCTGCATTAGCACCTTTGCAGCGCTACTGACCGGAGCCGCCCAATGTAAGCCCGTGCCCCCACCCCATGCCCCAATCACCAGCCTGAGCTCCCCCAAAACCAGAGCCCTTTCCTGCACCCCAAACCTCTCATCCCTGGCCCCACCCCAGAGCCTGCACCCCCAGCCCAAAGCCCTGATCCCATCTCGCACCCCAACCCCCTGCCCCAGCCCAGAGCTCCCTCCCACACCCTGAACCCCACATTCCTGGCCCCACCCGCAGCCCTCACCCCCATACCCCAACCCTCTGCCCCACTTCTGAGCCCCTCCCACACCCCAAACCCCTCATCCGCAGTTCTGTTGGGTCATGGGCATCAACAATTTTCTTCAACTGGGTCACGGGAAAAAATTCTATGACAACTACTGGTCTAGAATCAAGGAACTCCTGCATTCTAATCCTGTCCCTAGCTTGCTGCATGACCTTCAAGTCACTCCACTGCTCTGTTACCCTTTCTGTAAAGTGTGTACACTCTCACCCTCAATTAGAGGGGAAGGGGTTAAGGAAGGACAAAAGCAAAACAGGAAATAAGTCACACTTCTAGCTGCAGGTTTTCAACAAGGTGCTATGTTCTTTTGTGTTTAATCATAAGAAAAGGGTTTAATAATGGGTGGAGTATTTCACTGGGAGCTTGAGCAGCAGGATTCAATTTAGCACAAACTGAAGGAACCCACAAAGATGTGGACCAGAAGATGGTGTTAGGTCCAGCAGAGAGCAGGAGATGTCAATGGACTTTAGATGAGGTTCGTAAAGCTGTGTTTACAGTGAAGGGTGGCTAGAGTATACCTTTCCTGAGTGTTATTGGTTGGTTGATCTGGAAGGAACCAGGTATTTTACATATGGACAGAACCTGTGAAAAAATGGATTAGTATCAATAAGATAGTTTTAGTATAAGTTGAGATGAGGGTGGGAAAATAAATTAGCAAGCTATTTTTGGGTCAGCGAGTGGTCAGAAAAAGCTCAGTTTGACCTTTTACATGGGTTGTTAACCATGTGAGGGACAATTAACCAGAGAAGGCTATTGACTAGATAATGATCTTGCCTACTTCGTAGGAATTTTATGAGGGTTTAATTAAGATGCATCATTTGGAAAATATATAGTCCTAGCTAAATACTAAAAATCAGTATAGTGCAATGCTTACTGCACTTCCCCAGGAGCAGACTAGGAACCAGAATGTGACTTGGTCACAATCATCTTCCGTTTCCTCCTTCTGTGAGGGGGAAGAAGGGAAATCACGATGCACCAGGTATAGGGTACTTCCTCCAGAGTGCTAGAGTTCTAATTCAGTGTGTGCCATTCTGTACATTTGTTTGTGCTCAGAAATGATCGACTCTGACCAAAATGGCCAAATGACCAAAATGGCACTTAGATATAGTTTCCCTGAAAACACTATTTGTGGGTTCAAGGTCTGTCTCCTGCACAGTTGTGAATGAAAAACTAAAGACTGGGTTTGGAAATTGTCCATGTATATATAGCAGTTTGGGGGTTGTTTTTTCTCACGTTTAAAATCAATGAAAAGAGTTTGCAAAGGCCAAGATATTTAAAGGAGGCAGCCCTGCCTTCTCTGTATCTTTTGATAATAAGCCACTTTTTATGTGCATAAATACCATATGTATTTTGGTGCCCAAATTTTGGTCAAACTACTTGATTGTGCAACATGCCATGTCAGATCCATATTTGGTATGATATGATGACTTGAGACATGGGTTCCCATCTAGAATGAATATAACTTTAGGATGTGAGTATGGTTAGATATATTCCTGGCTAAAGAATGAATTAATATGTTGGAGCAGAGTATATTAAACATTTCTGAGGTGCAGGTTGAGCGAGAACTGCATTTCTGCAGAAATGGACTGAATGAAAATGCTGAACTCATTAATTACGACTGCAATCCTAAAACACTAGAGATTATGGTGACTGAGAGAGATCTTTCCATTTTCTTGTGAAACATATAATTTCTTTGTTACTAGAACAGATAATCTGTCACCTTTATGTATCTGTCAGGTTTGGCAGATGAGTTTTGTTGTTGAATTTTATTTTCCATCTGGTAGCACAGTGGTATCATATAAAATGCAGGTGAGCTTGGTTATGTTGATGATGATGATGATCCAGGCCCATGGGAGGGGACTGAAAGGAAGAAGGTATTCACGATTTAGATAGGAACTAACTGCAGAGGGAATGAGTGACAAGATAGTTTAGCTTTGGCTGTACTATCTTCCCTCCATGATCTCCACAGGATTAGAAGGCAAACAATGTGATTTTTTTTCCCTAGCCCTGACCCATATTCTATCCTCCTCCTGCTCCTTTCTCAAACATGGACCAATGGTTATCAGTCTGCAGGGTCTAAGGGAAAGGAGTGATGATGTCGCTACTCTATGTGAGGAGTGTATGCAGATGAGGATAGTGTTGCCTGTAATTACATGTTCAATCTGATTTAAAAAGATACATTTACATGTAATCAAGTCTGTGCAATTACATAGTCCTAAAATGAAACTTTATATGACACTGATGGGTTCCTTTCATTTGGGCCCTGTCCCACAATCTTCTGCATGTAGAATTCCTCAACAGGAATTCTGCCCACTGAAGGCTTGCTTTATCTGGCCCTCACTATTGTGGGCTGATACATGGATGCAATACATAATTGTCAAAGAAATTAGCTTGACCAATAAATAATTGCTGGACGCTGTCTTATATTAAATCTGCAGGTAATATTAGAAACACAGAGAAGCTGAACTACGATAAACAGCACGAGTATGAGATAATGGTAACTGCTTTTGACTGTGGGCAGAAACGTGCAACAGAAGATGTCTTAGTACGAGTTGATGTCAAACCAGTGTGCAAACCAGGCTGGCAAGGTAGGGTTTAATATTTGACATTGTTTGGTTTTTTTTTCTTTCTTTCACAATATATAATGGCTGGTATTCTTTGCAGTTATATGTAAAATGATTACTATTTTTTACTTGTATTTAATCCAGTACCAGTTTAAAATCTGGATAATCACTCCCAGCTGGTTTATATCAAGTCACGTTCCTTAGGAATAAGTGATTCTTCATGGGTCGGAATGAAGGACTGATCAAATCAACTCAGAATAAAAGCATCACTTAAAAACCTTTCCAAAACTTAGTCAAACGTTCTAAGGAGTTCAAAAATGTTTTTGTTTTTTTTAAATCTTTTTTAGTAAACTGTTCAGAGGCAATAGAGCTAGGATAAAGCAGCGCTTCTCAAACTTCATTGCACCGTGACCCCCTTCTGACAACAAAAATTACTTCATGACCCCAGGCAGAGGGCAGGGCAGGGGCAGAGCCCGAGCCCTGCGGCCCCAGGCTAGAGTCCTTGGTCTTTGGCTTCAGCCCCGGGCCCCAGCAAGTCTAATACTGGCTCTGGTGACTCCATTAAAATGGGGTTGCAACCCACTTTGGGGGTCCCGACCCACAGTTTGAGAACCGCTGGGACAGAGTAAGCCGGATTCCTTTTCATGTGTCATCAACAGAATTGTTTGTCAAGTTCCACCTATATGGCCAGTCTGTTAGTGTCATTAGTGTACTTGCACAGTATCAAAGAGGGCACAATCCGCAGGCAACAATCTTCCACAGTTCCTTGTCTGTAAAATGGGGATAACACCTAACCCATGGAGGAGTTATAAGGTTAAATATGTTAGATTGTAAGGTGGTCAGATACTCTGACAATGGGAGCCTAAAATAGCTAGATTACCCTAGTGTAACTCAGGACTAAATTGGGCCTTCAAAATCTTAATTGCTAGTGTGGATGCTTATGGAGGAAAAATCTTGCCTTCATTGGCATCACCTAGATTGTGGAAATGGCTGACAGAAGAAACTACTTGTAAACTGAGCACAATGAGTCTGGAAGTCACTGAGGTGCAATAAACGTGGAGCACCAGGATTCCATTTTTATACTCACTATTCAGAGGAGAAAATGGCACTTTAGTTGTTAGGGGCCACACATAGTTTTCATTGTGCATGTGTCCGGAATATTTGAAACAGTTCTACATATTCTTAGCTATGTTTGTTGGTCTAAAAAACTTACTATTCTTTTTATAAGATCAAAGAGCATTCTTTAGAGAGATTTTATTTGTGCAAAGACTCTATTTTGTGAGATCATTTGCTGGAGGATTAAATGCACCAAAATGTAAGCTCAGAAACTAGTATTAAAATGATGCAATCCCTGGTTGTTAACTATTTTATTATTTCCATAAAGGTATTCTATTGACTGAGTAATCTTTGTGAAGAAATCATGCTAATAGCACAATTATATTGCCCAATAACATCATACTTACAGCAATTTTATTTAACAGTTCATACATCAATTACAATGCAGTTGCTCATTGCAACATATTTCAGGTAATTAAAAAAACTGATAGGTGATAAAAGATGCAAACAACCCTTCTTGCCTACTTTCCCCTCCTTTAATATTACATAAAATGGATATAATTTATTTATGATCTTAGCAAAAGGCTGGTCATGAGTTCTGATTCTTTCCACATGCAGAATTTATTCTCCTCCTAGAAATCAGAGTTGTGTGTGACTGATGCTTTGTTTAACCCTTGATAATAGGGATCAGGCCCTGGTTCGTTATTTTAGTTTAGTGACATTGAGAGAATTGAGAGGCCAATATGTTTGGAATGGAAAATAAAACGAGGAGGAGGGTGGGAATTGCATTAAACTGAGGTGGAACCTATGTAAAGTATGTAGACAAAAATCAGCTTTTAATTTTTTTTTTACAATATGTGGTATAAGAAGAGAATAGCTCATCTAAGACATCTATGAGCAGTTGGAAATGATGTGGCCTGGCCTGATAGCATTTGTTAGGCCTGTATGTAATATCTATTTTAATTTTCAATTTTGTTTTTATAGGCTATGCTGTATAATTGTGTTCTTTGTTGTTATGATCTGAGGTTGTTCAAGATTCTATTATGAGTCTTTGGCATAGGCAATGGAGAAAAACTGTATTAGTAAACTTCGCTAGATTCTGCTCCCAGTTTTACCAAGGTACTTCCAAATTAGTTCATTTGATGGAGTTACTCTGGTTTTTACATCAGAGCAATGGATAACAGAATCTCTTTCATTGTATCTACGTTTCTTCAGATCACTTTAAATGGTATGTGATTGCATTGTATATTGTAAGATCCTTGGGATCTTGAATTACATGAGTACAGTGCATCTTTTGCACTCGCCAAATAATAAGCAATAACTTGGTGATGAGATTATATATGATATTTATACCAACTCCTGTACTTCTATTAAAACAAGAAATACTTTATGCCTGCTTATTTTTAGAAAGGACGGCCACATATTTCAGTTGTTGTTTTCATCATCCCAGTCAAACTTAAGCTGATTGTCTGTAAAGCTGTTTGCCTGTTAGTAGAAATAATCAATGTAAAATAATCAATAAGGTAAAACTTAGTGACTATTTCCAGTTCTGCAACAATACTGAAAGCCTAAACCCTGGTATTTAGCAATATAAAATGCAGGTAGGTGGGATGACAATTACTCCCTCCTCTTAAAATAATGTAAGTTTCAGTTCTTTGAAAACAATAATAAATTTGAGTAATCTTGCCTACCTAAAAATATTTTAATATTTTTGCCAAAGAACACAGCATTCTTCAGAGCTCTTGATTATAACACAGAAGTTGGAGAAATAAGTTACAACATACATTTTGAAAAATTCTGCAGTGTTAACCTTAATAAACTCTGATTTTTTTTTTAAATCTACTGAATTTGAATTTACTCCATTCTTGGTTGTTTCCTAAAAGTTGCTATTGGTCAGTGGTCTGAACTATTGTGCAGCTCTTTCTGGGACTGGCAGTAACTGAAACAATAGCTGTCCTACTGTGAACCCAATGTTAAAAATTTCAGTGAGGTCACAGCCGTCCTTCAAACAACCCAAATTGCTCTGGGGTAAGGCAGCAAAGAATTGGCATATACAGAGTGTAATTCAAGTACAAATTGATTCCTGTTCCTAGAGGCTAACTCCACATGACTAATATGTGTAGCAGAGCAAATACAATTCAACAGACCTAGGTCTCACTCTGAAAACAATTTCCCCTTAGGTAGAAAATAATGCTAGTATTGTTAAAGGGCTCCATCAAATTTAGTGACTGCTTCCCGTGCCTCTGATAATAGACACTGGTGAATGGTCACACACAATGCAGGAGCTGCTCAGGAGAGGTTAACCTGATATTTTACAGGGAAGACTCCTGAGACAGCCAAATCTGAACTTAACTGACATCAAACAGTTTTTACCCATTGTGGTGGTACCCTCAGCAAACAAAAATAGAAATCAATGGACCAAATTCATTCCTAGTTAGCTCCTTTGGTGTTACTGGAGTCTCCTAGGCATGAATTTGGCTCAGTAACTTTGAAATATGCTGCAGCTTTCCTCATGTTGCTTATGTTCTCATCAGCATTTATTTCAAACAGTGTAGATGTCATGATTACCTTCTCCCAGGCAATGAGGGTGCTTACATAATAAGTCAAAGTTATTACTACTATGGAAATTTATGTTAGTGATAAAAGGGAGATTTTAAGCAGAAAAAAGGGAACAAAGACGGTAACACACCTCGAGTTTCTTGTAGCTATGTAACAAATAACCATCTCATCTACTTTTCTTCTGCTTACAGTAGACTTTTCTGTTCAGCTATGTTCCCCAGAAACTTCAGATTGTTCTGTCTTTGGCATTCTTGTTGCAGGCTGTGATTCCCTAAGGACACAGACTGGCATTGTGCAGTTTTTTTGTCAGCTCAGCATCTGAGAAAGACACACGTCTGACCTGATTCTCCTCACTCCATTGGTTCTTCAGCCATATAAATATTGACGTATATCATTGAAAGGAGAATTAGACTCATTCTTTAATTTAGGTAGTTTTATTTCCATTAAGGTGTACAGTGTATTTAGACATAGACACTCAACAGTTCCGATATGAACACTTGTTCTACAGTATAGAAGAACAAGGTTTTATTATTCAACAGAGAAACAGTAAAACCCAATCCTGCACTCCAGTCCTGTTCAGTTTTATCCATAAAGGTAAGAGATTAGTAATAGATCAGTGAAAATTGATATGGATGGTGACTTCAGTGGAGCTGTGCTAGGTTCCAGTCTTAACTAGTCAGATACCCATATTAAAGGTTATTTTAAGAATGGAGATTATTACAGATAATTAGACATGTTCAGAACATTTATGCTAAAATTAAATTGACAAAAATAGAAGATAAATTGTGAATCTCTTTTTTTATTCCTTATTTTCTGACCTACTCTGCAGATCAGAGAGCATCTTACAACTAGTGAAAGCAAAGATCTTTTCCCATCTAGGGAAAATATCTGCCATGAAACTCATTGCTCCAGGTCAGATTAGAAAGACAGCTTCTTTATCACTTGAAGACCTTCTCTTCTGTTTGTCATCCCCTTTACTAACTAGCTTTAACTGAAATGTAAACTTTCAAACCCATCATCAGCCCCACAGGACTTTTGTTTCTAAAACAATGTGTAATTTCAAAATCCTTTCTAGTCAGGAGATTAAATAATGACTTAAGTTTCCTTGAAGAAGGCACTAGCTGAGTTTCAGACAGCATATTTTTCTAATCATGTTGAGTTTCTCTGATATTTTATATAGACTGATAATTCACTCACCCATGGTACCATGGATTTTTAATGTAAAATGATACAAGCTTATCTAGAATTTTGTATACTTGCTTCAGATAGTTGGTTCTCAGAATCTCCACTCAATTGAATGAGATTGCTTTGGTCATTTGTTCAATTACCCATATCCTTTTTACATATAGCAGAGGATTATCAAACATCATTACAGATTTCTTAGAAATTATGGAATGTCATTACAAATTACTATCCTCCCTTTGATACTGAAGAGATTGTGCCTGATCTAGGATTCCACTGGAATACATCACCGCACTGGACTTGTGTTAAGGTTAGAATTCCTACCTTTAAAAAAGGAACTGAGGAGCCAGACCTTCACTCCTTATTCAAGCAAAACTCCATCAACTTTTTGATCAGGCTTCTAGTCTTTGTGACACTAAGGCACCATGACCACCTTTTTAAATGCATGTGCAAAAATCTAAATATCAGAGTGCATCTTTGTTCTCTTCTTTGTGTTTTTCTATCAGTGTTTTGAATCGCTGTTTCATTTTCTGCTGTAAATTGCTTTTTCTTTGAAATTGGCTACCATTTAAAATTTTACAAATGATTTCTTTTTTACAGATAATGGTGAGAAACTTGATTGATTGTATATGGTATTTTAACATATTTATTCATCTGATAAGTAGTAAATTTCAAAGGTCACATTTAAAAAAAGAACTAGGAGCATGTATTTTTTTATTAATAATGCTTATTGCAATGAAGACATGAAAGGTATTATTTTCAAAAACTGATAAAAATAGCTAATTTCTGCTTGTCAGAACCAGTAGTATAATGAGAAAAGATGCAACATAGGCAACAGTGGGATGGGGGAAGAAAACAAATCATTACTGGAATGTTGAGGCCTGTGGTGAATTATGTTCCATGCTGGGGGATGGGGGAAAGGCAAGGGGAATTTAGTATTCTTGAGTAGAGTGCCTACCAAAAAAGAAAGAAAGAAAAACACAGGTACAAAGATCTCCTAAATCTCACCTTCAGGCTGACACAGATCTGATCAGTTCTTGATCAATTAAACCCCAAATCAGGTTTTTATTTTATTTCGTAAGAACAGAATGATTTCAAAGGGATAACAATCACTAAGGCTGCAGGGCTACTAAGCTACTGTAAACAAACCTGTCTGCTCAGAATTCAGGGAACTCATCTGAATAGTTTCTCTCTTCCCAAAATACATAGTTAAAAATGAATTAAGGTTGCAACTAATAACATAAGAGTGGCCATACTGGGTCAGACCAAAGGTCCATCTAGCCCAATATCCTGTCTTCCTGCAGTGACCAATGCCAGGTGCTTCAGAGGGAATGAACAGAACAGGTAATCATCAAATGATCTATCCCATGTTGCCCATTCCCAGCTTCTGGCAAACAGAGTCTAGGGACACTTCAGAGCATAATTTCACATCCGTGCCCATTCGGGCTAATAGCCATTGATGGCCCTATCCTCCATGTCTAGTTCTTTTTTGAACCCTGTTATAGTCTTGGTCTTCACAACATCCCCTGGCAAAGAGTTCCACAGCTTGACTGTGTATTGTGTCAAGAAGTACTTCCTTTTGTTTGTTTTAAACCTGCTGCTTATTAACTTCATTTGGTGATTCCTAATTCTTGTGTTATTAGGAAGAGTAAATAACACTTCATTATTTACTTTCTCCACACCTCTCATGTTTGACGGGTTCAGTCACAGAGACCCCCTTGGGCCTGTCGCCTGACATGCATAAGTTACCTCTGAGCCCATTTTCCCTGCCAGTTTGGGACTCCAGAACCCTGCCTTGTTGAGCCAGACACGCTAGCCTGCTGCAACGCAGACCCAGGTCTGGTCCATGGCCCCAAAGCTGAAGACTTTAACTAAAAACTGCTCAGCAGGTTTCCTATCTCCAGCATCCAGACACCCAGCTCCCAGTGGGATCCAAACCCCAAATAAATCCATTTTATCTGTATAAAGCTTATACAGGGTAAATTCATAAATTTTCTGCCCTCTATATCATTGATAGAAAGATATGCACAGCTGTTTGCTCCCCCAGGTATTAATCACTTACTCTGGGTTCAGTAATAAACAAAAGTGATTTTAATAAGAATAAAAACTAGGATTTCAGTGGTTTGAAGTAATAACCAACAGAACAAAGTAAGTCACCAAGAAAATAAAGCAAAAACATTCAAGTCTAAGCCTGATACATTAAGAAACTGATTACAGGTAAAATCTCACCCTCAGAAATGTTCCAATAAGCTTCTTTCACACACTAAACTCCTTCCTAGTCTGGGCCCAATCCTTTCCCCTGGTACAGTCCTTGTTAGTTCCAGCAGACATCTTAGGTGGAAAAGAAGGGTGTTCTCATGGCTGGCAGCCCCCTTTGTTCTGTTCCACCCCCTTTTCAACATCCCTGTGGTGGGAAGAACATCTCAACTGCCCAACACTGTGGCCTTTAATTTCAAAAGGGGGAACTATACAAAAATGAGGGGATTAGTTAGACAAAAGTTAAAAGGTACAGTGACTAAAGTGAAATCCCTGCAAGTTGCGTGGGCCCTTTTTAAAGACACCATAATAGAGGTCCAACTTCAATGTATACCCCAAATTAAGAAAAACAGTAAAAGAACTAAAAAAGAGCCACTGTGGCTTAACAACCATGTAAAAGAAGCAGTGAGAGAAAAAAAGACTTCCTTTAAAAAGTGGAAGTCAAATCCTAGTGAGGCAAATAGAAAGGAGCACAAACACTGCCAACTTAAGTGCAAGAGTGTAATAAGAAAAGCCAAAGAGGAGTTTGAAGAACGGCTAGCCAAAAACTCCAAAGGTAATAACAAAATGTTTTTTAAGTACATCAGAAGCAGGAAGCCTGCTAAACAACCAGTGGGGCCCCTTGACGATGAAAATACAAAAGGAGCGCTTAAAGATGATAAAGTCATTGCAGAGAAACTAAATGGATTCTTTGCTTCAGTCTTCACGGCTGAGGATGTTAGGGAGATTCCCAAACCTGAGCTGGCTTTTGTAGGTGACAAATCTGAGGAACTGTCACAGATTGAAGTGTCACTAGAGGAGGTTTTGGAATTAATTGGTAAACTCAACATTAACAAGTCACCGGGACCAGATGGCATGCACCCAAGAGTTCTGAAAGAACTCAAATGTGAAGATGTGGAACTATTAACTAAGGTTTGTAACCTGTCCTTTAAATCGGCTTCGGTACCCAATGACTGGAAGTTAGCTAATGTAACGCCAATATTTAAAAAGGGCTCTAGGGGTGATCCCGGCAATTACAGACCGGTAAGTCTAACGTCGGTACCGGGCAAATTAGTTGAAACAATAGTAAAGAATAAAATTGTCAGACACATAGAAAAACATAAACTCTTGAGCAATAGTCAACATGGTTTCTGTAAAGGGAAATCGTGTCTTACTAATCTATTAGAGTTCTTTGAAGGGGTCAACAAACATGTTGTCAAGGGGGATCCGTGGACATAGTGTACTTAGATTTCCAGAAAGCCTTTGACAAGGTCCCTCACCAAAGGCTCTTACGTAAATTAAGCTGTCATGGGATAAAAGGAAAGGTCCTTTCATGGATTGAGAACTGGTTAAAGGACAGGGAACAAAGGGTAGGAATTAATGGTAAATTCTCAGAATGGAGAGGGGTAACTAGTGGTGTTCCCCAAGGGTCAGTCCTGGGACCAATCCTATTCAATTTATTCATAAATGATCTGGAGAAAGGGGTAAACAGTGAGGTGGCAAAGTTTGCAGATGATACTAAACTACTCAAGATAGTTAAGACCAAAGCAGATTGTGAAGAACTTCAAAAAGATCTCACAAATCTAAGTGATTGGGCAACAAAATGGCAAATGAAATTTAATGTGGATAAATGTAAAGTAATGCACATTGGAAAAAATAACCCCAACTATACATACAACATGATGGGGGCTAATTTAGCTACAACGAGTCAGGAAAAAGATCTTGGCATTATCGTGGATAGTTCTCTGAAGATGTCCACGCAGTGTGCAGAGGCGGTCAAAAAAGCAAACAGGATGTTAGGAATCATTAAAAAGGGGATAGAGAATAAGACTGAGAATATATTATTGCCCTTATATAAATCCATGGTACGCCCACATCTCGAATACTGTGTACAGATGTGGTCTCTCACCTCAAAAAGATATTCTAGCACTAGAAAAGGTTCAGAAAAGAGCAACTAAAATGATTAGGGGTTTAGAGAGGGTCCCATATGAGGAAAGATTAAAGAGGCTAGGACTCTTCAGTTTGGAAAAGAGAAGACTAAGGGGGGACATGATAGAGGTATATAAAATCATGAGTGATGTTGAGAAAGTGGATAAGGAAAAGTTATTTACTTATTCCCATAATACAAGAACTAGGGGTCACCAAATGAAATTAATAGGCAGCAGGTTTAAAACAAATAAAAGGAAGTTCTTCTTCACGCAGCGCACAGTCAACTTGTGGAACTCCTTACCTGAGGAGGTTGTGAAGGCTAGGACTATAACAATGTTTAAAAGGGGACTGGATAAATTCATGGTGGCTAAGTCCATAAATGGCTATTAGCCAGGATGGGTAAGAATGGTGTCCCTAGCCTCTGTTCGTCAGAGGATGGAGATGGATGGCAGGAGAGAGATCACTTGATCATTGCCTGTTAGGTTCACTCCCTCAGGGGCACCTGGCATTGGCCACTGTCGGTAGACAGATACTGGGCTAGATGGACCTTTGGTCTGACCCGGTACGGCCTTTCTTATGTTCTTATGTTCTTATGTTCTCTTTGGGTCCCCACCCTTCCTTCTAAATGGAAAAGAACCAGGTTTAAGATGGATTCCAGTATCAGGTGACATGTTCACATGTCCTGTGAGACCCCAGCCTCCATTCTTCTAGGGCTGTCCCGCACATACACCAGAAGGTTTGCAAACCATCTACAACCAATTGTCCTAGTAAATGGGAGCCATCAAGATTCTAAACCACCATTAGTGGCCCACACTTTGCATAATTACAATAGGACCTCAGAGTTATACTTCATATTTCTAGCTTCAGATACAAGAATGATACATGCATAGAAATCCTTTGGTGATCCTCCAGAAAACACCATCCTTGCCACTATGGATGTAGGAGCCCTCTACACTAACATTCCACACAAAGGTGGACTACATGCCATCAGGAATAGCATCCCTGATAATGTCACGGCAAACCTGGTGGCTGAAATTTGTGACTTTGTCCTCTCCCACAACTATTTCAGATTTGGGGACAATTTATACCGTCAAGTCAGCAGGACTTGGGCTGACTTAGTGTTTTTATGGCTGACTTAGAACAACGCTTCCTCAGCTCTCGTCCCCTAATGCCCCTACTCTCCTTGCACTACATTGATGACATCTTCGTCATCTGGACCCATTGGAAGGAGGAATTCCCTTGAGGAATTCCACCAGGATTTCAACAATTTCCACACACCATCAACCTCAGCCTGGACCAGTCCACACAGCAATCCACTTCCTAGACACTACAGTGCTAATAAGTGATGGTCACATAAACACCACCCTATTCCGGAAACCTACTGACCTCTATACTTACCTACATGCTTCTAACTTTCATCTAGACCACATTACACGATCCATTGTCTACAGCCAAGCTCTAAGATACAACCACATTTGCTCCAATCCCTCAGACAGAGACAAACATCTACATGATCTCTATCAAGCAGGTGCAACAAAGAAAGTAACAGAACGCCACTAGCTGTCACCTACAGCCCCCAGCTAAAACCTCTCCGGTGCATCATCAGGGATCTACAACCTATACTGAAGGACAATCCCTCACTCTCACAGACCTTGGGAGACAGGCCAGTCCTCACTTACTGACAGCTCCCCCACAACCTGAAGCAAATACTCACCAGCAACTACACACCACACAAATCCTGCAACAAACCCCGGTGTCAACTCTGTCCGCATATCTATTCAAAGGACACCATCATAGGACCTAACCACATCAGCCACACCATCAGGGGCTCATTCACCTGCACATCTACCAATGTGATATATGCCATCATGTGCCAGCAATGCCCTTCTGGCCAAACCAGACAGTCTCTATGCAAAAGAATAAATGGACACAAATCTGACATCAGGAATTATAATATTCAAAAACCAGTAAGAGAACACTTCAGTCTCCCTGGTCACTCAATAACAGACTTAAATTCTTCAACCAAAAAACTTCAAAAACACACTCCAATGTGAAACAGCAGAGCTGGATTTAATTTTCAAACTGGACACCATCAAGTTAGGTCTGAATAAAGACTGGGAGTGGATGGGTCATTACAAAAACTAATTTCCCCCTACTATTTCCCGCCTACTGTTACTCACAACTTCTTGTCAACTGTTTGAAATGGGCCACCCTCATTACCACTACAAAAGTGATTTCCCCCCCCCTTGGTAGCCTACTGTTAATTCAATTGTCTCTTTAGACTGACCCCCCACACACACTTGGTAAGGCAACTCCCATCTTTTTGTGTACTATCTATATATACCTGGTACTGTATTTTCCACTCCATGCATCTGAAGAAGTGGGTTCTAGCCCATGAAAGCTTGTTCCCAAATAAATTTGTTAGTCTCTAATGTGCCACAAGGACTCCTGGTTGTTTTTGCTGATATGGACTAACACACGGCTACCATTCTGAAACAAATAGGATGAACACATTCAGTAGATTATAAGCTTTGTAATGATACCTTACAAGATACCTTTTGCCTAAAGCATATTCCAGTTACATCATATTCACACTCATAAGCAGATTTCCATAAAACATTATGGAGTGCAATGTCACATCATGATTTTATACACCTTGATCATATTCCCCTATAGTCGTCTCTTTTCTAAGCTGAAAAGTCCCAGTCTTATTAATTTGTCCTCATATGGAAGCTGTTCCACACTACTAATAATTTTTGTTGTCTTTTACTATACCTTTTCCAATTCAAATATATCTTTTTTTGAGATGGGGCAACCACATCTGCACGCAGTATTCAAAATGTGGGCATACCATAGATGTATATAGAGGGAATATGATATTTTCTGTCTAATTATCTATCCCTTTCTTAATGATTCCCAACATTCTGTTAGCTTTTTTGACTGCCACTGCACATTGAGAAGATGTTTTCAGAGAACTATCCACAATGACTCCAAGATCTTTTTTTTTGAATGGTAACAGATACATTTTATATGTATAGTTTGGATTATGTTTTCCCATGTGCATTACTTTGCATTTATCAACATTGAATTTCATCTGCCATTTTATCACCCAGTCACCCAGTTTTGTGAGATCCCTTCATAGTCTGCTTTGGACTTAGCAATCTTGAGTAGTTTCGTATGATCTGCAAATTTTGCCACCTCAGTCATTACCCTTTTTTCCAAATCATGTATGAATATGTTGAACAGTACTGGTCCCCTGGGGGACACCACTATTTACCTCTCTCCATTCTGAAAAATGGACATTTATTCCTTCCCTTGCCTCCTATCTTTCAACCATGATAGGACCTTCCCTCTAAACCCATGACAGCTTACTTTGCATAAGAGCCTTTGGTGAGGGACCTTATCAAAAGCTTTCTGAAAATCTAAGTACACTAGATGCACTGGATCACCCTTGTTCATATGCTTGTTAACCCCCTCAAAGAATTCTTGTAGATTGGTGAGGCATGATTTCCCTTTACAAAAGCTATGTTGGCTCTTCCCCCAAAAATCGTGTTCATCCATGTGTCTGATCATTCTGTTCTTTACAACCAATTTGCCTAATACTTAAGTTAGGCTTACCAGCCTGTAATTGGCAGGATCGCCTCTGGAGCCTTTTTCAAAATTGGCATCACATTAGCTATCCTCCAGTCATCTGGTACAGAAGCTGATTTAAATGATAGGTTACATACCACAGTTATTAGTTCTGCAATTTCACATTTGAGTTCCTTCAGAACTCTTGGGTGAATACCATCTGGTCCTGGTGATTGATTACTGTTTAATTTATCAATTTGTTTCAAAACCTCCTCTAATGACACCTCAGTCTGGGACAGTTCCTCAGATTTAAATTCATGTAGTTTCTCTGCAACGGCCCTATCTTCCTTGAGTGCTCCTTTAGCATCTTGATCATCCAGTGGCCTCACTGGTTGTTTAACAGGCTTC
The DNA here is from genome assembly GCF_016161935.1 of Mauremys reevesii. NCBI lineage: Eukaryota > Metazoa > Chordata > Testudines > Geoemydidae > Mauremys > Mauremys reevesii. The sequence goes on along the minus strand of NC_052631.1, from coordinate 39,899,153 downwards.
CTGCTTCTGATGTACTTAAACAAAAATTTTGCTGTTACTTTTTGAGTCTTTGACTAGCTCTTCTTCAAATTCTTTTTTTGCCTTCCTAATTATATTTTTACACTTCAGTTGCTCCTTTATATTTTCCTTAATATGTTTTAACTTCAGCTTTTTAAATGATACCTTTTTGCCTCTAACTGCTTCTTTTACTTTGCTGTTTAGCCACAGTGGCACTTTTTTGGTACTTTTTTCCCCTAGGCCAGTGGTTTCAAACTGTGGGTCGCGACCGAGTACTGGGTCACGGAATGTAATGCATTGGGTCACAGCGGCTCTGGTCAGCACTGCCGATCGGGCTATTAATAGTCCCATCGGTGGTGGTGCCCAGCTGAGGCAGGCACCAGTCCCTACCTCTTCAGACACCACGCTGCACCCCAGAAGCGGCCAGCAGCAGGTCTGGCTCCTAGGTGGGGGTGTAATGGAGCTGTGCGCGCTGCTCCTGCCCCGAGCACCGGTTCCGGACTCCCATTGGCTGGTTCCCACCAATGAGAGCTTGAGGGGGTGGTGCCTGCGGGCGAGTGCCATGCAGAGATGCTTGCACGCCTCTGCCTAGGAGCCAGACCTGCTGCTGGCCACTTCCGGGGCGCAGCATGGTCTGCCAGGACGGGCAGTAGCACCCCCACTTCACAGCTGACCAGGAGCTGCCCGAGGTAAGCCCGTGCCCCAACCTCAGTCCCCATCCCTGAGCCCCCCCAACCCAGAGTCCCTTCCTGCACCCTAAACCCCTCATCCCCAAACCCACCCAGAGCCTGCACCTCCAGCCCAGAGCCGTGACCCCCTCCAGCACTCCAACACTCTGCCCCAGCCCTGAGAGCCCCTCCCAAAACCCAGAGCCCCCTCTGGCACTCAAACCCCTCATCCTCAGCCCCACCCCACAGCCTGCACCCCCAGCCCAGAGCCCTGAACCTCTCCCACACCCAACCCCCTACCCCAGCCAAGGAACCCCCTTCTACACCCTGAATTCTCATTCCTGGCCTACCCTGCAGCCCTTATCCCTGCTCGCCAATCCTCTGCCGTAGCCCTGAGCCCCTCCCAATCCTCATCCCCAGCTCCATTGCATCATGGGCCTTTTCCTGCTGGGGGCAACCACCAGTGGCAGAGTTCCTGTGGAGGCCCAGCTGCAACTTAAATTTTGCTTCATTTTGGCATAATACCTGTTGTCCATCAGATGCTGGAAGTTGAAGTTGCTCGGAGTCCTTGGCAGGCAGCACACTCAGGTCCTTCGCAAGAAGAAGGTTCTTTCATCCACTGTCAAGGGCTTATATCTGTTGAAAGCATGATCTCAAGAAATGAAACTCTGGCCAGGGCACAGTGATGCTGTTAATGGATCCTGTAAGAAGCTCTATCCAGAATTCCCTGGAAAGGTCACTTCAATGCACGTGTGGTCTTTCAAGACCCTCTGAAATTAGATTGGCATTTTGGAAAAGATGTGATCATACGTTTCTAAGGATATGTTTTTAAGGCTATATCTATGCTACTCGCACTATGGAGACACAGATGCAAACCTGCAGGTATGCTACTTTAGTGTAAATACTTTCTACAGTGATGGAAGGGTTTTTTCTTTGCTGTAATAAATCCACCCCCTTGAGAGGCCATGGCGAGGTTGATTGAAGAATTTTTCTGGTCACCTAGAGCTGTCTACACCAGAGCTTAGGTTGGTTTAACTAAATCGCTGAAGAATGTGAATTTTTCACACTCCTGAGCCATGTAGTTACGTCAACACAAGTTTTAGGTGTAGACAAGGCCTAAACTATAACCAATCACTGTTCTTCAAACCAGTCTGCAGTGATATTCAAAGACTTACCTGGCAGAAATAAAATACAGATGAGAGAAGCCATTTTTTAAACATTAAACTAATTTGATGAGTATAAAACAAAAAGCAAGCTAAATTATTTGTTACGGGGAGGAGGGGGAGGAGGGAATAGACAAAGAAAACATGAAAGAGGAGAAGGGAACAGTGACACCACTAAACACTCTTTCTTGCTGGTGTGTGAGTACAACAGAATGCCAATTCTTAAATGTTCTGTGAAATGAGGCCATGCCAAAAGTGAAATTTGCTATGGTCAAATCTGATGTTTTACTCCTATGCTTGCACTAGTCTGAACTCTGGTCTGAACTCAGGCCTGATCCTGTAGTTGGATCTGCCTGGGGAAATCCTGAAGAATGCCATTGAAATCAATGGGGCTGTGCTGGGATCCACCTATACAGATCAGATTTCAGGAGCAGCGTCATAAAGATATACATGTACAAGTTCTTTAAGTAAATTTCAGTTTATTTATTCCAATCATTATGATGTGGCAGTTCAAGATCTCTCCCAAAATTAACTCTCGACTATAAAGAACAACTGAATTACATTACCAACTGATTATAAAATGAATGGAACACTGTGGAAGGTGAAGTGATTGTGTGTGTGTGTGTGTGTGTGTGTGTACGTGCACAACATATATACAAAGGAATTATAGTCAAACAAATGCATGTGTAACCTGAAGACAGAATATTAATAGAAAAGTATCATTCAGTAATCGAACTAGGAAAGACCTTGAATGCTAATAAAGATATGAGTGAGGCTTTCTAGCATTCAGAGACCTATTTCAGGTATTGAGAATTCAGAGCAGGTATAACAGTAACAAAACAAATTACTGCAGAGAAAAAAAAATCACCATTTCCTCTCTTAATCCTTTGAATGGCTTGGTGCATTCACTTCAATGTTTGAAAAACATAGGAAGGGATCTTGTATCTTATTTGTGTAAATGGGATGTTATAATTTTGACAATATATGTTATGCCTTAAAAATGGCATTCTGTAGAGCTCAGTATTCAAAGGCTAAGGGCAGCACAGGTATCAAAAGTAGGACC